>NC_059343.1:14398900-14702000 GCF_018350155.1 Leopardus geoffroyi
CACAAATCAGATCAGTGGGTGCCCCAGGGGAAAAAACATTCTAGGTCCTATTTATCCTTTGAGGACTGTTTGCCTTGCATTATTTGCATGGGTGGCTATCTTTGTCATTAAATCTGTTTTGTTTGCTTTCTAGAATCACTTCCTTCGTCACTAGTGACAAGTATTATAAAGCATTTTATGTGGTTAGGATATTGTCCTAGGAACAGGAGCTATAAAGAGAAAGGAGACACAGTCTCAGCATTCAAGAAGCTTGTAATGTAGTTGGGGAGAGAATCAATCGAGGGCCAAAAATATATAAATAGTAATATAAGTGTGGTAGGAGGCCAGACTTGTATTTCAGTGGGATTTGGATGTGAATGGGCATGATCAACAGACTGGTTGGGTGGGCTCACCAGAAGACTCTTTGCGTGAGTATTGAACAGCTGCTTTTAAAAAGCTCCTCCCAAACAGGACAGAAAATGCCAGGAATAACATGTTTTTACCAGTAACAAAGCATAAAGGAATAGTGTTCTGAGTAAAACCTAACAGTTACAATGTCTCTAACCCACCCCTAAGGAAACATCGCTTGGATTCTAGGAAGAACGAAAGCGATAAGTAAACATTTACTTTCACTAAAACTCTGTACAACATTAGAGAAAGAACATGATTTGAGACCTCTCTAACAGAGTATAATAAGTGGGGACTGTGGCAGTCATTACTGCTATTCTCCAAATATTTCCTGCTCTGTTTTCTAAGCATATTAAGTTGGAATACAATTCTCGGCCTCCTTATGTTTCGGTGAGCCTGGTGACTAATTGTGGCATGTGGATGGATATATGGAAAGGGGTACAAAGAATCAAGATCCGTGATCCTCATGTTAACACCCACCAGAAAGCACCTACCATGGATGAGGCAGTGGCCAACGAAGTAGACAAAGTCAGTTGGCTGGTTGATGGCATCCAGACTTTGTCATCGGCCACCACAGAATTGGCACAATGGAAACAACAGAGTAACCACAGGGGCAGAGATGGAGGTCACACACGGGCCCAACAGGAATCTATTACTGCCACTTCAGGATGTCCAACCTGTTAGCACCATAGACTTATGTTGAGCCTCCAATATGATACTTTTCCTTGAGGAGACAGATGGGCCACTTGGTAACAGTTGACTTCATTTGGGTCACTTCCACTCTGGAAAACCCAGCAGTTCATTCTCACAGAAACAGATATTCATTCCACATATATAGTTTTCCCTTTCCTGTCTGCAGAACCTCAGCCAGCTCTGCTATCCAAGGGCTTACAAAATGCCTGACACACAAGGATGCAGTCCCATATAATGTAGCATCTGACCAGGATGCTTCATTTCACAGCACCAGAGGTAAGCGAGTGAGCCCATGATCATGGGATCCACTGGTTATATTACATACTGTACTGTTCAGAATGTAACTGGCCATCATAGAGCAACGGGATTGCCTGCTAAAGATACAGCTGAAGTGCCAGCTCAGAGGCAAGACTCTGCAAGGACGGAATGCCATCATCTAGGATTCGGTATACACACTGATTCAGACACCTCTGTATGGTACTGTGCTCCCCACAGGAAGAGTACAGGGGTCTGTGAACCAAGAAGTGGAGGCAGGAGTGATCCCACCTGCCATTATTCCCGGTGACCCAGTGGGGGACTTTGTGCTTTCCATCCCTTCAACTTTGGGCTCTGCTTGATTAGGATGTCCCAAAGGGGGCACACTCTTGCCACCCCAACCCCCTTCAGAGGATACAGCAACACGCCACTTGGACTATCTGTGCTTCCTGTGTCTTGGGTTCAGCAGGCAAATAGAGTAGCGACCATCTTACAGCGGGATTGATCCTACTCAGCAAGAGGAGGTAAGGATGCTCTTACATGGTGGCAGGGGGTGGGGCCAGGGAGGAATATACATGAAACCCAGATGATATGCTTGGGCACCTCATGGTACTCCCTTGTCCAGAGGAGACTGCGAATAGATGAGTGCGTCAACCTCAGTCTGGAAGGGAATAGTTACCAGGGCTTAGACTCCTCAGGAATAAGGGTTTAGGTCATATCACTGGGCAAGCCATGGAGCCAGCAGAGATAGGAGCTGCAGGTGAAGAGAATTTAGAGAGGACAGAGGAAAAGGAAGAAAACAAGGACCATTTGCAGTCCCAAGTCCCACTGCAGAAACAGGGGCTGTAGTTCATCACATTAGTGCTCCCTCAAGAGGGAAGACCCACTAGAACCGTTGACTAACTGCTCCCTGAACCTGTATGGAGAAGTGAATTTGTGTCAACCATGGAGGGAAAGTCCTTGACTACTTAGAACCATTTCTCCATAAACCCTGCCCAAGTCCCTTCAATCAAGATTACAGAGATTTAAGTCTGACCTGAGGTCTTAATGGTCAAGCACATGGAGAACCTGCCTTCCATCCATCTCCACTACTACCACCATAGAAATGAAGTTTTGGCCTCCTAGTTTGCTTTGCCTCAGTCTCCTTAATATCATCCAGAGGCAGAGCATTGCTCTTGTGCCATTTACTTCAGCTCTCTTGTCTTTCTTTTCCAATGATTCTCTTCAACACTGACTCAGAGTTTCTGCATATTTTATCCTAAATTATTCTGATTGTGGAAAACATATATGGAGGTAAAGCTGCCTACATAGCCTTCAGAGTCAGGTGAGCTAAGTATTTAGTAGGCATCACTGTTTAGATAGATTCATATGGAACAGCAAGGGACTAGGGAGGGTCATACATATTTCCTAAAGCCTCAGTGGACATATACTTTCTCACACTATTCACAGGTTTACAATATCACAGCTAGGATCCACCTTTACTCCAGTTTATCTTTAGGTTTCAATGTAACAGCCACCCAGAGGCACTTGAAACCATGTGGCCGCTGCCACGTGCAGTTCATCTTGCATATGTGGCAGTGATATATGAGCTAGAGCCCAGGTTCTCCAGCCCACCCTCTCCACGGCCATTTGTGACTCCTGCCACCTGCTTCCAGACAGAAACTGTATCTATGCGTATAAGTGTATTTTTATCAAGGAAGGGGATATTTACTTGGATCACCCTCTATGGAAGTGAAGCGGTTTCTCATGGTATTGCTGCATTTCGAGGTCTGAATGCTAAGGCTAATTCTCCCTAGTACAGAGCAAGCACCTCTGATTGCCTCCTAAAAACTAGAGAAAAGGCAGTGGCTGTCCAAATTCGACGCAACTTACCTACACGTGAGTGAAGACGTATTTGGTAGCTTTAGTGTTGGATATCAGGGAGCACTCAGCAGGAAGTCACGTTACGGGATATGACGCTAGAGTCTGAAAAGAGGAAAAAGACAAAACGGTAATGAAATATGGAGAGAGGTTCAAAACACAGGCAGTCCCAACAACCGAACACGCATTCTTTTTCAAATGCACAAGAACATTTACCAAAATTTCCCACATACTGGTTCGTCAAAGTTTCAACAAATTTCAAAGGGTGAAAATCATTCAGAGTGTGATCTCTGACTACAGTGATCTTAAGCCAGAAATCAGTAACAAAAGGATTAGAAAGTTCACAACTGATTGAATATTAAGCAGTACAATTCTAAATAATCCATGAGTCAAAGAAGAAATCACAATGGAAATGATAAAACATTTGAATTAATGATAAAGACACCGTATATCAAACTTGATGGGTGTAGCTAGAGCAGTGGATAGAGTGGAAACTATAGCTTTAAATACATGTAGTAGGAAAGACAGGCTGCAAATCAGTGATCTATGTTTCCATTTCAAAGAGTTAAAGAAAAACAACAAATCAAATCCAGAGAAAGTAGAAGGAAGGAAAATACTAGAGCTCAGGACAAAAATCTGAGAATAAAACAGAGCATAATCAACGAAGCCAAAAGTTGGTTCTTTGACAAGATTCGTGCAATTGATACGCTAGAGGATGTCACGCAGCTTTCCAAGCCCAGGGGCCAGAGAAGAACATCTAAGTTTAGGTAATGCTAAGCTCACAAAAGGGAGTTGAATGGATAGTGAACAGGGCCCAAGCTAACCTATCAGTGCATGTTAGCTGCCAACTTGTGTAGTCAGAGTGTGGTCCACAAGTGGTCGGCCAAGCTCTATGCACTGAGGTGTGAATAGGAGATCAGCAGCCAGCAGGGAATCAGCTCCTGAGCTGAACAACCATCTCACAGTAGAAGCAGAATCTGTGAGGGCGTCTGTAGCAGACTCTTCCCTCATCTATGCTCGGGAAGTGTTTTACAGCCAGCATCAGAGGAAAATGCTCTTATTAATTCCAGGAGTAGTAATCAGGTTTGTGTTGGTATTCTCTGTGTCTGGAACGGGTACGATTGCCGTACTTTCACCTCCCTTGCCAGGACTCAAAGACTGGAGTAAAAACTCCACGGCAACAGTCAACGTGTGCACCTCCCAACCAGCAGCTGTCCAAGCATGTACCAAGAGAAGATCATGAGCTACTCATGCTCAGACCACACAATGACAGTGTAATCATGTCCTGAGGTTTCAAACAGACACAATAAGAAGCCAAATACTCTTGGAGGTCATGGTGTAAATCAAAGAATGGGGCTTAAAGAAGGTAACTCCCCTTCCTGTGTTCATATCTACGTATCAGTAAGGATGCACTGGACTGCAAGTAACAGAAAATTGGTCTCAAACTGATTTTAAAAATGAGAAAATATATTAGTCCAATTACAAGCATCCAGAGGCGGGATGGACTCCAAGCACATGATGTCGCATCTCCAGCTCGATTTGGCTCTGTCCCCCTCTGTGAAATGGCCAGAACAACTCCAGGCGCAACATGCATACACAACAAAGGGCAAACCAAGAGGGGATTCCCTCTCCATGTCGCCTTTGTAGTCCCCCTGGCAGAATTTCTTCCTACGTTTCATCAGCCCAGACTGGGCCCTATATCCTTTTTGAAATTAATTACCGATATGGGATTGCCGTGATTGGTTCAGGCCAATTTAAAACACATTTTATTGGGGTGCCTGGGTGGCTCAGTCGGTTAAACATCCGACTCTTGATTTCAGTTCAGCTCATGATCTCACAGTTGGTGGGACTGAGCCCCACGTCGGAATTAGCCATGACAGCACAGAGCCTGCTTGGGATTCTCTCTCTGCCCCTTCCCTGCTCATGTGTGCATGTGTGCTTGCTTGCTCGCTTGCTCTCTCTCCCTCTCTCAAAATAAACTTAAAAAAACATTTTATTGAAGTATAAGATACCTAAAAACGTGTATTTCTTTTTACAAACTCGTTATTGAGGATCCACATATCTAACTAGATATGTGTTCTATCTAACGAGAAGTAGATAAGGGCTTTTAACCTTGTTTGTAACCATGGGCTCCCTTGGCAGTGTGGGCTCCTTGGCCTAAGGACCCCTTCTAGGACTATTTTTAAATGTATAAAATAACATGTGTAGGATTACCAAGGAGTCCAGTTACTTGGATATGACATCATTATAATTTTAATGCATTCATTCAGGTTAATTAAAATTAACCTGGTCATTCAATAAATTTATGACATAGTATGTGTGCTTCTTTATTAATAAATAACACAATCTAGTGGCAGGTATAATTACTACAATTCCGAATTGCTGACTAGCATAAAGGATTCAAATGATAACAAAATCATAGGTCCTGCTAATATACTACTGTGGTTTCTTACCTACATTTATTATTGAAGGAAAAGCTACATTTCAGTTAAAAGTCAGTAGAAATAAAGAGGTGTTTTTTTTTTCCATGCAGTCATAGTCTCCTTAAATTCTATCTAAGGACCAATTAAGTGTCAGTAGATCCAAGGTTAAGAACACCTGAACTATAGACTCATCAGTTGAAGTCGTCTGGATGTTGGATGGTTGAACACCATGATCCACACCAGTACATGAAAGAAACTGGAGCTCTGGGTTTTGCAGATTCATTTTTCATTCATTCAGCAATTATTTATCACATAGGCATTATGTGTTGGGCACCATGCTATGTACAGGTATGCAGTGGCAAATTAAGAGACATGATCTCTCCCATCGTATAGTTTTTAGGCCAGTGGACAGGAGAGAGAATAAAGAAGTAAAGAGAGATGAAGATTCAGAGAGAGGGCAAGTCGGCCATTTGAGCTGGAATCCGGAGGTCTGGTTCAAACCAAAGGATGGGCAAGTCTCCAGTTGAGTTTTTTTAAACAAGTAATTGCTAAGAATTTCTCCTGAGCAATACAGACTTTCCAGTGGGGATACTATGGACCCCTGGTGAACCCACCCCTGGAGTAGTCCCGATTGTCTTCAGTGTGGTGGCTCATCCCATCTAATATCGTCCAATAAAGATTCCTATGACTTGCCTTGCCGTGTTAGTGTTCTCCACCAAAGCTTTCTGCCAAAGCCAGAGGTTCATCTTTCAGTGAATACATAAGAATACATTATGTCTCCAACCTGCACCTTACGGTATCAGTGATGGCATTTCAGGAGACACCACACTGCCCCCAAAAAACAAAGCTTCATTTTTTCCTTTTTCTTTCATTATAAAATATTTCTTGAGCACCTGCTGGATAATAAGCATGATGCTGGGAGCAAGGGCCACAGAGACTAATAAGACATGGCCCTACTGCCAAACAAACAACACTCTAGTGGAGGGAGACAGGCATATAAACCAGTAAATGCCAGTTGGCGCTTCAGCTGCTAGAGCAAAAGTCTCTGAGAGTTGCAGGGGGATACAAAGCCTGAATGGGGCAGTTCTACCAGGTCTGGAGTGAGGAGCGGGGCAGGCAGGAAGAGTTTCATTAAGAAGTCAATTCTTAAGCTTTTTGTTGGAAGAGGGGTAAGTAGAATGTTGCCAGATGATCAAGGAAGAAGGGACTTTCTCGGCTAGGCATTCAACGGCTACCATGACCTGGCTCTACCCACAGGAGCCATGAATTCACAGTCAAAGCCCCAAGGAGGTGGTCCTAAAATTAGAAGCAACCAACATTTAATCTTGCTTTCCTTACTTTTCTTCAATGGTGTTTGGAAACGTGTGGTAGAAAGACGTTCAGATAGGGAAAAGACATGAAATCAGAACTAGGCAAGCAAGCAAGAATCAGAAACAGCTTGATAGAGCAAGGAAAGGAAAGGAAGTTAGTATTTCCATGTTATGTAAGGGAGTATCTTTTTAGGTCCTCAAATCGTCATGAGTGAATCAAGTTTTACATCTCCTTATACTGGGTCATGTGGTTCTAAACCTTGGCTGCAAAGCAGAATCACCTAGAGTTTTTAAAATGATCAATTTCTAGGATACATCCCAAACAATTAAATCAGTACCTTTAGGGGTGGGACACATGCACCTGTCATTTTTAAAGCTCCCCAAGATGCAGCCCAAGTTGAGAACTAGTGCCTTATGATCAAGGGTCAGTCAAAAAAGCCTGTAGAGGGGCAGAGAGTAAATATTTGGGGCTTTGCAGGCCAGACCATCTGTCATGACCACTCAACTCTGCCAATGCAGTGGGAAAGTAGCCACAGACAATACATAAATGAACGGTGCGGCCGTGTGCCAAGAAAACTTGATTTATGGACACTGAAATTTTGAATTTCATATCCTTTTTAGGTGTCATGAAATATTTGTCTTTTGACTTTTTTGCATCCATTTCAAAATGTAAAAACCATTCTTAGTTTTACTGGCCGTACAAAAACAGTAGGCTGGTGGATTTGGCTCACCAGAATAGCTGGCCGTTTCCTGCTATCGGCAACAGGAGATACCAAAACAAGGAGAGCAAAATGGGAAGCTTCCATCGCCCCCTTGGTGAAATGTCAATTTGAAAATAAAGCACCTTCCCACAGGCTGAGCATTTCTGTCTTCATCCCAATTGTGTCTCTGAAAATTCAAGCTTAATACTACACACACACTGCTAAAATTACATCTCACTGCTCTCTAAAAACATACAGGTGGACAAAATATACAAAAACAAGTTTTCAAAATATGACTCTGTAATCCTATGCGATATCCACTTTCAAATTGCCAATATTGCAACCCGCCCTGCAATTTCATCAAACTGGCAGAAACAATTGGATGGGGCTGGAAAGCGATGGCTTGCCAAATGTCTCTTGAGCCAGAGGGGGCCAGAAACAGCCTTGCTGACGAGGCTTCAGCTGGGTGAATGCGCACACGGCTATAACCAACCTGTTCTCAACCAAGTAATTACCTTCTCCTGGGGAGAGAGTGGTATTAAAAAACTGCAGAAAGATTGCACACTCTGTTAGGGGAGGAAGAAGGGGACAGAGAAAGAGAATGGGAGAGAAAGAAGAGAGGGCTACAGAGGAAATAAATTCCTGCAAGATAAAATAGAAGAGGGATGTGGAGAGAATCACTAAAATCCCATCTGGGAAAAATCGTCCAGGAGATGGGAAAGGAAACTAAAGGGCTGGCAGGTGAACAAGCCTGGCTTTTAATGGCTTAATAATAGGGATGTTTGGTAACCAATGAGGTGAATGCACAAGTGACATAAACCAGCAGGGGGTCTTGCAGGGGACCCAGCACATACTAATTGAAGGACATTTCATACAGGGTAATGGCAGAAAGATAGGGCTGCGGCTGAATCCACTTCCCTTCATTCACAAAGGATGAGCTGGCAGAATTTAATAGCTTGGCACTGTCATTTGACTGAAGCAGCAGATGGAAAAAGTCTTCTTTTTAATGTGGGAACCAGTTGAGGGAAGGAAGCAAGAAAGGAAGGAAGGAAATGAGGAAGGGAGAGAGGGAAAAGAGAAAGAGGGAAGCAAACAAATGAAGTGTTAATGAGAGACCCCCCAGTTGTGATTCAGGGAGCTGTTATCTGCCATTCATTACAAAATACCCTCTCGATGCAGCTGATCACTAGGTCCCCTTCTCAAACTTTGATATGCAAACAAATCACCCCAGGAGCTCTTTAAAAGGCAGACTCTGACTCAGTAGGGCTGGGATGGGGCCTGAGATTGTGAGATTTCCAGCAAACTTCTGGTAATGTTGCCGCGTTCCAAGGACCACACTTTGAGTAGTAAGGCTCAAGGTACAGTAGCCTCTGGTCACAGGTGGCTGTTGAGCACTTCAATATGCCTCATCCAGGGCGCCTGGCTCAGTTGATGAAGCGTGCAACTCTTGATATTAGGGTTGTGGTTCCAGCCCTGTGTTGGGTGTAGCGATTACTTAAAGATAAAATCTTTGGGGTGTCTGGGTGGCTCAGTTGGTTAAGCGCTGACTTCAGCTGAGGTCATGATCTCATGGTTCGTGGGTTCCAGCTCCGCATCGGCCTCTGTGCTGACAGCTCAGAGCCTGGAGCTTGTTTGGATTCTGTGTCTCCCTCTCTTTCTCTGCCCCTTCCCTGCTCGCTTGCGCTTTTGTTCTCGCTCTCTTCCTCTCTCTCTCTCAAAAATAAACATTAAAAAGAATTAAAGATAAAATCTTTAATAAAAAACATGCCTGGGGCGCCTGGGTGGCGCAGACGGTTAAGCGTCCGACTTCAGCCAGGTCACGATCTCGCGGTCCGTGAGTTCGAGCCCCGCGTCGGGCTCTGGGCTGATGGCTCAGAGCCTTGAGCCTGTTTCTGATTCTGTGTCTCCCTCTCTCTCTGCCCCTCCCCCGTTCATGCTCTGTCTCTCTCTGTCCCAAATATAAATAAACGTTGAAAAAAAAAATTTAAAAAAAAAAAAACATGCCTGATCCAAGTTAAGCTGTGTAGATTCCAAAGACCAAGTAAAAAGATTCTAAAATACGTCATCAGTAATTCTTACGCTGATCACATTTTGAAATGATACTGTTTTGGATATACTGGATTAAATAAAATGTGTAATTATAATTAATTTCACCTGCTTCTTTTTCACTTTTGTAAATGTGGTTTCTTGAAAATTTAAAAACCACGCCCGGGGCTCACCCTATATTTCTACTGGACAGCACGGCTTTATGCTCTTTCTATTCACTCTCTCCTCTGGTTTACGTGATAAAAACTGTTTTTGAGCAGTTTGCATGGTTAAGGTACAAGCGATTTACAATACACCTCATCTCTTTTTCTCTTTTCTTTTCTCCTTCCTATTTGCTCGCAGATCCTGTTCCCTCAGTTCTCACCAGGAAAATATAAGGAAATCTCAGGCACCTTAAGAAAGGGTGCCCGTGAGCTCATTGCCCCACACTAACTCACTCCTCATGCAAGCATTTACTTCAGCAAAGCCCCTGGCTCATTCACTGAACCAACACTGGCAAGGATAAGACACAGATGCTGCACTCAAGTTCACAGTCTAGAGGAGCAGAAAGGCAGGTAAATACAGACATATACTACAGTTTCTGGGGGCTATAATAGAAGTATATACAAGAGCACAGTCGAGAACATGATCTAAGCTAGTTCCATTGGCCAGAACTTTCTTCTTTTCTGGATATTAGCTATGTGACCTTAGGCAACTCCCCTGAGCTCTTGCATCTGTTTAATGGGAGTAATACTAGTGACCTACCTCCACATGTTGGTTTGAAAGTTAAATGAGTTCATAATTATAAAGTACTTAGGTCAGTGTTTGACACATGGTAAGCTCCATATACACGTTAACTAAATAAATAGGCTTGACTGACCATTGTCAATCAGTTGACGTACGTTTTGAGGCATAAATAGTCTATAATTATGATCCCATCCCATCCCAACGGCCTTCTGAAATTCAGTACTAAGATGCTGCAAAGGACCCAAATGGACAGATAACTTGCAGGTGATTCATACGACTGAATACTATCAACAACAAAAAAGGAAATACATTATTGCTACTCACGACACTGTAGATAAGCCTCACAGACCTAACTTGAGCAAAAGAAGCCAGACACAAGAGTACATGCTGTGTGCTTCCATTTATATAAAGTTTAACAATATGCAAAACTAACCTATGGTAACAGATTATCTTAATTTTGAGAATGTTGGTAATGACTGGGAAGAGCAACAAAGCAAAAGGAAGAAGCATTTAAGAAGCATTTTGCTGGGTGCTAGTTGCATGGCTGTGCTCACTTTGTTAAAAGTTAGTGTGCTATACACCTGAAAGTTTTAGGCTTTACCTTATGCATATGATCTTACCATTTAAGCAAAAGGAAGAAGCTGCAGAAGAGTCTTCTGAAGAGTTTCATTTGGAAAATCCAGCCATGAACCTCTGGGTACAAAGATATCAAACCTACTTAACAGTGAGAGGTGAATCCAAACACTTTTATAAAATTATGCCATTCACTTTCCTTCTGCTCCAATTCTTTTGATCTCTGACCCAGAATTAAGTCCTTCCTAGTGTAGGAGAAATGGGTAAGTTGGGTAAGAAGATTAGAGAAGAGATAGGAAAATCAGAAAAGGGCAGAGACCCAGAAGGGCCCCAGGAGCCCCCAGAAGTGGTGAAGAGCAGCCTCCATGGGTCAGAGAATAGAGCATCCGGAGAACAACTGGCCAAGCGGTTCACTTCAGGACTCCTTGTGAAGCTGAGCCTTCTTTGTCCTTAAGGTTTTCCTAAACACTCTCCTCTGAGAGCTTTACCTGAAAGTTTTCTCCAGTTTCCTGTGGGACTTTGCAAATTCTTTCCTCATTGCATTTTTAAGAAGCACTAGAAGTGTTACAAGAGGATGGGGCTGGCTACATCACATGGTGTCTTGTATTTAAATAGTCTTACACAGAAGAGCTCAGAGATTATCCAAAGGGCAAAGCAGAACCCAGAACTGAGAACAGCCTTGTTCACAGCTGCAGGAAGATCATCTAATGCCCAGGAGGAATATGTGCAGAGAAAAGAGTGTTTGTGATTTTTTTTTTTTTTTGAGAGAGAGAGAGAGCGCAAGCAGGGGAGAGGGATCAGGAGAGGGAGAGAGAGGGCAAGGGCGAGAGAGAGGAGAGAGGGAGGGAGAGAGGGAGGAAGAGAGGGAGGAAGAGAGACAGGGAGAGAGGGAGAGAGGGAGAGAGGGAGGGAGAGAGGGAGAGAGAGAGGGAAAGAGGGGGAGAGGAAAGAGAGAGGGGGGAGGGGGAGAGAGGGGGAGGGGGAGAAAGAGAGAGGGAGAGAGAGAGGGAGAGAGGGAGAGAGGGAGAGAGAGAATCTTAAGCAGGCTCCACACAGAGCCCGAGGAGGGGCTTGATCTCACAACAGTGAGATCATGACCTGAGCCAAAATCAAGAGTTGAACACTTAACCAAATGAACCACCCAGGCACCTCATGATTATTTTTACTTTGTCCCATAACCAATTTATTAATTTGAACAATTATGTTTTCTTAATATTCACACACTAATACTAACACAAACAAAAATTATTTTCTAAATTTCATGACGATAACCTCTTATTATTTTAAGTACCCCGCCCCCCGGTTTGTGAATAACATGGCAGGGATAAGAACTCTAAGATAAAAAGGGGAGAGGACTGTGTTGTCACTGCAGCCCAGCCACTGGGCAAGTGTAAGACCTTAATTGTCTGGACCACAGTTACTTTGATTATGAAATGGGGAGGAGGAAGAACATAGAGCTCTGGATTTTATGACATTTGAAGTCTTGCTCAGGTCTATCCTTCTATTTTAAGAAACCTGCATCCTTTTACTCTCCTCACTTCCAAATGCCAACTACATTTTGTGTGAGGGCTATCTCTAGCCATTGAGGCCAAATTTGTCTAGGCACCGATGTGGCAGGACAGAAGTACCAGGGAATGAACCTGATTTGGAAGGAGTCATCCTCCAAAAATACTGAAGAGTGGTGTATAAATACCCCAGTTCTCTCACCTTCAGGTGTGTGTTTTACACTGTCTCCCCAGAATTTCCCTGTGAGATCAAGTTCTACTCAACCAACATGGTGTTTGACTTCATAATACACCCTTGGTTCGCTACCTTCCCTTCCCTGTCTCACTTCCTTGCTTCCTTACAGTCTCCCTCATCACCCAAAGAAACTATTTATACCAGAATCCTTGTCTCAACATCTTCTGGGTGAACTTAAAGTAAGACAAAACCCCACAAACCAAACACTGCAGTGATAGGCTTCTTTAAAGCTGCAGAAGAATGGTCCCCCCACCCCAGATGTGAATTTTAAGGAATTTAGTAGATAACGTGAACGGGGGAAGGCTCATTGCCACCCAGACACAAAGCTGAGGGCAAGACCACTTAACCAACTCCTCTTCTCCTCTGACCAGAATGGCACTCCCTTTAGGCATTCAAACTGCTAAAAACGCACAAGAAATAGGAGATTGGACAACTTGCACCATCTGGCTAAATCTAGCCTGGTGTCTGGGAGACACTCTAAATTTGCTGCATACTCCATTAAGGAAGATAATGAAATGGTCACTTTTCAAAGATTTGAATTAAGCCATTGGTTAAGGGGCCATCCCCCCAATTTGATGGGAGAGACTTTGAAATCTGCTGTTTCAAATGGTTTTCACTATCAGCTATATTCTACACTTTCCTCTGAAGGGATCACTGTGAGGCTTTTTTGTGTATGATCTAGAGAAAAACAGTAATTGGCTACTTTTGATCTCAAAGAAGGCTTTCCCTTCACTTCTGTTCCTCTCGTCTTCTCTCAGTGTAGAGGTGTCGTGGGACTGTGTAGCAGACACTGTTGAGGGTTCATTCTCACCCTTCTCCCTTCATCGTTGCCCAAAGAGCCTGGAAAAGTCAGAGACTCACTTCTCTGGTTTCCCTTATACAAAGGTGACCATTTTACTTCAGTCTGACCAATGAGACTAACGGGAAATCTGCTGGGGAGCTTTACAAACGGAGAGAAGTTTGTGAAGAGACCTCCTTTACTGTCCACCCCTTCCTATGCAGACGTAGTAGTTGGAGGCTTAGTAGCCATCTTGTGACCAAGAGGAGAGACTTCGCCAGAGCACTGAGAATGGGCAAGAGGGAGAGTAGAAGGACTCTGGGTCAGTGAAATGCCACCAAACTGCCAGATCAACTCTGAGACCACCCACCTCCTTGTTAAATAATAAATATCCCATTAGGTTTAAGCCACCATTTAGGAGATTTTTTTTTTTTTTTGGCTGCCAAAATGATTCCCAACCAGTATAAATTTTTTAAAGTAAATTTTTAAAATTGAAGTATAACATATATATATATATATATAAATATGTACAAATTATAAGTACTGAAGAATTTTCACAGAATGTTTTTTGTTTTTAAACCTCCATTACCTAAATGCTTTCAAAACAGGCATACCGCTTAACAGCACAGACTCCGGAGCCAGATTGATAACTTCAAAACCTAGATCCACTACTCACTAATTTGACTATTTAACTTCTCTGGGACTTGGTTTTCTCACTTGCAATACAGGAATGACAATATTATCTATGCCAAGGGGTTTTTGTTAGTATTACATACATTATTTTTTAAAATGTATGTGTCTGGCACATAGTAGGTGCTAATATGTATTTGTGAAATATAATGTTACTGGGGTATAACTCAGGAGGAAAGTAAAGTGGAAAAGACCTTGGAAAGAGGGTGAGTAGGTGTTTTGAGGGCTGTCCCTCACCTCTGGCCTGCAATGATCTTGGAAGCTAAAGTGCCTAATGAACTAGTAAATGCTAAAATGATTTCACAGCCTAGAGCTGTATAATGGAGTTACAGACCTCTAGTGCTTCAGTGAGGTTTTAAAACGTCTCCTGTCTGGTAGTGCTTTTTTTTTTTTTTTTTGAGAAACAGAGCTGGGGAGAGGGGCAAAGGGAGACAGAGAGAGAATCTTAAGTAGGCTCCATGCTCAGTGCAGAGTCTGATAGTGGGCTTGATCCCACAACTCTGGGATCATGACCTGAGCTGAAATCACAAGCTAAATGCTCAACCGACTGAGCCACCCAGGTGCCCCTCCTGTCTGGTAGTTCTTTTTTTTTTTTTTTTTAATGTTTGTTTGTTTAGAGAGGGAGGGAGGGAATCCCAAATAGCTCTGCGGGGTTAGCAAACTGTGAGATCATGACCTGAGTCAAAATCAAGAGCCAAACCCTTAACCGACTGAGCCAGCCAGGCACCCCCTGTCTGATAGTGCTTAACTGGAATCTGGAACCCGCCACCCTTGGTGCAGCATACAACATGAGCATAAATGGGCATATGTGTGGTTTTACTGAGGAGAGGATCGAGAGTTTTCATCAGATTCTGAGAGGAACCCATAACCCACAAAAGGTTCAAACTACTTACTAGTTCATCTACCCGACATTCTATCTGTGGCCCAGAGAGAGGCCATCTGAATTGTCACATTTAACTTTATTTACATGTCCCTAGAAGAAAAATTAGGTCAATGAAAATGTTTTTCTACTCCAAAATCCTAGAATAATTCCAATGTAAGGAACTTAGTCACTTTCAAATAGAATCCTGCTGCATTTACAGATGAGAAATCCAAGTTGTACTGAGGTTACTATGACCTATTCGGCATCCCAGAGAGAAACAGAGCTGCAGTTGACCAGTTGTCTTGGCTCAGAATTGAATTTCCCTCCACAGAAATACTTTGGTGACAAAACCCCCCACCAGCTCATTTCATGGGCTGGCCCTGGTCACAGTTGTTAAATGCTCCACACTGGAGCCCTTTAAGTGTGGTTGCTAAGGGCAGCCAGGACCAAGGGGATTCAAACATTCTATCCCTTTCATTGCTATAAGCTTTGGAGTGATCATAATTAGCTCCACATCTCATGTGTATCATAGGGAAAAACGGGAAAATAAAGCTGATTTTTCTACCAACCCAATTTATCATCTTCCTGGGAAGCTGTTTTACCATTTTCTTTGTGCTCCTTCCTCTGCTGTGATAAATCTTTAAGAACTCCTCTCTCAGTGCCATCCATGTGTGTCCCCAATTAGGAGTATAAGAGGCACAGAAATACCAAACGCAAATATATGAAATGGAAGTTATATATAATCTGTACAAACTAAACAGTTTCGAAAGACAGATTGCTCTTTCTAGGGTGGGGGTGGTCGGGGGTGGTGAGTGACACTGATGCCAAACACGAGTTAATATATTTACCCATGAGAAACCGCCTGGCTCTGGTATTAGGTTCTGATTAAACAAGGTTTTTTTGTGGGTTTCAAGTAAGTTGAGAGGCAAACTTGGATGTCCTGGCTCACAGCTCTAAGACTTGCCTGCTGCTGGAATGATTTTCTCATTTCTACTGGGTTTTTGATTAATGTCATACCTGAATTGGCAGCAGATCTGGACCATTTTATTTCTGCGGGAAGGAAGGGGGGACAAGATGAAAAGGAGAACAGACTTGTATAACTGGGGCCACATTAGCCTGGCTGCAATTTAAGATTCAAAGGTCACTCAGACTTTTTGTAAATATAATGCCACAAAAAATGTATTTTTCCCAGCAGTGATTGACAATCACATTTTTATTACCAGAGGAGGAAGGTTTTAGCTGTGGTTGCTGATTGTAGGACATAAAAATAACAAATCTAAGTATAGTCTTTATTCTGTATTAATTTTTATTTTTATTTTTTGGTTGTATCACTTTTCACCCTAAAGCCTCATCTTACCCCTACCCCTTTTCCTACCCAAAGGCCAGAACACACAGCTTTCTTACTCAGCTTCAGGCTTTTCAGGCTTACAGTGATGTCTTTGGGTCATAAAACACACGGCCAGTGCAAGGCCGGGGAACCCAGCCCAAAGGAAGAGCCAAGGGCCCATTCACAGGGAGACGTCTCGGGGAGGCTGGGTGGGTGACCTTTCCACCTGAGGCAGAGAACACACAACATGACTAAACTGAAAGGGGGTCACTCTCGAGTGGGTAGGCCAGAGGAGGGACACTTAGTGCTGAGAAATCAACTGTCTTCTTGAAGCTTCCAGGCCCCGTGGGGAAGACCGCTTCTTCTCCCCACTGCCTCTCTCACCAACCACTCCATCCACCTGCACTTTTCTCATTTAGGGCTTAGGCTAGTCCATTTCCAGCAGATTTAGATAAATTGGAAGGGCTGAGAAGAGGGAGGGAGGGAAGAGAACAGTGAGGGAGTCAGTGAAGAAAAATACACTTAACAGCAGTGCCTCCTTATCCACGGTTTCACTGCCCAGGGTTTCGGTTACCCACAGTCAACTGCAATCAGAAAGCAGCTAACCCTCCTTCTGACCTATGCTCAGAAGGTCAGCAGTAGCCTAACGTTGTGTCACAGTATCTATGCCATTCACCTTTCTTCTTGTCATCACGTAAGCATTTTATCATGTCACACCATCACAAGAAGGGTGAGTGCAGATGTTTTGAGAGAGAGAGAGAGGCCACATTCACATAACTTTTGTTTCAGTAACTGTCATCATTGTTCTATTTTATTAGTTATTACTGTTAATCTCTTACTGGGTCTAATTTATAAATCGAACTCATCACGGGTACGTATGGCTAGAAAAACCCATAGTATACATATGTTTCGGTGCTACCCATGGTTTCAGGTACCCACTGGGGGTCTTGGAACATATCCTCTGCAGATAAGGGGGGCTACTGTCAATTTTTCTCTGGGAAAAGGAATCATATATTTTGGAATCCCCCAAAGAGCAGTATAGGTAGCTAGATCCAGGCTACTATCATTTCCCTCCTCCAAGTTGGCCAGGGAGGCAATTTTAGGCTATTTCCACATAAACATTTGCCTTAACTCATAGGAGTTTTTATAAAGGCATATTCTATTAAAGGCGGCAGAAACTCCAAATACGTTAATTAAATTACTTAATCACTGAAACTAATACCAACAGCAGCCAAGCCGGATTCCCAGAGGATCTACTAGCTTCCTCAAAATGAGGGACGGTTTAGGCTGTACTACCAGGTATGGAAGGAAGCAATTGGTGACTGAGCCCACGAGCCTCAGAGTGCACAGTAGAGTCATATCTCACGGTAAGATATGGTGAGCCTTCTCATTCTGTCGATCTTCCCCTTTGGGTATACTTGTTTCTCAGGGCCTGAACACCCATAAGCAGCTTTTAAAAATCCCCAAGTGCGGGACAAAATCAACTCTGAATCTTGCAAATGCCTCCTTGCATCTCCCTTAAATACTGTTCCTGTCTGACCACTTCGAGTCCACAAGTGTTTGATCCAAAGGCTATTTGTTGGATGCCTCTCCAAAGGGCTGTTCTTCTCTCCCGGACTATTTCCAGAGCCCTGAAGCGAGCTCTTGGGAATCCCGAGCCTGTCGCCAGCAGACCTAGCACACTAAAGGTTTCTGGAGCCCATTAGTGCTGCATGAGGTGGACTGGCGGGAGGTGCAAATGCAGGTTCCGCAGGTCCAGATCCAGGAAGTAAACACGCCCAACATTAGTGTAGCAAGTGTGTCCTGGCCTCTGCAGAAGACCTCTTCCTTCAGGAAGCCTCCACACATGCATGGAACAAAGGTTTTCTTTCCCTGCCTCTCAGCCCAGCGGTACAGGCTTTAGTTGTGACCAAACCCTGACCTCTAATGATGGCCATTAGGCCTCCCCACCCCCTGCCCTGGTTTTTGAGCACCAAAAGGCAAAGTGGGAACAAAAGACATTTTTCTTTCTATTTTTAATGCAGTGTATATTAGCAATAAATTAACACTCCCCTTCCAGCACCTTTTAAGCACCAGCAGGGGCCAATTCTTTTTACTATATCGTCTTCCAAAGAACAGCCAATGGATCATGCTGTCACAGAACACAGCCCAGTAAAATAGCCCTTGCAGGGGGCCTTCTCCCAGCCCCGCAGAGCACATCTTCTGGAAGTTGCTTTACAGTGGGGAAGCCAGAAGTCAGTGGCCGTGATGTGTTGTGTGATCCTAGGGTGATGGGGAATGGACGTCACTGCTCCCCCTTGTTTGGGAAAGAGCGAGGACGTGAGATGAACACAAATGACGGTGACTGGCACGAGAAAATTGCTACCTTTGTCTGGATTTTTTGGTATTTAGAAGGAAGGCAAAAGAAGAGATATGACAGACTACTTGGAAAAACCCGAATTAACTCTTCATTTGCTACATCGTTTAGCTGAAGTCATGCTCCAGGCCCTATCAGGTAGCAGACATTCCTTGGGTCTCACATCCATTTTGAATACTGGAAATCAAAATAAAAACTGCCCTATCTTTTTCTCATACATCTGAACACTTAGGCCAGTTTGAATAAGAGCATTTCCATGTTGGCATCAACTTTGCTGATGGAAGAGATGAAAGTCTTCTCCCCAAATATCTGCAATTAAACCATGAGAGAAATGGAAATGTGATGAGATTTCAAAGTCAGATGTCTTGAGAATTTCCTAAACTAGCAGAATAATTCCACATTAACGACCAAGAATACCCTAGGGGTTCCAGACCTGTCCAGACCATTTTGATGCCAATTCAGTTCATTATTTGGACAGGTCTGGAACCCTTAGAATAGTCTTGATCATTATTATGGACTTAACCTGTCTCTTCAGGGAGTGCTCAAGGCGTCAGATTTTGAAATCTCACCAATTTTCCATTATTCTCATGTTGAGAAACACATGCATTATGAAGCCAGACCCCTGGATTTAAATTCCAACTCCACCAATTACTAAGCTGTGTGACTTTGAGAAAGTGAACTGACCTCTCTGCTTCTTGTTATCTTCATTTGTAAAATGGGGATATTAATAGCAACTACCTCATAGGGTTGTTAGTAAGATTAAATGAATTAATAAGGTGCATAAAGCAGTGCCGTCTCACAATAAGTGCCATAAGAAGTTGTGAGGCAAATAAATAGAAATCCAAGTTTATATGGTGTCTCAGAAGCTGTTTTTTACCAACTACTTGAATTTCAAAATCAGCTTCTACCCCTTCCCCAAGCACTTGCAGGGTGCTCTCAGACCACAACTTCAGGAAGTTGAACCCCACATGAGCAAGAGTGTACTTATCACAGCAGCTCCCGTGCCCGAGGTGTGTGCAAAAACTCAGATGCTTTGGTGAAAAGGACCAAGTGACAGCCTGAGCAGAAACCAACTCTACTCCACAACGAAATTCGCAACTGTTGGACTTGGGGCTTATGTCTGTTTCTCTGCTAGACTGTGGGACTAATAATGGCCTTGACCTTCTTAGATAAGGGGCACCTATCCCAGATGGATTTTTGGTCCTGGGTTAGCTGTCCCGAGGAAAAACCTATGAGAGGCAGTGAATTGAAGCATGGAGAATTTCTGAAAGGCAGGACAGAAGACACTGAGGACAAATATATTGCTGCCTCCCCAAAGGTACTGGAAGTGATAAGGGTGTGTTTGGCCTGGAGGCATTTGCCCCTCTTGCCTTTGTTGTAAAAGTAGGAAGACACTCATGGCTTACCCGTTGGAAACTTTCAGGAAGTGAAACATGGTCTCATTTTTATCTCCAAATTTACCGAGAGAATTGTAGATCACAATTCCCACTGCCTCCCTCCCTGGCTCTAGTTAGGTAGCTTTTTAGTCTGTGGTGGGAGGAGTTTTTCTTTTTATTAATATTTCTTTTTTAAATAATGAATGCACATGATCCAACTTTTTTAAAGTATAAAAGGCTATACTTTTCCTTCCACTTCTGTCCCCAGCCATACAGTTTCTTTCCCTGTAGGCAATTAATATTACCCATTCCTTATGTTTCCTTTCAGGGAGATTTTCCTTATATACAAACAAACGTGCGCATGCGTGCGCGCGCACACACACACACACACACACACACACTCTCGTAAGCACGTTCCCTCTGAAAGTGTTTTGCCAACTTACACAATACAAATTCCACTCTACATTTTTTCTACACTTCACAATATGTCTTGGAGGGTTGTTCCCATTCATGCAAGAGTTTCTTAATCCTTTTTCCATGGCCATATAGAATTCTACTCTATAGAGGTAGTACAGTTTACCTCTATTCTCTCTGGAAGATCCTTTAAGTTGTTTCAAATATTTTGCTACTATCAACAGTGCTACAGTGAATAACCCTGTCCACACACCACTTTGCACAAATGTGGAAGAGTGTGTCTGTAGAAGGGCAATCGTTGGTTCAAAGGGGATCCCCATTTCTAATTTCGATAGATCTTGTCAAGTTGCCTGGTGAAAGAGTTTTACCAATTTTATGCTTCCACCATCTATGAAAGGGCCTATTTCTGAGGTGGGGGGTTTGACATGAAAAACTACACACTCAAGGTATCCAAGATACTGCCCTCTGCTCAGGGATGAAATTCAGCAAACCCCGTTTTCAGATTCTTGGTGTGAAGGCAGATAAAATTCAGATGATCTCAGATTATCCACTTACATCTTAATGGGAGTGCTGAAGACCAGGGGTGCCTGATGGGGTGGTGGGTAGAAAATGTCTTCTTTCCAACCAGACACAAGAAGAGGTGTGCCAACTGGATGGTTCTATAGGACTCCACAACTGATCCTTGAAAAGATTCTCCCAGCAGCTGGAGGTCAAGTCAAACCCTCTTTTTCAGATTCAGATCCAAACAACCCAGGTTTTTCTAAAATTTTTTTAATGTTTATTTATTTTTGAGAGAGAGAGACAGTGTGAGCAGGGGTAGGGCAGAAAGAGAGGGATACACCAAATCCAAAGCAGGCTCCAAGCTCCAAGCTTTCAGCACAGAGCCTGACACAGGGCTTGAACCCAAGAACCATGAGATCACGACCTGAGCTGAAGTTGGACACTCAACTGACTGAGCCACCCAGCTTTTAAACCTCCAAAAGCTGGTGCCTCCAAAGCATCCAGCTTTTAATGGGGCCAAGGCAGAAAGTTCTTGCTTGTGACCAGGCATCTTTGTTTTAGGGCAGCCATGACTGGTCATCATGTAGCCCAATCACAGCCCCATTACCTCATTTGAAGTGGGTTCACCAGACTAGCTCTTCCTTCAACAGTCATCTCAAACAGCAAGCCGCTGTGATTTCTGGACAGAAACTTCTCCCAGAACCACTGCAAGGAATACATGTCCTTGTGTTTCAAGTATGTAACTTTCATCTTTCTGAGAAAGGTGGCTAAGGGCAAGGACTGCAGAGCCAGACTTTCTGGGTTTGAATCCTGGCTCTGCTACTTGCCAGCTGTGTGATATTGGGCAAGTTGCTTCACCTGTGTAGGCTGCCAGATTAAATACAGGATGCCCAGATAAATTTGAATTTCAGATAAATGACAAATAACTTTTTAGCATAAGTATGTTCCAAATGTTGCATGGGACATATTAAATAAACAACTGAAAATATTTGTTGTTTGTCTGAAATTCAAATTTAACTGGGCATCCTGTAGTTTTACTTGCTAAATCTTGCAACCCTACTCTGTTCCTTAGTCTCCTCACCTATAACCACCTCATAGGGTTGTTACAAGGATTAAATGAAAGAGTGTTTTAAAGTGTAATAGAACAGTCCCCGAACATCAGAAATGCTACCTAAGATTTCTTTAAAATAAAGACATGTCATCTTGATTCAACATACATGAGGACTCTATTATTTCCATTTTTTTCACCAAGATGAGGAGGGTGGGAATTATTAAATATATGGTGAGTGTTAAGGAGACTTGGGGTTAAAAAAACAATTTGACAAAGGATGTTCTGGAACAGGTAGAAGATCTGGAGTTCACTGATGCTTTGGTCCAAGAACAGAGGCCTTGTTGTTCTGTATGATTAGGGGCAAGGATGAAACAATGCTCTGTGGGGCAGCAGGCCAAACTGGGGATTGAGCATCAGGGGCAACGACAGCAGTGGGGAGGGGCAAAGGGACCCTGGCGGATGGTGTGAGACCTT
Source organism: Leopardus geoffroyi (assembly GCF_018350155.1). Lineage (NCBI taxonomy): Eukaryota > Metazoa > Chordata > Mammalia > Carnivora > Felidae > Leopardus > Leopardus geoffroyi. The sequence goes on from NC_059343.1 coordinate 14,421,444, forward strand.
CGGGGGAGCAGCTCATTTCACATCAGACATCAGGCCGGCACAAAAGAGCAGCAATGGCAGGAATGGGGCTGCCAAGGGCCGTGTCCATGACCATGAGGAAGGGAGAGGAAGGGCATTTGCAGGGAGAGAAGCCAGAGCTAGAATCCTCTAGGAGAGGTGGACAGGGTGTTCTCAAGAGGCAAACTCCTAGCCTCAGGAAGCCTTGTGCAGACTTTAAAGTTTTGCACCGTTCAGGCAGAGCTCAGAATTTGGCTCACCTTCCTCTGATGGGGAAGCACAATGAAAAGTGCGGACAATGTTATTTACACAGGCCACTGAGGAAGGCCTGGATAGCAGAAGCCCGAGGAAGAGGCACACAGGTGCCCTCAGAGGTGAAGGTTTCTTTTTAAAAAAAATTTTTTTTTTAATGTTTATTCATTTTTGAGAGACAGAGACAGAACACGAGCAGATGAGGGGCAGAGAGAGAGGGAGACACAGAATCTGAAGCAGGCTCCAGGCTCTGAACTGTCAGCACAGAGTCTGGTGTGGGGCTTGAACCCACGAACTGTGAGATCATGACCTGAGCCAAAGTCAGATGCTTAATGGACTGAGCCACCCAGGCACCCTAGAGGTGAGGGTTTCTAATCTGGGTCCACAAATCCCCAAAGGGCCTGTGAACTTCACTGGGGAAAAAAGCACAACTTTATCTTCACTCACCTCTAGACAACATTGAGTGTTTCCTTCAGTTAGGAATATAGGTCACACATCTCAGTAGTATTAACCACACCTATGATTTTGTCACTAATAGAAATCACAGATTTTTGGGGCGCCTGGGTGGCGCAGTCGGTTAAGCGTCCGACTTCAGCCAGGTCACAATCTCGCGGTCCGCGAGTTCGAGCCCCGCGTCAGGCTCTGGGCTGATGGCTCAGAGCCTGGAGCCTGTTTCCGATTCTGTGTCTCCCTCTCTCTCTGCCCCTCCCCCGTTCATGCTGTCTCTCTCTGTCCCAAAAATAAATAAACGTTAAAAAAAAAAATTAAAAAAAAAAAAAAAGAAATCACAGATTTTTTTCACATCACATTACACTTGTTGTAGATATTCTAAAGTATCGTTTCTTATGCTCATCACCATTTAGAAACGATAGTAGTTATTGCTGCTAGGTCTTCTTATTTGAAGCATTAACAATGATGCAGGGATAATACATCACAAATTTGTTTTTTTTTTTTTAACACTTTGACAAGTGTATTCAATATACAGTAAAACCTTGGATTGTGAGTAACTTATTCTGTGAGTATTCCACAAGACAAGCAAACATTTCTAATAAATTTTAACTTGATAAGCGAATGATGTCTCACAATGCAAGCAGGACATGACACTGAACGTCACATAATTACAACAGAGCCAATGGTTCTCTCTCTCTCTCTCTCTCTCTCTCTCTCACTGCAAGATTGTGGGTGATCATCTCCCATGCTGAGATGCTCAGTCTCAGGCCACAGTGTTCAGCAGAAATCAGTGATTTTTCAGAACGTTGGAAGGTGCCCACAACTGGCACTAGTGCATTTTTTGTCCCTTCAAAGCACCTATGGACAGTCCTTGGTTTTCCAGACAAGGGTAAGCTTAGGAATGCTCTGCTTCATTCTAGGTCAGGCTGCCTGCAGATACAGACCCTTTCCTCTGCTGCCTTATTGCCAGTTACATTAACTACAGACTATGACAAGAGTTGATTAATACTGTACTGTAGTCAACATCCGTGTGAGCATATACAATGGCCCCCACGCAGAAAAAGATTTCATTGAGCCAAAAGATAGCAGTGATTCCATTAGTGATAGTGAAAGTCGTCCTACACAATAACCCTCCTCTCTCTTGTCTCCCTCACACCAGCCACGAAGGTTTTCAAAGGTAAGTGCAGGTTGATTTGTTTTTTTTTTCTATTTTGTATTTTCTTTATTATTTTGTATTATATTACAATATTGTAATCATTTTTATATGAATATTTTTGGGGTTGTGGAATGAATCCTCTGAGTTTCCATTATTTCTTAGGGGGAAATTTGCTTTGATATACAAATATTTTGGATTACAAGCGTGTTTTGAGAACGAATTATGCTTGTGGACCGAGGTTTTACTGCGATTAGTTTCCTTTGTAAACTTTTGCACTGTTTAACGTATTTTATTAAGTTTATTTTTATTAATTTATTGTGAGAGAGAGAACCAGCGGGGGAGTGGCAGAGAGAGAGCGGGACAGAGGATCGAAAGCAGGCTCTGTGCTGACACCAGAGAGACAGATGTGGGACTTGAACTCACGAACTGTGAGATCACGACCTGAGCTGAAGCCAATGTTTAACCGATTGAGCCACCCAGGCGCCCCTGTTTAATGCATTTTAAAACATCTTCCTGAGAAGGCATTTACAGTCTTCCCCAGGCTGCCATAGAGGTCTCTATCCCAAAACAAGGTTAGATACTCCTGACTTAGGGCAACCTTTGTCAGGCGTATGGGGCACAGCCAAAAATCTCAGGAGGCCTCAAATTGATTTTCAGGAGTGTAGGCTCTTAGGTATGGCTTTTGTTTTCTTTTGTTTGTTTAGGCTAATATCATAAAAGTGTCTGCATTTTGAGCATACCTAAGGGGGAAAACACCTGTGTGGTGGATGTGAGTGCTGAGGTTAAGGTCTCTATCTTGAATGGCTGTTAATACGGGAGAAATGTCACACAGTGCATATTGCCCACCCCCAAAAGAGAATGAATGAAGGAGACTATTTTATTTTGCATCTTATTTAAAAGCAAATTATACCATTATCCAGGAAACACCCTTTCACCTCTAAGCATGGAGAGAAAAGGAACCTCTGTCTCTTTGTCTATGTGTCAAACTCCATCCTGTCAGCTTGTTTAGCTACAAATGGGACAGAGGGAGCCTGGGTGGCTCAGTCAGTTAAGCGTCTAGCTCTCGGCTCATGTCATGATCCCAGAGTTTGTGAGTTTGAGCCACGTGTTGGGCTCTGAGCTGACAGTGTGCACCCTGCTTGGGATGCTCTCTCTTTCCCTCTCTCTCTGCCACTCCCCTGCTTTCTGTCTCTCTCTCAAAATAAACAAACAGGCTTTAAAAAGTAAAAACAAAGGCAAATGGGACAGGTAGTTAGTTGAAGGGCTTCAGGGTAAAAAGTGGGTTTGACATCAGAGTAAGTAACAGAGAAGGACTGGCAGGGCTCCTGAAAGAGAGAGAGGATTCTGACCAAGAAGGCTTCTTCAGCAGCCCTGGTCACAGTGGAGAGCTCCGCCTTTTTGTCTCCCCATGGTGGGTGAGCTCGGCAGACAGGAGACCTCAGAGTATTTATGGGGTTGCTGCAGCCAGCCAGGAGAGTGAGGATGAGAGATGACCAGTAGAGAAATGGCAGCAAAGTAACTAGGATTCTTCTGCCTTTTGGGCCAGTGGAATTGGGTTGAAGAAGGACAGACAGATATAAATGAGGGAGGTTCCAAAGCTCTCTCCCAATCCTGCTGCCAATCAGACATCCATGTTACCTATACACTGCATTAAGTCTCAAGTGACACAGTTACAATAACGTTACAGGCCTGGTTAGAACTCCAGGAGCACCTGGGTGGCTCAGTCAGTTAAGCGTCTGACTCTTGGTTTTGGCTCAGGTCATGATCTCATGGTTTGAGAGACTGAGCCCCGCATCGGGCTCTGCGCTGACAGCACGTAGCCTGCTTGGGATTCTCTACCTGTCTCTAGGTAAATAAATGAACATTAAAAAAAAAAAAAAACTCTAGGAATCACGAAATTTTGAGTTAAGACTACTGAACTAGAAGACTGTCCTAAGCTCCCTTGCATTTGTGGCCTGGGCAAGAATTTCAACCAAGGTGCAGCTTGTGAATTGTAGTCCAGGCCTGGACCGGCAGGCTGTTTCCTCTGGCTCACCTGTTTCCTAGCCACCGTCTGCACTGAGGCGGTGAGCATGTGTTAAGAGTGGAGTATGTTCATTGGAAAAAAATCTCCTTTCCTTCAGTGGTGTTACAGGTTGAATGGCGTCCTTCTGAAAGATATGTTGAAGCCCTAACATCAGGTAGCTCAGAATGTGACCTGATTTGGAAAGAGTCACTGCAGATATAATTGGAAGGTAAGATGAGGCCACACTACAGTAGAGTGGACTATAATCCAGTATGGCTGGTGCCCTTACTAGAAGAGGAAATCTGGGCATAGGCAGAGGGAAGGCAGCCATATGAAGCTGGAGGCAGAAGCTGGAGTTATGTTGCCACAAGCCAAGGAACACATGGGGCTACCAGAAGTTGAAAGAGGTGAGGAAAGACCCTCTAAGCCACCCAGTTGGTGGTACTTTGTGACTGCAGCCCAAGCCAAAGAATACAGTTGGCTTTAACCTTTTCCTTGGCTTACTTGCCACCTGCCTCCATTTCCAATGACCCCCAAACATCAGAGATGCAGAGCCTAAGGATAAGAATCCCAGAGAGCAAGCTTGACCTATTAAAGCATAAGCAGCATGAGAGGGGAAAATATAATGCCTACCACCCTGATGCCAAATTTAGCCAAAACAAGACCAATCCGCCTTTCTGGTAAAATTGCCCAGTGACCAAAGCAACATCCCTGCATGTCACACTGACTGCACAATCAGAACCAAGGGTTCCATGCAGCCAATCTCTCCTTCTGTCCCCCACAGGCCCTGACTAAGCCAGCTCAACATTTTAAGGGAGGACTTGATCCTTCAGGGCTTAGAAGCCCAGCCTTAGAGGCCCAGAAGCCAGAGTGGGGGAAGGGGAACCAGGAGGCCAGAAGTTGGCCTCTAGAGCTCCTGTTTTCTCTCACACTGGCCACAAGGCCACTGCAGTGTAAAGATTAAAACTAAGATTGTTGCACTTGGTGGATTAAATACTACAAAAATTTTAAACAATCCAACTGGACCTTGTAATTGTGTGGCAAAGGCTGCAAAATGTAAAGTGGGGAGTCTTGGCTCAAATGAAAGGCTCTCTCTGAATAACAATTTATTTTAATTTGAGATTTCTCATACTGTCCATATGGCAGGTCTTCATGGGAAAGCAAGTGTCTCACAGTTGATGGGGACATCTGAAGTATGCTTTTTTGGCATTCGGAGGATTTTTTGTGTGTGGTGTTTTTTTTTGTTTTTTTTTTTTGTGTGTGTGTGTGTGTGTTTGTTTTGTTTTTTGTTTTTATTGTTGTTGTTTTCATTTAAATCAGTGCCTTCATTGAAGGGAGTTTGAAAACATTTCCCTAATGTTTCCAGCTTTTTCACTCCTGGAAATTTATCATCAACCCTGGGAAGTGACAAACTGAAACCCATTTCCCAACCAAATTACTCCTCTTTTGGGCCAACACCAGTTTGTGGAGTTCTGTGGGCATTCCTCTGCAAATGGAACATCCTATTTGCGTGCACTTTTTAAAAACAACAAGCTAGAAAGCATGTGGAGAATGTTATGACCGGAAGTAGGACAGTCTCACCAAGTATCGCGGGCTCATGTCGTGGAGTGGCTCCTAGAATAATCAAAAATCTATTCCTGGGAGAGACACAAGATCCCCGGCCAGCTCCGGGTAGGACCCTGGTACCGCCACAGATATGGTGATAGTTTTTACTGTTACGGGGCTTCCCAGCCGCATGTGGGGTTCCAGGGCTGTGATGTGGGAAAGGGAGCTCGTTTGTTCTCTCTTCAACTTGTTCCTCTGAGGCGCGTCTTCAACTGTTCCCGCAAGGGAGAGAAAAGAAAGCCGGCAGAACCTCAGCTTCCCCCACACATACAGCTGTACAGGGAGAAGGGGAGATAGGTGAGGGATCCTGAAGTCACTAAACATTCTGAAGAAACCAAGCCACACCTTTCTACAGAAACCTCACTACGCAAATGGCACATCCTCAGGGAGAGTTTTTCTGACCAAAGCCTCAAAAATAGCATCCCCACCATCCTCAGTCTCCTAAACCTGCTTTGCATTTTCTCCACAGCACTGCATGCATCTACTCGCAGCTCCTCTCACTATCTGCTCTTACGTTAGGTATGCATTTTTACAGTCTCTAAGGTATATGCAGGTATGATGTATAGCATGCATAGATAATATACTACCTTATATCACTAGTTTATCAATGATCTATCCTTCTCTCCACCAGAACGTCAGCCTCCACACCCCGTTTGGTTTGCTGCCACTTCGCCATACCTAAAACAGTACCCATACTTAGAGGATACTCTGTAAGTATTTGGTGAATGGATGAATGATGAATGAAATCTTCAGAGACTCCCTTTATCTACCTGTTCTAGCATTAACTTCTCTGTGGGCTTCCAAATTGCCCTCCATTTTGCTTCCACTCTCTACCCCATGTCTTTCTGCCTTTTACCACCGTCTTTGTCACCACCCTCATACCAGCTAAAAAAATCCAACTTTATTTACTAGTGATTCCTGGTTTTTTGTTTAAGCAGCAACTCCGGGCATCTGAGACATTTTTCGAAACTCTTCCCTTTCACATCTTCCCCAGAAAAGTATTTCCTATGTGTTTAGCCAAGGTTAGGTACTTAAGAGGCACCCAGAACAAGTTTATTTATTAAAAACTCTCTCTTTTATAATCTAGTTGAGTGGCTAAGACTAGCTTGGCTTGAAAAATTATGATCAAGACAATTATTCAACTGCTAAATTGGGGGAGTAGAAACCATAAAACATCAGAGCAAAATGAGTTGGAGTTCAAGAAAACATCAGAGAGAGAAGCAGTGGGCCTTGAGCTGGTCCTGACTGATAAGTAGAGTTTAACTAGATCAGGGTTTCTGACCCCAGCATGACTGACAGGTTGGGTGGATACTTCTTTGTCTTGGGGGCCAACCTGTGCACTGCATGATGTCTAGCAGCAGCCCTGGCCTCCACCCCACTAGATGCCAGTAGTACCCCCTCCCTAGCTGTCACAACCAAAAATGTCCTCGGGTATTGCCAAATGTCTCCTGGGGGGCAAAATCCCCAGTTGGGAACCAGTGAGCTAGATGGAAGAGAAAGATGACAGCAGAAATTAGAGCAATGTGAAAAGACTTGCTCACTTAATTCAGAATCCTGATTTTATCCGCAAACGCACCTAGTCACAAACTTGACTTCTTTTGGCATGTTAGTCAACTTTGGATGCACGCTTTATACATGTTCTCTTTTTCTCAATTTTTTTTCATTGTTTATTTATGTTTGAGACAGAGAGAGACAGAACGCAAGCAGGGAAGGGACAGAGAGAGGGAGACACAGAACCAGAAGCAGGCTCCAGGCTCTGAGCTGTCAGCACAGAGCCCGACGCGGCACTTGAACTCATGAACTGCAAGATCATGACCTGAGTTGAAGTTGGACACTTAACCGACTGAGCCACCCAGACGCCCCTATACATGTTCTCTTAAACCTATACCCTGCATCAAATTTGGGTTGAACTATTGACGTGCTTTCCAACTGCTTTTGTTGTGGAACCCTTTATTGCAACAAAATCTTAGCCGGAAGCACAAACAATACTAAGGACATAAGCAGTATGGTTTTTGTTGACTCTTGAATCAAGAACCATCCCCTCCCCACATGCACCCCAGTCCTGTCCAATGGCCCAATAGCACGACAGTTCCCAGGGTGTCTTACTACACTGTGAACGTGCTGAAGGCAAAAGTGGCATGGAGCCCTACAATAACAGCTATCATACTGTGATATAAGCAAAGCAGCAGTGGATTAGAAGTTGCAAAATCTGAGACTTTTTATTAACTGGAACTTTTTACTAAGTGCCTGTGAGAATGCATGTCATTTGACCTCTCTGAACTTGTGATTCTTCATCATAATCTCTAAGTCCCCTTTCAACTTCAAAATGTTATGAATACATAAGCACGACTGTGTCACATAATCCGTGAGCCCAGAATAATGATGTTGGTGATTATAGAGAAGCTGATTATTTATAGCATCCCCCCAAATTCCCCTCTGAGTCAAGGGGGAGTGAAGAAGTGAACTTGACCTCTAAAATCCTCTATGAATAGCACTTTGGCCCTTGTTTGATTTATTCATGCTTGAAATTCACTAGTGCTCAGTCTGGCTGGCCTTTATTCAAAGGATCATGCTAAATGAGGTCACAAATGGAGGTGCGAATGGCTATTTTAAAAATTAAGAATGAAAGTGACAAATCTGGGACACTTGCTGCCAAATCTGTAAAGTTTAGAATAAGACTTTAAAAAAAGGAAATGGAATAGATTCTGTTATGGACAAGCATGTGCCCAGAATGAAAGTCTAAACATTGTAAAAACAAGAGACATATAAGCTGTAGAGCCTGGAATCATGTCTTTCCTACCTCAGTGGTGCCACTAGCCTGCCCTTAGGATGAAAGAGTCTCACACTAAGAGCAGACACAACATTCCCATACCCCACCTTGGAATGACTTTATGGTTTTCCATAAAAAGCTCGTGCTGGGCATGATAGGTGGGAATTTGTGCCTTTACTTTCTGTTTTGCTCCTTCTTTATAAGAGAATTGGAACCTCCCTGCAACCATCCAATACCACAGAGAAACAGCACAAAACCACAGCTACCAAACAATGATGTTGAAATCCACAGCTATGAGTCTATCAAAATATGATGCTGTGTTTACAGATTCCCGATTTGGAGGAGTCATTCTGCTCTTCTATTTCAGACGTAAATGAGATGTTATGCTAGTCACAGATAAATGATGATTTTTAATTGCAATGGAAAAAATGTTTTTCAAATATCCAATAACCCGATTCTTAGAACATGACAGACACATGAACTATTTGGTGGTTGAAAAATACCACACCAGTGTGTGTGTGTGTGTGTGCGTGTGTGTGTGTGTGTGTGTGTGTGTGTGTGTGTTGAGGGAGACCTCTCTGGTCAATAAAGATTAATTCAGTTATCCACAGCTATTCAGTAGTGATAACTGGCAGGGGAATAAAAGGTTTGTCTCATGGAGTTGGCTCTTTCCAGGTATACTTTCTCCTTGTACTAGGAACTGCTGAAGCCTTAATATTGTTGCTAATTTGTTACATTTTTATTTATTCATTTTGAATAATATGGACATAGTGAAAAGCAAACTATGCAGTTTACATACAGTGAAAATTAAGTCAACCTCCCAGCTTAGTCTCTCAGTCCTTCTGTTACATTTCTTAAAGAGATTTATTCCACACACGTGTGTTCATATACACACATGTGTATGTTGCAGACATATGTCGTTTTAGGCATGTTATTTTATATATATGCGTGTACACATATACCTATAAAAGCTCCCTTGTTGGGGTACCCGGGTGGCTCAGTCAGTTGAGCGTCCGACTTTGGCTCAGGTCATGATCTCACAGTTTGTGGGTTTGAGCCCACGTCAGGCTTTGTGCTGAAAGCACGGAGCCTGCTTCAGAATCTGTGTCTCCCTCTCTCTCTGCCCCTCCCCTGCTCACACACACTCTCTCTCTCAAAAACAAACATTAAAAAAATATTTAAAAGCTCCCTTGCAACATAAATGGGAACATATCCATACTCCCTGCACATTTCCCCTTCTACTTAACAATATGTGATGGATTAAAGATGCTTGTGAATCTTTGCCATTCTTCCCATTGAGAGTTGCAGTTTTTTCCAGATTCTCCCTTTGAATCTGGGCCTGCATGTGACTTGTTTTGACCAGTAAAATGTGGCAGAAGTGAATCTGTAACTTCCAAAGCTGAATCTTATGAGCTTTGCAGCTTCTAACTTAACACACTTGGAACACTCCCCTTTGGAACCCATGCTATAAGAATCCCAAGCCATATAAAGAGGCTATCTGAGGTGTTCTAGACACTAATCCCAACCAGTAGCAATAGCTAACCAGGTAAGCAAGTCATTTTGGATGTTCCAGTCCCAGCTGAGCCCTCAGATGACTGCACTCCCAGCTGACACTAAATTGGGCAGAAGAATAGCCCCGCTGAGCCCAGTCAATCCTCAGAATCACAAGAAATAAGGAATGGTGGTTGTTTTAAGCCCCTATGTTTTGGGGTGATGATTCTTTTTCAGTAGAGTATATAAAACTAAAACTATAAAGCAGATTTATATAGCTATATAAACTATATAGCTAACATATATTCATATGCTTACTATGTGTCAAGCACTGTTCTAAGTGCCCTTCTGTATATTGGCTCCTTTAATTCCCACTAACTCAAACTCAAAACATTTTTTTAAAAGATTTCATTTTGGGGGCGCCTGGGTGGCTCAGTCAGTTGAGTATCCGACTCTTGGTTCCAGCTCAGGTCATGGTCTCACAGTTCATGGGTTCGAGCCCTGCATCGGGCTCTGTGCTGTCAGTGGGGAGCCTGCTTGGATTCTCTCTCTCTCTCCCTCTCTCTCTGCCCCTCCCCTGCTCGCTCTTTCAAAATAAATAAATAAAGTTTAAAACTTTTTAAAAGATATTTTATTTTTAAGTAATTTCTACAGCCAGTGTGGGGCTTGAACCCGCAACCCTGAGATCAAGAGTCTCATGCTCTACCAACTGAGCCAGCCAGGTGCCCCTAAACATTTTTTATAGAGGTATACCATCCCCATTTTACAGATAAAGAACTGAACTATACAGAAGTTACGTGACTTGTCCAGTACCCCAAGTGAGTAACCTATACTACTGGGATTTAAACTCAGGTCTTTCACCTCAGATACTTTGAAATTAAGCACTATCCTAGACAACAACCTCATTGGTTACTTTAACTAGTCCTCTCCTGATGGACATTCCAGTCATTTCTAATCTTTTGCTTGTGAAAATAAGGTTACAATGTCTTTGTGTGTACTTTGAAGTCTATGTGTAAGAAGAAAACATTCTTTTTATTCTTACTGGTGTAATTATTGTTTTTATTGAGGTATAATTGACATACCTTAGTTTCAGGGGTACAATGTCAAGACTCGACATTCGTATACATTGTGCAATGGTCACTACAGTAAGTCTAGTTACCGTCTGTCACCATACAAAGTTAATACAATACTATTGACTATATTCCCCATGCTGTACATAACATACAACCCCATGACTTCTGTATTGTAGAGCTGGGAGTCTGTACTTCTCAATCCCCTTCACTCATTTCACCCCCCTTCTGGCAACCACCAATCTATTCTATCTGTGAGTCTGGGTTTTGTTTTGTTTTTTAGATTCCACATGTAAGTAAAATCATTTAATCATGTGTGCAAAAAGAAGCCATTATTTTTAATCAAATGGAAGGATGACTAGATTCAGTTTATTTTGCTGCTTAAGTAAGCGTCAAAGAAATACACTGGGTAGACAATGTCAGGTGCATCCACTCCAGTCAGAATAGAGTTCCAGCCCATCTGGCCCTTGGCAGTTGGTGCCAGAAACCTTACCAGGAGACATGAGGATCTGGAGACCCCAAAGAGATTGTTTTTCTTGTTTTCATTTGGGCTCCAAGTCAAGCAAGTAATTAACTTTCTTCAGAGTATGCTGTACCATAATGTATATTTTTATAGGAGTTCTCAGATACCTGAAAAGGGTATTTGGAAAGTAACCTATGAACCTTGACCTGTGGTCCATACAAGAAACCTGCTGCCATAATCACTGCCATTTCTGAGGAACCAATGACCATATGTATTAGGCACAGGTGTACATTCCACGGCTGTATATCTCCTTGGACTTCACTCCAATAATAAGCACATTTGGAAAGAGGGTGGACAGACAGAAGCTTTTTTCACAACTGCTTGGATGTCTCTTCCACCTCTGACGTTAGACTTCCAGCTCCACAAAGCTGGAGACTGAAAGCAAGTCACTTGCTATCACCTCAGCAGTCTCCAAGGCCTACCTTCTGAGTTGCCAGGACAGCCAAAGGACCAGACCCTGCTGGCTGTGTGGAAGGGACTAGTAAAGAAAGGTTTTAGTATTTGAGAGCTAATGAAATATGCTTCTATTCATTAAAATATAGAAATGAACTAATATCATATAGTGCAAAATGATCATGAAATAGTTGCCTAATTATATTTAAAAGATACCCACTTGGGGCTCCTGGGTGGCTCAGTTGGTTAAGTGTCTCACTTTGGCTCAGGTCATGATCTTCTGATTCATGAGTTCAAGGCCCACATCAGGCTCTCTGCTGTCATCACAGAGCCTTTCAGATCTTCTGTCTCCCTCTCCCTCTCCCTCAAAAATAAATAAACATTTAAAAAAAAGATACCCACCTAAGAGCCTCTCTTCTGCTCCTGCATATGGATTCCTTCCCTAGGAACCCAAAGCCTTGGGAAGAAAGCACGGTAATATAGCTTGCCTCTGTCTTCAGGACAGCTGAAAGGGGCTTTAAAGTATCTTGTTCAGTGCCTTCATTGTACAGAGAAGTAAACTGAGTTCCAGAAAGAGGTGATTTGTTGAAGGTACTAATGGTTGACACATCAGTCAGCTATTACCAAAATAATGCATGTAACAAACTACCCCAAACCCCAGTGTCTTAAAACATTCACTCTTCTCTGGCTAGGGATTGACTGACTGAGGCTGCACTGGGCTCCAAGCTGCGAGTTGAATTCAGGTCTCCATCTGTCTCTCATCCCTTGGACCAACAGGCTAGCCACAGATGGTGGTGATGAGTGGTGGTGATGAGTGGTGGTGATGGGTGGTGGTGGTGGTGGTGGTTGTTCTTCTTCTTCTTCCTCTTCTTCTTTTTAAAGTTTATTTACTTTGAGAAAGGGAGAGCAAGTGAGCAAGAATGGGGAAGGGGAAGAGAGAGAGGAGAAGAGGTCTTCTCCATCTGTCTCTCATCCCTTGGACCAATGGGCTAGCCACAGCTTGTTCTTGTTCTTTCTCGTTCTTTCTTCTTCTCCTTCTCCTTCTCCTCTTCCAAGTTTATTTACTTTGAGAAAGGGAGAGCAAGTGAGCGAGAATGGGGAAGAGGAAGAGAGAGAGAAGGAGAGGTCTTCTCAATCTGTCTCTCATCGCTTGGACCAATGGGCTAGCCACAGTTTGTTCTTGTTCTTTCTTGTTCTTCTTCTTCTCCTCCTCCTCCTCCTCCTCCTCCTCCAAGTTTATTTGATAAAGGGAGAGCAAGTGAGCAAGAATGGGGAAGGGGAAGAGAGAGAGAAGGAGAGGTCTTCTCCATCTGTCTCTCATTCCTTGGACCAACGGGCTAGCCACAGTTTGTTCTTGTTCTTTCTTGTTGTTGTTGTTGTTGTTGTTCTTCTTCTTCTTCAAGTTTATTTACTTTGAGAAAGGGAGGGCAAGTGAGCAAGAATGGTGAAGGGGAAGAGAGAGAGGAGACAGAGAGTCCTAAGCAGGTTCCATGCTGTCAGCACAGAGCCCAACGTGGGGCTTGAACCCACAAACCATGAGATCGTAACCTGAGCTGAAATCAAGAGTCAGATGCTTAATCGACTTCGCCACGCAGGCGCTCCCAGGGTTTGTTCTTCTAATGGACAATGTAAGGCACACAGGAGAACAAATGTAATGATGTAAGCATACTTCAAGTCTCTGCTTGCAATATATCTGCTAACAGCTCACTAGCCAAGGCCAGTCACGTGGCCAAGTTCAACACTGACAGGACAGGCAGGGATATATTCTCTGCTTCCAGTGAAGAACTATAAAGACCCATGGCAAAGGGCATGGATACATGGAGGGGTGAAGAATTGGAACTATGAAGAAATCTACTACAGTTGGCAAGTGACTGAGAATTAGAACCAAGGCCCTTGACTCCCAGCTCATTTCCACTTTTGTATTTGTAAACAGTTTATCTGTCTTAGAAGCTGTTTTTTTCAAGTTCATAAAGGGTTTGTTAAATTCTGAAAGGAAGTGAAGGCAGGCAGTGAAGAAAGGAGACTATAGTGATGATGGCAGTGTGGTGATGCCCGGGAGGGCCAGCAACGCTGTCCAACATCTACTCCCTTGTGTGGCGTACATTCTCCAGTTCACCCTGTCGGGTGAAGCCAGCATAGCTGCTGGTCAGATCCTTCTCTATCTTCTCATAGAGTCCAAGGCAGGTGGCCAACTGTGTATCCATTTCTGGAGGTAGTTCAGTACTGTGCACAATGAACTGAGGTCCCTAACACTGAGCTTATAATATGCACAGACAATATGGGCTCCAGAACCAGACAGGGCTGCGTGTGAACCTTGGAGCCTAGCTCCATGACCAAAGGCAAGTCACTTTGCCTCTCTGAGCCTCAGGTTCCTTCCATACATCATCTTCTATGCTCTTTTCTCTTCCAGCTTGATGTAGACAAGCTCAGTGACTTTGAAAGTCATTGTAAGGAGACATAAAGAAGCTTGCATTCCTGAATCCCCGCTTGGAATAACTAATTTTTGCTTTACATGTGTAACTACTCCATTATATGTGAGCCATAATGCCCACATGACTCTGCTTATTATAACAGCTAGCATTACCTTAACTAATGCACTCTTATGATTTTCCCCATCATATCGATGAGGAACCTACAGCTTAAAGAGGTTAAGCTGCTTGCACAACCTGACACAGCTATTAAGTGGTGGCTGTCAGTTATGTATCCAAAGAGTCTGGCTCCAGAGCCTCTGATCTTAAACATCACACTGCTCTGGTGCTCATTAGCAGTAGTGTCAATCATATAGGGTGGTTGGTTGTGTGGATTAAATGAACTAATGTTTATCAAGTCCTTGGCACAATGCCTGCCATAGAGGACACAGTAAACACAAGCTGCAGATGTACGATGCTGTTCCCATGTAATATGTAATAGAATATGATGTCCTCTGAGGTCTGGAATAGTGGGGAAAAAGACACGCAGCCTCAGAAAGACTTCCAATGACAATTTTGTGTTGAGATCATTTTAGATCATATCAACAGCCCTAAGAAGTTTGCCAAGTGCTTCTTTCTCATACATGATTTCACTTTATCTTCACAGCCAACCTGTGGGGTGTGGAGAGTAGGTCATGTCATCCCGAACTATTAATGTGGATTCTGAGGGAAGATTCTGAGGGGAGACTGATGTGCTTAGGTTCAGAGCCTGGATGTGGACCAGTGTTTCCCATTTCTCACTTGCAGCTTCTTAGTCCTAAAAGGACTTGAAACAGGGAACCAGACCAGTGTGAGCCAACCTTCTTATGTCCTAGATCCATCTGTCTGATAGAAATATTATGCAGGCAACAAATGTAATTGTAAATTTCCAGGTGCCTCATTTAAAAGGCGGGAAGTAACTAGGTGAAGTTAATTAAAACAATATACTTTATTTGGGGCACCTGGCTGGCTCAGTTGGTGCAGCAAGCGACCCTTGAGCCCCACGCTGGGCATAGAGGTTACTTAAAAGCAAACAAACAAAAAATAATATACATTATTTGGCCAAAAATATTTTAATTTCCACATGTAATTAATATTAAAATATTAATAAGATCTTTTACCATTTTTATGAAGTCTTCAAAGTTTGGATATATATTTTACGGTTACAGCACATCTCAATCTAGACTGGCCACATTTCAAGGGCTCAGTAAGCTACTGTGGCTAGTGTCACAGGTCTAGAACTAATGCCTTCCCTGCAGCTGTCTTAGGATAAAGCCTTGGACAGCCTCCCAAGGAAAATGGCAAAACTTACTCTTTACTCATTGAAAGTCTAATTATATGCCTTTAAATAGGAAATACTGTGTGAAACAGAGCAGTGTATTTTAGAAGATTACAGACATGCTTAAGTTCCAAAGCTAAGAAATATATTCAGCATTAGGGAACCTTGTGCATGGGGTGCTCTCCCCAACTAACAAGACTATTTGCAGAACTCACAATGGAGAATGACCCAAGTATCAGCTTAGGTGATTTTAATGAATAACACAGATGATAGAAATAGAGAAATGTGCTAAAGCTGAACCATATAGGGCTTTCACTTTTTAATTAGCATTTCTTCATATTCTATCCACCCACTTTTTCTTGGCTGCTTTTGGGAATGCACAATTACACACGAGTTTCCTACGTGCCAATAATGGCAGGCAGGAATCACTGTTTTTTGGATTTAGTAAGTCACCTTAGGAGGAGTGCCCATTATGGAACTCTGCTTCTCACATTTTCATTTTAAGTATTTGCAAGAACTGGTAGCTAAAACAGTCCTGGTTTACTGTGTTTATATGCATATCAAGAAAACAGAAGACCTAATTTCAAAGTCCTTTTTGGGCTACATGACTTACAACTTACAGTGGTTTGTATCTGAGTCATAGCAGTAAATTCCTCCAAAGCCTGACCTTGTGATCTTAGAATATGTTTTTACCACCATGCTTCATTTATCCAGCAATGTTGAAGATGAAGTTTTCCTTATATGTGAATTATCCAGGTAACTGAAATGTGTTGATAAATTCCAATATATACAAGTATTTTTGAGGGAAGTCTTTCTAAAATGTGGCCTACAGCACCCCCTCCATACTTTTAAATTTGAGATAGAGCAAGCACATGAGCGAGGGAGAGAGGGGGAGGGGGAAGGGGAGAGGGAGGGGGGAGGAGAGGGGGGAGGAGAGGGGGGAAAGAGAGAGAGAGAGAGAGAGGAAGAGAGAGAATCTTAAGCAGGCTCCACGCTCAGCATGGAGCCTGATGCAGGGCTCTATCCCACAACCCTGGAATCATGACCTGAGCCTAAATCAAGAGTCGGACACTGAACTGACTGAGCCACCTAGGCATTCCTCCCACCCTTAAACAGACTATTCAAAGCATATTTAATTCTTATTTCATGACTTAGGGTCATTGTTTATATCTGCTGGGGCATGCACATTTAGAGATTACTGAGTCATACGGTGTTCTTAGAATGTATAATTATTTCAATATGATAAGATTTTAGTGTACGTATTTTGAAAGCATTTTAATGACTCCAGTCACCTCATGATGTAAGTGTATCCCATTTTACAGACAATTGAGCCTTAGAGAAGTGAAAACACTCACCCATCAAGTCTCTAGCTACCAGATTTCTACATAGCTCTAGATAAAGTTGTATTAACTTTGGTAGCTCTTTCTTTTTTCCTTTCCATAGCTCAGACTCCTGCTTTTTCCTAACTCATGTATATTATTGCTACAAAGCTCCTGATTTATTTTGTACCTAATTATCTGAGAGAAGGCTTGAGGATCTGTCCTCCTTTTCTAAAACCCTACGACAGCTTTTTACCACTTGAGGGATATTTTTGCACACTCCAAGGTTTGGAGTTCTCTTCTAGATAACTGAGGCTGTGAAAAGCTGAACACTAGAAGATGACCCTGAACATTCTCTCCTCCCAGAAGACTCTTTTGGCATGAATGGCATATTCTAAGTAAAAAAGCTTGACCAGAGAGAGGGAAATACCTGACAAAAGTGTCAAATAAATGTGTGTAGAGCTGGTGGGGTCTGCAACACACATTCAATGGCTCAGGAACCCACAGTGCAATGACAAACCCACAAAAGGCAAGTCCTGTTGGCGACTGAGCCACAGAATGAACTATGCCAGGAGTAACCACAGGCTGGATTCAGCATCAAACTCACATCTGTAAGTGCCAGATTTCCCTGGCTGGGCACTCCTCATCAGGGGAACATTGCATCACAGCAAATCTAAGATGCCAATGATTGTAAGATACGCTATTATTTCATGACCATCAAGAAATAAAAACACTCCCAACTACACTATGCCACAATACTTCTTGAGCACTTACAATTTGTAGTTTATGTTTATTGAATGACCCATTTTGACTTAATTGATATGGAATTTTTTTTTTCAACGTTTATTTATTTTTGGGACAGAGAGAGACAGAGCATGAACGGGGGAGGAGCAGAGAGAGAGGGAGACACAGAATCGGAAACAGGCTCCAGGCTCTGAGCCATCAGCCCAGAGCCCGACGCGGGGCTCGAACTCACAGACCGCGAGATCGTGACCTGGCTGAAGCCGGACGCTTAACCGACTGCGCCACCCAGGCGCCCCTGATATGGAATTTTTTAATGTGCTACTCTAGAACATACATTAAAAAGTCAGAGCCTGAGGATTCTGAACCAATTGTCAACTCAAAATCAAAGATACCCATGCCTTTCCACAGAGGAGGACAAAGGAGGGCAGATCCTCTGTGTCATGAAAAGAGTTGTTGACACAGTTGGTCATAACAGTGTGCTCCACTGTCATCTCTGGGGTTTTCTTCCAAGCTGCTGATGCCCATTCTACAAGTTCAGATGTTTGTGTGCTTTCTAGATTTTTACTTGGAGGAAGCACAGAAGGTTTTCAGTCCAAGTTTGCATATGGGCAGACAGTGCCCATGGCTTGGCTGACAAGAAAGATAGGCCTCATCGACTAGATGTGTCTGGATTTCAGAGATGCTAAAATGTGAAGAAAGTATCTGCTAGAATTGATAAATTCAGTAGGTCTGGAATATGTAGATCTCTATATGCTTGTTATTAAAATCTCATTAGAAGAATCAGAGGTCTTTTTTTTGCCTTTTATAAATAGTAAATAGGTATAATTGGACATGTCCTCATAAGGTCTAAGTTGTTTTTTATTTTGTTTTGATCTTGTTGAAAACATGTGGATGCAAGCTTGAGAAACATGCTTTCTCTTGAGTGGAATGAGAAAGATGGTTAAAAGTTAGCAGTTTTCCCCTAAATCGCTAAGTAATTTCCCCAGCCTGTGACATACAGTTGAGCCTTGAACAACACAGGTTTCAAATGCTCGGGTCCATGTACTATGCAGATTTTTTTTTCAATAAATACGGGCCAGTACTGTAAATGTATTTTCTTGCTTTTTTTTTTTTAAGTTTATTTATTTTGAGAGACAGAAAGAGCATGAGTGGGGGAGGGGCAGAGAGAATCCCAAGCAGGCTCCGTGCTGCCAACTGTGGAGCCCAATATGGGGCTCAAACTCATGAACTGTGAGATCATGACCTGAGTTGAACCAAGAGTCAGTTGCTTAACCAACTGAGCACCCAGGCACCTTGATTCCTTATGATTTTTTAAATAACGTTTTCTTTTCTTTTGCTTACTTTCTTGTGAGAATACAGTCCATAACACATATCATATACAAAATATGTGTTGATCGACTTCATGTCATTGGCAATGTTTCTGGTCAATAGTAGGTTATTAGTACTTAAGTTTTAGGGTACTCAAAAGTTTTGCGTGGATTTTCAACCCTGCAGAGGGCTCCTGTGCCCTTACCCCTGTGTTGTTCAAGTTTTACTGTATGTGACACAGTATTTCAGTCTAATTTTACCCTGCTCAATAACTATTAGTCTCTCATTTTGCCAGGATTCAGTAACACTCTCCACATTTCTGAGATATAGTGAAAGGAGAAATTGATATTTTTAAATAGCCTATTTAAAAAAATAGTCTGTGCATTTTTACAAAATGTTTTCTGAGAACTCAAACTCGGAGATCTCGATATAAGGTTACAGTAACAATGAAAGGTTCAGAGGGGAAGGCTCTGTACACAAAGATAAATTTTTTTCCGTTGAAATTTCACAAAAATGTATGTCACTTACCCTGTCACTGTGTGTCTGACCCCCAGCCTTAGGCTAAGAACAAACTATTTTTAAGTATTGGGAGCCAGGCACCCAATAAATCTCAACTTTAATTTTTATTTGCCATTAAACTTTAAAATGATCAGGTTTCTCTCATGGACATACATTCTTCATCTTCTGGAAAGAAATCAGAAGCCTGAGATGCGTAAGAGAAGGCACAAGGAAATGAAAGGATCAAATGGAAACCAAGAATGTGCTCTCTTCCTACTAAAAAAGAAGCCCATGTTAGTGGGCTGTCAAATTGTACAGCTGATTTAAAGGGATACGAAACACTCTAAGAGAAACTCAGAACAGATTTTCCCAGAGCACACATGGTTAATCTTCACCTAGGGATGGAAACCGGGGCAAGGTAGACACAAGCAGCCGCCTGGCCTTTGAAGTGCTGCGGAGGCCAGTATATTTCAGTCAGAAGCAAACACCCCTTCCTTCAGGTGCCGATTGGAGTTTATTAGCTGTGATTTTTATGAGATACTGAAAGAGGCTGAAATACTGCTGCATAGCCACAGAAATGTGTAGTGTGGGAGCCAAGAGTCATTACCAGTTGTTGAGAAGTTGACAATGGGGGCTTCCTGAAAGATTCTTGCAGTCTGTGTAGAAAGGTAACACAGAAGCCATTTTCCCTCTCGAAACTAAAAAGCTTTGCTTTTTTATAAGTCATGAATTATTTTTTGAGTGCAATTTTTTGATAATTGCACATTATCCCTCCTTAGCAGGTCCACAGCTCCCAAAATACCTTCAGGACCTCTTGGGGGAGAAGGTGACATCTAAAGAGGTTAGTTTTCTAGGGGCACATTGTGCCTACCGTGGAAAGAAGGCAGAAGGAGTTTCATGATAAAGTTTAATTAAAAAAAAAAAAAAAGAAGAAGGGGTGCCTGGGTGGCTCAGTCAGTTAAGTGTCTGACTTTTGATTTTAGCTAAGGTCATGATCTCACCGTTCACGGGATCAAGCCCTGCGTCAGACTCTGTGCTGACAGCATGGAGCCTGCTTGGGATTCTCTCTCTGCCCCTCCTCTGCTTATGTTCTCTCACTCTCTCAAAATAAATAAAATAAACTTAAAAATAGTTTAATTTCATCCCATAAGCCTTGGACTGAATTCCTAACAAGGGAGATAAAGCATTTACGGTCTTGGAAGATTTAGAGCACACAGACTGATTTCTTGTCCATTGCCTTTTCTCAATGAGGACATTTGTGTTACAGGTGACAAGACAAAGCAGGTCTTTGGCTCTCATTCTTAGGCAGGATCAGGAATGGCCAGAGTATAGTGCATAATGATTGTATTATGCCCATTGTCACTAACACAAACCTTAAATCCACTTCCTCAGGAAAGGAAGGTGTGGCCTTTGGAGGAAAACAGATCCAAATTTAAATGTTGTCTCCACTTCATACTGGCCATAATATTATGATAGATTTTCATATGTTATAGAGCCATATCAGTTAGCCACTGCTGCATAACAAACCACATGAAAATTCAAGGGTTTAAAACAAAAGAGTTTATTATCACTCAGGCATCTACAGACTAAGATTTGCCATATCTAAGAGCATCTGCTTTGGGCCAGGGAGATCTGCTTCTCACTGCAGGTCTATGAGTTGCCTGAGGTGGTTTTGCTTCCTGTGTCCAGCACCCCCACCCCCCCACTCCCCTTAACCAGCTGGCTGGCCAAGGTGCATTTTCCCCAGCTCAGCAGGAGAGGGGCAAGAGAAAAAGTGGAAACCTGTGTGGCCTGATAAGGCCTAGGCTTAGAACTGATTTGGGGCACCTGGGTGACACAGTCAGTTAGTCATCCAACTCTTGCTTTCTGCTCAGGTCATGATCTCATGGTTTGTGGGATCAAGCCCCACATCAGGCTCTGCACTAACAGTATGGAGCCTGCTTGGGATTCCCTCTATCCCTCTCTCTCTCTGCCCCTCCCCTGCTCGCTCGCTCTCTCTCTCTCTCAAAATAAATAAACCTAAAAAGAAAATTAAAAAAAAAAAAGAACTGATTCATACCACTGCTGCTGACAATCCACTGGCCAAAGCAAGTCCCATAGCTAAGCTCAAAGTTAAGAGACCTTTAGAAGAAGTGCAAAGTCACATGACACAAGATGTAGTTACAAAGGGAAGGTGAAAGGTGAGCCCTCTACTTATTAGTCTTCTTTTTCAGAATTACCATGGTTTTTTTACTCATTTATATTTCACATAAAATTTAAAATAATTATGTTATCAATAATGTTCCATAGGAATTTTTTATTTAAAAAAATTTTTTTAATGTTTATTATTTATTTTTGAGAGAGAGAGAAACAGAGAGATAGAACATGAAGGGGGAAGGGCAGAGAGAGAGACAGAGAGGGAGACACAGATTCAGAAGCAGGCTCCAGGCTCTGAGCTGTCAGCACAGAGCTCGATGCAGAACTTGAACCCACGAACCGTGAGATCGTGACCCGAGCTGAAGTCTGGACGCTTAACCGACTGACCAACCAGGTGCCCCTATAATGTCCCATAGGAATTTTGATTGGGATTGTGTTAAAGTTATCAATTAATTTGGGGGAAAATAATATTTCTATAATATTAAGTCTTCCCATTCAAGAACATAGAATGTCTCTATAATTCAGTTAGGCCTTATTTTATGTCTCACAGTGAAAACTATGTATTATTTCAAATCAGTCCTCTACACTTATGAACAAGAATAATTCCAGGTATTGATGAGAGTGACCTTAAGTTCCTTTCTGACCACAGAGCATTAGTTTCTGGCTGTGGATATTTTAGTATTACCAACACAAACTGCTTAAAACTCATTCTCTCTCATGACCATCCTAGATGATGAACTTCAGGTCTCTTTGAAATATACACAAACAAATAAGCATTTTTTTTTTCATTATTCAACTGACAATTACCCACTTAAGAACCAAATATCATCCATTTTAAAAACAAAGAAAATATGAAAACATAATTTAATTTTAATATCTTATTTGCAGAGCATTTTGGAGTTTACAAAGCACTTTTCATGTCACAAGGCCAGTGCTAAAGAATTCAACATTTGGCTTATAGTCTTACACTCCCTCTTTCTTCTCTCCCAGTCTTCATTGAGTTCTTTGTCCTTTATCCTTGGCAACCAGAACTGCCACTCTGAGGAACTCTGAATTTAGAAGAGAACTGAACTCCTAGAGCAGACCCAAGCTTTCAGTTTACATGTAGAATTTTGTAGCTCTGGAACAATTCTTGGTCCATGTTTTAAAAGGAGGCAATGAGGGGCACCTGAGTGGCTGACTTGGTTAAGTGTCCAACTTTGGCTCAGGTCATGATCTCACGGCTTGTGGGTTTGAGCCCCACATCAGGCTCTGTGCTGACAGCTCAGAGCCGGGAGCCTGCTTCGGATTCTGTGTCTCCCTCTCTCTGCCCCTCCCCTACTCGTGCTTTGTCTCTGTCTCAAAAATAAATAAACATTAAAAAATATTTAAAAAAATAAAATAATGATAAAAGGAGGCAATGAGGTCTGGAGGAAATAACTCAGACTTTGGAGCTAGACAGACTTGTTTTCAACTCCCCACTCCATCCACTACTGAGTCGCTTTGAGGCCTTGGGTAAGTTGCATAAGCCTTTGAGCCTCAGTTTCTTCATTTTTAAAATGGGATGAAAATACCTACTTGGCAAAAATATGGCATGAAATAGAGTTTATGTAAATAACATACCTGCAGGAGGCATCTGGCATTTGCTAAAAATGTGGCACAATAAGTGGATCCAAATACACATGGGTGTCATTCAGGAATTTCAGCAGCAGGGTTTTTTTCTTTAACAAGAGATTTACACCTTATAAGCCCTAATAAAAGAAATCTGGACTCTTTCAGACAGTGTGGAAAGGAAAATGGATTTGCAATAAAGCATATCAACCAGGACTCTACCAAAAGTTTGCCACCTCTTCCAAATTCAGTTGATTCAGGTCCAAAATTTCCACATAAAAGAAAAATATCCATATTCATACTGCAGATGTTCCCATGTAATGACAAAATGGTGTCACAATTTTCTCAAATAGTTGAATATCTTAGATAATATGACTGTTTCATAGAGACTAACAAAACACATGGGGATGATCAGGCCCCCATGAGTGGAGGTTTGGGTAGAAGCAGTCAAGGGGGTTTCATTGCAATTTGCCCCAAGCCACCTAGAAAGTATGCCACTGCAAAACTTCCTTCGCAGTGCACGTGCCGTGCCCCCACCCCATCTCCACCATACCTTCTTCTCCGCCTGTGTCTATCTAGAGAAAACCAGACCAGCAGGTTAACTGGCCACCGAGCAGATAAAACATTCACAAGAATGGTGAGTTTCTGGTTGTCACAGCTGGTCAGACATTTAGGCCTCATGCTGGCATTGCTTACATCTACATCAGTCCAAAAAAATATAATGCAAGCCACATAGAGAACTTAGAATTTTCTAGTTAACTGCATTAAAAGAGGTAAAAGGGAACGGGTAAAAATAATCTTAATAACGTAACTTATTTAGGTCACTCCAACATGAAATCAATACTAATGAGTTATTAATGAGATATTTTATATTATGTTTTCACACTAAGTCTGTGAAGGGTATGTTTGGTCCTCACAGCATACCTCAGCTCGGACTGGTCACATTTCAAGTGCTCAACAGCCAGCTATGGCTGCTGCATTTGACATGATACCACCGAATTGACCACTCCTGTATGCAGCGAGGTGGCACATAGCACTCCTCCAGCCTTCTGGCACAAAAAGTCTGTATCAAGGTAAACACAAGTGTAGAGCTTCAACAAGATCTTTGGTTCGCAGGACTACCATCTTTTTTTATTTAAAAAAGTGGCGGGGAGGGAACTAGCCTTTTCATATTGAAAGTGTGCCATTCCAACATGTTTTAGGGTTTTTCGTACTTGCAATGGACTTCCTCCAACTGGAAAAATTTGAAAAGAAATTTAGGGGACAGAACGAGTGTAACACATCTACCTATTTTCAACCTACTTAGGGGCCTTCATATGTCTGAAAAATCCCAACTATTTCCATGACAACAGACATTATAATGACGTCTACTTCTTGACAGGAAGTGAATTTATAAAGCCTGGATTTATTATCTGTGTATCATTTTTCGAGAAATGCATCCGAATAAGACAGGCAGACCACACTTTTATTAAATAATTCACATAGTTGACTGTCAGTAGACTCGGGAACTTTGTAAAATACCGTGCTTTATATTCATAACACTATCATCCCACTAACTGTTCCTCACACCCAGTTAGATTCTGACAAATGAATAGCAGATATCTGTCACAAATCACATGCCATTTCTCACCTTTGCGTTTTACTGGCTTTACTGAATTACTTGTGTTTGGGGGCAGGCGACATAAATTGCACAGGCCTCCCCTGCACTGTTGCAGGGCTTGTTAACCGCAGACGTGAGTGCTTGGTGGAAGAGGCACAAAGGGTCTGAAATCCAGCTCTGGTCTGCACACCAAGCCATGCACCCTGATATGGGCTGCTCTGTCTGGAGCAAGGCATGCCTTTTTCTAATTCATGGAGACAGCATACAGGCTAGGAGCAGTTTGGGCCACCCACATCTCAGTGGCCTATTTGGGAAATATCAGGGGTAAGTCAGAGAAGCGAGCAAAAGTCCAGGTCACTTCTTGCAAAGAAAAACAAAAGAAATGCTTTTCATATAATATTTTGAAACATAAGTAAGGAATTGGTTCAAATGAAGGCAAAAGCGGCATTAAAATAATCCATAAGCTTTAAGATGGACCAAGTCCCCGTAAAGCAGAACTCTTCTCTATGGCATCTCTGCATCCCTATTCACACAGACTGACGCAGACACAGCCAGTGTTGGGAACTCTATCAGGAGAGAGCCCCCATCTCACCTTTCTGAGTGTTGCCCCTTCCCACAAAACACTAGCTCCCAGAACCTTGACCGTATGGTTCACTTCGAAATTCACAGCTGGCATGTAGTAGGAGCTGAGTACACGTTCATCAACCAGTTAGGCAACTGACAAGGCTCTTGCTTTTTGCTGAAATAGTTTGTGCTATTCACAGACATCTCTAAGTGTTCATGTTGTACGACTGTAAGGTGTGATCATCATATTGTGGTTATTTTGTAAAAGAATCGTCATCTCTTAGAGATACATACTGAAGCATTTATTATTTGTAGATGAGGTGATGTGATCTCTTGGATGGCTTCAAAAGAATTCAGTGGGGGGGGGGGGGGGCTGGCTGGGGATAGAGATGAGGCAAGATAGGCCATGAGTTGAAAACTGCTGAAGTTTGGTGATGGGGACATCAGAGTTCATTATACTATTCTCACTACTCTTGTATATCCTTGAAAAAAAAGTACCATAAAAGAACTTATTATTCACTCAGTAACACTCACATATATTGAGCACCTAATATGCACGAGGTGCCAGAGATTTAGTGGTAAACGTGAGACAAGTTTTCTGCCCACAGGGAACTTACGTGTGGATAAAGGAGCCAGATGGCTGATAAACAAAGTAATTACACCATATGATTAATGCTAACATGAAAATATGTGGGTGCCATGAGAGAAAATAAGTGGCAAGCAGTGGTTATTCATTTAGAGTGAATGGTCAAGGAAGGCCTCCAGATGAAGGCAACTATGAAGCTGAGTCCAGAAGGATGGGAAGGAACTAACTGCCCAACAGGTAAAGAAAGGGCCTTGTAGGCAAAGGGAAGAGGAAGAGCAAAGGCCCTAAGGCAGAAAGAGCCTGGCGGGTTTAGGCACTCTTAGAACCAAGCGAGGTAGGAAAGAATGGCATGAGGTTTGATTAGAGTAGCAAATAGGGACCAGATCTTAGAGAGTCTTGTGGCCCATTGTTAGGAGGGGGGCTTTATTCAAATTTTCAGAAAATTACTCTTCCTGTACAGTGTAAAACTGCATCTCTGTACTGTGTGGCCATGTGACTTCCTTTGATTGACAGAACATGAACAGAAGGGAAATGTATCATTTTGGGGGTAGAAGCTTAGGAGCAAGCACATGCTTTGCCATATTCTCTTTTCCCTCTACTGCCATCACTTGCATGGTGACTGCCTCTTCAGCCTCAAGCCAGTAATGACAAGAAACAGAGCCTCAACTGACCCCTGATGGCATAAATAAGAAATAAACTTTTGCTATTTTATGCCAATAACATTTGAGGGATTTTTGTTCTTATAGCATAACCTATCCTATCCTGATTGAGACACGGGATCAACTAAAGTTAATCAAGACTTTTTTTTTTATTTTTTATTTTTTATTTTTGGGACAGAGAGAGACAGAGCATGAACGGGGGAGGGGCAGAGAGAGAGGGAGACACAGAATTGGAAACAGGCTCCAGGCTCTGAGCCATCAGCCCAGAGCCTGACGCGGGGCTCGAACTCACGGACCGCGAGATCGTGACCTGGCTGAAGTCGGACGCTTAACCGACTGCGCCACCCAGGCGCCCCAATCAAGACTTTTTATCACATATCTCTCCTGAGCCTTTAACCATCTTAAACCCACTGCAAATCTCCAAGAGAATACGCAGTATTTTCCAAACTAATTTGACCACAAAAACCTTTTTGAAAGAACTTTTGTAAGATACTCTGGAAATGCTAAGATTGAGTTTGAGGGCAGCTTTTTAGCCCTGATGACTAATTTTGAACTGATCAACAAAAGTTCCTCTGAATTTTTATACAGACCACTATTAAGTCAAGTCTCCCCATTCTTTATTTCCACAAATGATTGTTTTAAACCTAAAAGCAGAATTTTACATTGATTTCTATTAAACATTTTAATGTTACAACATATTGGAATCTAAATGCTGTCATTTACCTTGGACATCCTTTCACTTGAGGGCTCTGATCTGGGGAGGGCTGGTTGCCCCGCAAAGGGACTTCCAAAGGGGCTTTCATATAATCAAGCCCCTTGACCCTTTGTTTCAGGCAGCAGTCATGATTTGATCTCACCTTGGGATTTCTGATCTATATCAGGCACGCCCTTGACACTCTCATTCAACTAATCACCAAATGTCTTCCCTAGCCATATCTACTCTATTAGCCCTGGTTGGTGCCCCCCAGTCCCAGCTCTACCACGCTTCCTGCTTTGATTGAGATCTTCTCCTGGATTCCACAGCAATCCCCCTGCCTAAATCCACTCCATCTGAAGAATATTTTCAGCAAAGCCCTTGTTATGCACGGTTTTTGACAGACAATTCGCTAGTGGAAGCCCCTGCCTACCTCCAACCATCATCTTGCAGCTGTAACCACAGACTCCCAGCTGATACCTGTTGGTTGAACCTACATCCCTTGGGTACCTGGGATCTTTCCCAGTCTCAAGTCAGGTGCAGGAGAGGCCCCAGTGACCAGTCCTTTGGCTACACATTAGTGACTTCTCTGGGGGGTTGATATTTCTTGATGAAGCAACAGTCTTGGGCTATCTAATAGGGAAACAAGGATTTATGCTATCTAGTATGGAATTTATATTCAAAAATATTTATATTGTACACATTTAAATAGGTTAAATTCAAGATACATTCAATTGCAAATAGTAAGAGAAAGAATTTTGAATTGATTTTTATAGATTTTGACTGGAAGATTCACTCAGAAATTTCAAAAATATACACAAAACATGAAATCCTAATGTTTCAGTCTTTCCAAAACTTATGCTAAAATTTATTGTCTAGGGGCCCCTGGCTGGCTTAGTCAGTAGAGCATACGACTCTTGATCTCGGGGTTCTAAGTACCACATTGGGTATAGAGAATTACTTAAAAAAATAAATCTCTTAAAAAATGTATTGTCTATCCCCATTGAATATATAAGTACCAGGTGGCTAAAATATTAGAATCACTTTATTTCCCTTTATATTTTATAAGTATAGCTTTCCCCCTCAAGGGAAAAAAAATCAAGGAAATTGATATATTAAGGATGATTCAACAAGTCATTTAAAACATGATGATTGGAAAACATGAGTAAAGCAACAAGATCTTTAAGAAAATATTTAAATTGAGCTTTGAATGAACTCTCAGCCTAAAGTACTAATGGCTTAAAGGAAACAGGACAAAATACCATTTTGAGAGTTGATAATGAGGAGATTACAGTTAGGAAGGAACACGATGGCAGATATATGATCTTGGAATTCAGAAGGGAATAAATAAGATGATTATCATATAGAAGTGCTGAAAAGCAAGAGTGAAAAGAACAGTAAAACAGTGCATCCTAAATATTTGTTTCCTGAGGAAATGTGCTAGGAAGATAGAGACAGGCTGACAGACTATTCACCTGTTCAGTAAATGTGGGAAAGGTAGCTGTTGATTGTTTTATATGGCCAATCGTGTTTAATAGGGCTTTATAATGTGATCTCAGGGAGGTCATTTTCGACTGAGTTGGAAAATGCTAATGCCTATCAGAAGACTAAAAGATGAGTGAGGATTTGCTGGCCTGTTGGGAGAGATTATGACTGAATTTGATGCTGAAAAGCATACTTAAATCCATTGGGAAAGTCAGACACGACAGAGAGAATTTTGCAAGAGAAAGACATCAAGGGATTGTCCATATTTTAACTCCTCCACAGTACTCAAGTGTCAATAATGTAGCCCTGTCACTTGTCTCATTTGCTGCGGTGACTTTAGGTGGATTGGGAGACAAGCTAGGGATTACAGAAATGCCAAATTCTTGACTAAGAAGCTATATTTCTATTAGATTACATTAGATGCCAACTAGAAATTTCCTGACCTTTCGTTTTTGATCAGAATTCAGCAAACTTTCTGTAAAGGTCTAGTGTGCTAAGCAGAATAATGACCTACAAAAATGTCCACATCCTAATTCTTAGACCCTATGAATATGATACCCTACATGGTAGAAGAGACTTTGAAGATGTGATTAAGGTAAGGATCTTTGCTGGCGGGGTGTGTGTGTGTGTGTGTGTGTGTGTGTGTGTGTGTGTGTGTAGTTATCCTATACTATCAGAATAGGCCCAATATAATCACATGGGTCCTTAAAATCAGAAAGGTTTCCCCAGCAGTGGTCAGAGGGAGATATGACTATGGAAGAAAGGCACACAGAGATGCAACACTGCTGGTTTGGAAGATGGAGGAAGGGGCCAGGAGCCAAGGAATACAGGCAGCTCTAGAAGCTGGAAGAGCTGGAAGAGGCGGAAGAGGCAAGGAAACAGATTTTTCCCTAGAGCTGTCAGAAGAGAGTGTCATCCCTATCAATACCTTGATTTTAGCCCAAGTGACACCCTGCCAGACCTCTGACCTACAGAACTATAAAACAATAAATCTGTGTTGTTTTAAGCCACTATTTTAGTGGTAATTTGTCATGGCACCAGTAGCCAGCTAGTAAATGTTTTGGGCTTTGTAGGCCATACAGTCTCTGTCACAGTAACTCAACTTTGCTGTTGTAGTACAAAAGCAGCCCATAGACAATATGTAAATGAATGGGTATGGCTGTGCCAATGAAACTTTATTTACAAAAACAGAATGTGAGGCTTTAGTTTGCAGGCTCCTGTTCTAGATGTCTAGGAGACATTAGCAGTCATCTTTCTGTGTCCTACAGAGAAACCTTATTTACAAATGTGGGGTCTACATGTACCCCAAAACAGAAGTTTGATACAAGACCTAAAAAAAAGTTATCTTTTAAAAGGAGTCTTAAAATAAAATTCAAAAACTGTACCTGTTTAACTTAATAGGTTTTCTCATTATTTTGACAGTAACACAATCCAAGTTAACTAAGGCTGAAGGTACATATCCCTGAGTCAGCAATTCCAATCCTAGATGTATGCCAAATAGAAAGTGTGCAGCAGAGGCGTGTGCCAAAATGTTCATAGTGGAACTGTTGGTAGTAGTAGCCCCAAATTGTAAACAACTCATAGATCCATCAAAATAGAACGGATATGTGCTCACGGTCGGCAGCACATATACAAAATAGATTGGATAAATGGTAGCATATTCCTACAATGGAAGAGACCTCAAAAATGAATGAACTACAGCTATATGCATCAACGTGGATACACTGCACCAACAAAATTTAGCTAAAACAAGTCAGACACAAAAGACTACAAACTATATTATTCTATTTATATGAAGCACATCATGCAGCAATTCTACCTCCGGGTATACACACCAAAAGAATTAAAAGCAAGACTCAACACATACTTTTCTACTCATCTTTATAGCAGTCACAATCACCAAGAAGTGGAAACAGTCCAAGTGTCCATCAACAGATGAATGGATAAACAAGATGTGGTCCATCCATATAGGAGAATACTATTCAGCCTTTAAAAGGAAGGCAATACACTGCAACATGGATGAACCTCGAGGACAGTAAGTGAAATGAGCCAATCACAAAAATGGATACTATATGATTCCACTTATATGAAGTACTTAGAGTAGTCAAAATCCTAAAGACAGAAGGTAGAATGGTGGTCACCAGGGGCTGGGAGGAGGGGAGAATGGGGAGTTATTGTCTCATGGGTATACAGCTTCAGTTTTACAAGATGAAAAGAGATCTGGGGATGGATGGTGGTGATGGTTGCATAACAATGAGAATGTATTTAACATCACTGAACTGTACACTTAAAAATGATTACTATGGTAAATTTTATATTATGTATAATTTACCACAATAAGAAAAGAATACAGACTATATTATTCTATCTGTATAAAGTTCAAAACCAGGCAAAATTAAGATAGAATGCTTAAGCTTACAATATATAAGAAGTCAAAGCATCAAGAATGCAAAGGACTGAATACTAGGAGGATGGTGACTTCCTTCTCGGGAGGGAGGGACACACCAAGGGCTTTCTGGAGCACTATAAACGTTCTATTTCTTCACCAGAGTTGTGGTTCCTATGTGTTCATTTTACAATACTTTATTAAGCTATGCATTCTTGCCTTGTGCCCTTTTCTATGTGGGTGTGTTGTATTTCACAATTAAAAAAAATAAAAGGATAAAGTTGTACTGAGCAGAAAGTTCAGTCAATGCTACTTGGAGTTATACTATTAGAGAAGATGGTCACAGCAAGCAGAAATGTTACACAGTTTGAGTGTTGAGCACTTTAAGTACCAAGTTAGGTTTCTAAGTGTATATACTCCTACTGTGCTGCAGGGACACAGGCCCTCGAACACACTGCTAGGGGGTGGATGATAAGGTAATACACAATGGTACAACTCTAATTGGAAGCAAATAGTATCTATCAAACTTTCAATGTATTTATCCATTGGCCAAATAATTTCACTTCTGGAATTTAGTCTATGGATACACTTTCACAGACATAAAATATATACAAGTCCTTCATTACAGTGTTGCTTATAACAGCAAAAAGTTGGAAGAACCCCATGTCAATCAGTAGGGAACTGGTTAAATAAACTCTGAGATAGCCATGCGAGGAATACTATGCAGATGTAAAAAAAAAAAAAAAAAAAAAAAAAAAAGAAAGAAAGAAAAAAGAATGAGTAAGACCTCCCAGGGCAGATCTGGTACTAACTCCTGATTGTATGCCTAACTGAAAAAATTGAGGTAGAGAGCCAAATATCTGCTATCTTTTGTGTAAGAAAGAAGAATATAAGAATACATTTTTATATTTTCTTGTATTATATAAAAGGATACATAAGAAATTAATAAAAATGATTACCTCTAAAGGATAAGAGAACAGGGAACAGGAGCATAGGGAAGGCATGGGAGTGAGACTTCTCAACATAGAGATTTTTACGTTGTTCTGATGTGAGGTTCATGTGGATGTATTACCTACTCAAAGAATTAAAGAATAACAAAAAAGAAAAACACATTTTCCACCAAGAAGGGCTCAAGATTAGTTTGCAATGTCATTCAAAAGACAACCCAAAGGGATGACAAAAAATTGGTGTGATGGATGAACAAATAAATGTTGTCGTGTTGTGTTGGAGTTTCGTCTAGAGTTGAACAACTTTGAATCAGGTTGCCTAGGACAAAAGATAGGACAAATGGTATATAACATAGAGGTGAGAATAGAAGACTAGCTGGAAAAAGTCTTCTGTTTTGTGTATCCATATTTGGTACCAGTCTATTGAGGAAACCCTATCTAATTTGATGTTATTGAAAAATGCCCAGCAACTTCAAGAAAAGTTTTTCCTGCTGGGAGATATGCTTAAGAGTGTTAACATAAGTGGCTAACTGAGAACTCAACATCTACAATGATAAGAGTCATCAAATAGGGAAATAGAAATAAACACATACATACATAAAGGATAAATACATGAATAATAAACAATAAATAAATAAGTGAATGAATGAATAAGTAGAAGCCACCCTGCCATGCATGGTAATTGCTGGTTTGCAACATACCTCTAGGCTGTACGCATTATTTCAGTTCATTTTCTAATTCAATCTGGATCCATTTCATTGAAAATGTGTACAATTTGCTTTAAAATCAGAAGAGTGTTGCTACATCTTTCCCCCCCTTTCTCTAATCGCATGTCCCCCAAAGAATAGGAACGAAATAAAAGCTTTTCAGCACCCACCTGAATTCTGATACTTGACATTCTCGAATTACATAAAAAAGAAGTAGATGTATTTTGCAAATAGGGATCTTGCCATTATGTCTACACTCCCCCTTCATTAACTCACAGGTTTCAAGAGTAGAAAGCACAGTGAGCTTAAAAACAAGAGAAGAAACTTGGCCAAAAAAAGGTTTAGAGGTCTGTGATAGTACAGTTCTGCTTCCTTTGCTTTTAAATGGTCACTATTGTCTTTGTATACTGGATCCATTAACACTAATTTCATTACTAGGAAATCCATTACTAGCCCCTAATCCACTCAAAGGAGAGTTTCTCTTTAAAATTAAGGATGAAGCTATCATCTTTAAACCACACAGATTAAATCTCTTCTAAGTGAACAATAAAGCATATTACTAATTACATTAATGTGTCCATCCCTTTCTCCTCTGCTGGTTTTGGTAAAGTTTCTTATTGGTTTTATTAATTTAAATTATAAAGGGGCTTTTTTTTTGTTGCTGATGGTTTTGAATTTTGTTGTTTTACAAAGAATGAGGCCACCAAAGCTATCTGCTCAGGCTGGGGGCTCCCTTACCTTTCCACTAGGAATATTCAAGCGGTAGACTGGATTTTCCCCTCTCAAAATGACAAACCCTACCACCAGCAGTTAATTTTTGTAGGAGTGACCAAGACAAAAGTGACCAGAACACTAGGCCTGAATTGTATTGATTTTGAGGTCAGCAGGATTAAAATATGCAGACCCCTATTATGAAATGTAGATTGATTTCTCTATTATATTTCCTTTGACTTGTTTCAGTGATAAGTACCTCAGGTGGGCTCAGGCAGTGAGAAATCCCAGGCATCTGTCTGGGATTCTTCTATAGCTGCTTTCTCAGGTTGGTCTAATTCACCTAAGAGTTTTGTTTGGACTCCTCCCACTTCCCTTGTCCCTGAATTCTTCATCCTGTAATGACCAATTCAGTAAATTCCCCTACAAAGTGCTTTGAGCTACTTAAAAGATAATTTCTGTTACAAGCTGAATTAAGTCGACCCAAAATTTACATGCTGAAATCCTAACCCCCAACAGTTCAGAATGTGACACAGGGCATTTAAAGAGGTGATTAAGTTAAAATAAGGCCATTAGGGTGGGTTCTAATCTAACATGACTTTTGTCCTTATAAGAAGAGATTAGGACACAAAGAGTAACACCACAGATGTGTGTGCACTGGGAAGAGACCATATGAGGATATGACAAGAAGGTGGCCATCTGCAAACCTCAGAAGAAACCCATACCTTGACCTTGTTCTTCCAACCTCCAGAACTGTGAGACAATAAACTTCTGTTGTTTAAGCCACGCAGGTGGTGGTATTTTGTTATGGCAGCCCAAGAAGACTAATACAATTCCTTTGAGTCATTCTCTACCCACGGGCTATCTCTCTTCCAGTTAAAGCAGATTGTGTTAATGCTTTGAATCCTCCACCCCTCCATGTACCCATAACCTTTGCCATCAATGTGGTTTTGTGGTTCTACAAGAGATGAAGTGCATGTTCCTACCCACTGATGTTGGTCTTGGCAATGTGATTTGCTTTGCCAGTAGAATACAGGCAAAAGAGATGGTGTGACAATTTTGAGCCTAGTTCCTAAGGGATGTCACATGTTTCTGCTTGCCTGTTTTGTAAATCTGTCATAAAAAATGGAAAAACATGCTTCAGGTAGCCTACTGGTCCAAAGAGGAAAAGAGACACATGGACCAGTACTGGAGCCAATCTACATCAAGGACCCAAGCTAGTCTAGATATGCACTCCAAAGCAGAATTGTCCAACTGAGCCCAAGCTAGATAAGCTGGTCCTCACTCCACTTACACATCTGTGAGAATGAGAATAAACACTTATTGTAAGCAACTAAGAGTTGGAGAACATACATGAGGATATTATTGTGGTAATAGGTAATTAATACAAACTCCAAGGTCTTAACATAATAGGATCCTGCTTTAAGAAGTCCTGAGTATACAAAATCCAGATGAAAAAATCACACATGCAGGGGCACGTGGCTGGCTCAAGTCAGTAGAGCATGTGACTCTTGATCTTGTGGTCATGAGCTCAAACTCCATGTTAGGAGTGGAGTCTACCTAAAATTTTTTTAATTAAAAAAAATTACACATGCACATACATAATAAGGGAGATTATTCATATGATATAAAGGGTCCTTCAAGTAGCAAACATTACTTGTTCATTTGCAATATTGTTTGATTTTCACATTGTATAGGGATCTTTGGTGGAGGGGGAGGGAGCGGGTATTGAGATAGCTACAGATGCAGTAACACAATTAGTTTTGTTTTATTTTGTTTTGTCCCAGATGGGATAAGGGCCATTCTGGAATCAAGAGATCTAACAAAAACAAGTGGAGGGGGGAAGTAGGTCAGGAATTGATATTGCAGTCTGACTTCAAAGACAAGTGTAAAGAACACAGCTGAGGCGCACGGTTCTGCCGAATTTGGAAGGCCAGCCACGTACATGGCCATGGCGGTTTCCATTCTAGCCTCACAGGCACACTCCTGCCTCAACAAAGGGCTCAGGGTCCTGCGCTCAGGGTCCTGGGGTCAGGGGAGTTTATTCTATCTCTTGCTCTCTCACCGCTCTGAGTGGTTGTGAACCAGCTCTGCTCTCTCTCTAGCTGTCTTCCCCAGGACATCCCATCTTCCTGACTTGACTGTCATCATCAAGGGAGGCCCTTGGCTTACATCTCCCACAGAATCTACCTTCGTTCTCTTTAGGGAGGAGGCCTTCAGTAAGTGATGGCTAGCCACGATGATCTCCCCTCACGTTTGTGCTTTGGTCTCTTATTCCCAAGGAGCTTCAACACCCCTTACCTAGAGAGAGGAGGTGGACAGAGTGGGTTTGGGGTTGGAGCCATGCAACTGTCACCTGAGGCGAGCAGGGTTTGTCCTAATTAATGGAGAGCCCTGTACAAGGCAAGGGAGAAGCCAGATTGCATGAGACAGAGTCGAGAGCATGCTTATCAGCAAGAAAGGACCAGAAACCAAAATTAAAGCCGGGAGGGAGATTTGGAGTCATGGGGCACGAGATAATAGGCAGTGGATTTTGATTAAGTGGAAAATAGACACAGATTCGGTTTTGGAGAGGTAAACTATTTTGCTGGATGGCAAAACGATGCCGACTATAACACGAGTGTGGTTGAAATACTGGCACACAAAGGACCAAGAATAGACTAGCTCAGAGATGACCCCGCACAACCCAGTCTCCTGACGGGGAAAATCATGCTCAGTAGAGAAACACACACACACACCTTTACACAAGCCAAGTTCTCTTCTCTTTCCAGGTGTCAGACTTACCTTTTCCTTTCTTAGAAATTTATTCACAAATGAGCCAGATTGATCTCTCAATGAGAAAGGGAAAATCATCAAAGTTGCCCTGGGGTGACAATTAGAATATTATCCAAAACAATCGTTAAAAATAGCTGCTGAGACACTCCAAGGCGGGAGTGTTAATGTTACAGGACACAACGAGCAGCGACCCCTAAATATCCCCGATCGCCGAAAACCACAGTCCCCTGTGCCTGGTGCTGTGGTGACAGTGAGGTTCTATCCCTGCCACTGTCTCTTGGAAGCAGAGCTACTGAGGGCTTTCTCGGCCATCAGACCCACGGGCTGTCGGAAGTGATTACCTCCCTCCCAGATGCAACCTATCTGACCTAGCTAGCACGCAGCTTATAAACAAACGAGAATGTGCCCGTCAATTTCACAAATGGTCCATGCCTCCAAATGATCGTATGCTCCTGCAACCTCCACTGTGTGGATGGCCTGTCAGGCCTGTCCCGATTCATGCATGGCGAGTCTCTCCAACATAACTGACAAGGTTTCTGTTGCTGTAAGTTCAAGAGGTGAAAGCAGCTGACAAGGTCATTCATTTTGGAACAGGGCATCAATGTATAATACAGAATGGACTGTAGTCATGTTGTCTGTCTTCAGCTGGGAGAGTTTCTCAAATTATAGAATTTTATGAACAGAACAATTTCATGGAAGGAGGAAAAGAGAACAAGAGTAAAATCTCTCTTGCTAGGGATGGCTAGCAGTTTTGATTGCTGTTCTTTGCATTTGTGGCCTCTCTGTGCCAGGTCAACATCCAAGCACTCTCTCGAGATTGCTCAACGTCAGCCCCGGCCTACCTCGGCCCCTTGCAGGTGAATTTTCTGATGCTCTTCATCTCTGCGATTATGCCTGCCCAGTTTCTGAACCAGACCACCAGTGTGTTGGGTCTGACATGAAGCTGGCTTCTCCCGTCTGAGCTCCTTGTGGTCCCGAAGCATCGCTTGGCCACCGAGTCACGGAATTCTCCAGTCAGCCTCTCCAGGACCCTCTCCCGCATTGGCCTCAGCCCTAGGATTAGGTTCCTGGGTCCATTTCTCTGTAAAGCTCTCATGTTTTCCATTGGGGATGTAGCTCCACCACCTAATCCCACTCACTAAAGTATTTCCCATCAATCTGCGATGGCCACGTTGCTGTCTGTGTGGGACAGAGTTAGTTTCTCATTCACTGACCTCTTTCCTTAAAGAGAGTGCTCCAAAACTTGACAAGAGTATTTGTATAAATTGCAGACTACCACCATCTTGGATTATCTCTTTTACTCTATCAGTTAGTTCCTTGTTAGAGATTTAAAGTGAAAACTGGATGTCCAATTGCTCTGGTACTATGTGCTGAATAGGATATCCTTCTTTCACTGAATTGTTTTTATGCCTTTATCAAAAACAGAGAAACCAGTTTAAAACTAAACCAGTTTTAAACTAAACTAGTTTAGTTTAGTTTCTAAACTAAATGTTTAGAGAAACATTTAGTTTCTCTAAATTTAACCCTCTGTCAGTTCCAAACTTTCTTGATTACCATAGCTACATAGTAAGCCTTAATATTGATCATATTGATTCTTCCTGTTTCTTTCTCCTTTTTCAAAACTGTTTTAACAATTCTAGTTTCCTTTCTTTTCAACATACATTTTAGAACAGACTTTCTAGGGCCATAACAATTGCTGGAATTTTTATAAGAATTACATTAAACCTGTAGATCCATTGAGGATACTAAACATCTTTACTATGTTGAGTATTCTAATCCATGAACATAGTGTGTCTTTTGTTTTAAGGCTTCTTTGTAGACGTATAATGAAGATTTAACTTTCTTGGGAACAATTATAAAGTGTTAATTTGTTTCATCAAGTTCACTGTTAGTATATAGAAATGCAACTGATTTTATGTTGATCTTGTATCCAACAACTTTGAACTCACTTATTAGTTCTAGGAGGTTTTTATAGATTCTTTGGGATTTTCTATGCAGACAATCATACCTCTGTAAATTGGGACAGTTCATTTCCTCCTTTCCAACATGTGTGCCTTTTATTTTTCTTTTCTTATTGCAGTGGCTAGAGCTTCTGGTGCTTTGTTGAATAAGAGTGGAGACAGCAGACATCATTGCCCTGTTCTCATGTTAGGGAGAAAGTATTCAGCCTTTCCCCATCAAGTATGATGTTAGCTGTGGTTTTTTTTCATACATCCTCTTCATCAGGCTGAAGAAACTCCCTTCTATTCCTTTTGCCCCCTCTCAGAGATCTTCGTTGGTTGCCTCTTATTCCAGAGTTTATAGTCCTACTTATTAGGAAGGTACAGGGAGAAATAGGTCTACATCATCTTGTCTGAACGAGAAGTGCTCCTTGTGTTTTACAACTATATATGTTGCATAACTTGAGACTCCCCATTGTTAAGGAATGGCCAGTGGAACAATTCTACTTTTCCTTGAATTGTAGGGATTTGTGGT
Organism: Leopardus geoffroyi; assembly: GCF_018350155.1. Lineage (NCBI taxonomy): Eukaryota > Metazoa > Chordata > Mammalia > Carnivora > Felidae > Leopardus > Leopardus geoffroyi. The sequence continues at coordinate 14,460,066 of NC_059343.1, forward strand.
GGTAGCCTGCAGGAGGGATAGCTAAAGAAGAGATATCACAATGGAGTCAGCAATTTTGTCAATATATTAAAGCTGCATGGCAGGCTAGTTACTGGATTTTGGTTCTAGGCACAGATGATGGAAAAATGAATGGAAAAATAAACCTCTATGTTGTGGGAAAGGTGTCACGATTTCAAACCATCAGCTTATCAGTCTTGAGAATTTGGGCAATTAAATCAACGAAAGAGGAGTCAAAACCCCAGGATCACAACACTCACATTATTTTGTGCCATGATCCTGGCAGAATATAGCAAGAGTCATTTTTCCTTAAGTAGCTCAAGGAATATTCTCTAGAAAGTGGACTTAAATGGAATATGAGAAGCATTTGATTTTCTTTCAAGAAGCTCTCTTCATTTCTCAGCAAGCTTTGAAAACACTCTATTTAGAAACAACTATATTTGTGTGGTCGTTGACACATTTTGTTTTTCCTTCTTTTCTTACTATTAAGCAGTAGAGAAATAAGCACATTCATCTTGAGGTCCATAGCATGCTAGATAACTTTTCTTCATGGAGCAAGCTGTAGCCAACTCCCATCTCATGAGTGTCATCACTGCATACCTAGGTGTGGTGGGCATGGACATGCACTGGCCCATATTTCCCTTCAAGAGGGTCTGCTTGCTGGGAGTGTGTTTGCCTAACAGCCTCAAATTGCTGCCCTTCCAAACTCATCATAGCACTTAAGCCAAGGCCACACATCCTCTGGGCTGCACCCAGGCAAGACTGAACATGGCAAGAATACTAGGAAAGCACTATTTCTGCCCAGTGCAGTATTCCTTTACTGAGCAGTAGAGTACATCCCATCAAACTGGCCAAGATTTTCTTAGGACCATGCTATGGTCTCAAGTTCTTCTTCCTCAATCTTCTATCCTCCCCTCTCTCCTCACAAAGGTGTCAAATCTATATTTTGGCCTAAAAACTCTTTCCATGTTTCTTTCCCCTTTATCTTCCAAATGAATTTCTTCAGATCAATCTCCCTTGTACACTTTAGCTTAGGTTTCTCAGAAAACCCAAACTGATGGGGCGCCTGGGTGGCTCAGTCAGTTGAGCGTCCAACTTCAGTTTAGGTCATGAAATCTCAGTCTGTGAGTTCAAGCCCCACATCAGGCTCTGTGCTGACAGCTCAGAGCCTGGAGCCTGCTTTGGATTCTGTGTCTCCCTCTCTGTCTCTGCTCCTCCCCAGCTCATGCTTTGTCTCTGTCAAAAATAAATAAACATTCAAAAAAATTAAAAAAAAAAAAAAAAGAAAACCCAAATTAACATATTAGGATTATTCTGACCAGCATATAAAGTTGAAGAATTTGCAGTTCAGAAAAAGATAAAATTTTCAGGGGTGAAGCAATTAGAAATAAACTCTGAGGTTGGATATTTGAGGTTTCTCTTAAAAAAATAAAAGGGTCTCTGTTCATAGATAAAACCTTTATTTTATTAACTTTTTCTTAAAATATAACATATATAAAGAAAAGTACTCAAATCATTAGTATACAATTTGATGGATATTCATAAACTGAACACACCCACATAACTAGCACCCAAATCAAGAAACTGAACATGACCAGCACCCCTGAAATCTCCCTGTGTCTCCTCCCAATTACTACACTCCAAAGTAACTATAATACTGGACTTTTAACACATAGATTAATTTTACCTCTTCTGGACTTTTAAATGAATGAAATCATACTATATGCATCTTTGTGTCTAGCTTTTTCACTTAACATTTTACTTAATGAGATTTCCATGTTTTCCATGAGTGAGATTTATCCATGTCTTCCAAGCAATAGCTTGTTCATTCTCATGGCTATAGTTCAAAATCTTTTTTAAATCTAAGTCTTGTCAAATGCATCTTCAAGAACTAGATTGGAGATGCCCAGCTGGAGTGTTTTATCGTGTTCAATTTTCACTTGACTTTCCATGATTCAGTGAAGACAGTTTCTGCCTCTTCTCTTGGAACACTATTTCACAAGTCCTGACATGTAGAAAATGTTCCTGAGAGCCTGAATTTTCCTTCTCAAGAATCCTTTTTATGTTATCTAATTACTCTCCTTGGGACCATTATATTCTTCCTATGATGGAGGACTATTATTTTTCCTTCTTAGTCATCATTTGGCTGTAGTGCCTTCCTTCTTGCTTTTGTAGAAAAACTTCTAAATTTCTATCTTCCACTATCATTTTGAAATTCAGGGTCCAAACCCATCAGCAAAATTCCAAAGACCATGTCCAGTCAATGGACACAGTGGGTTATAAGCAACTTTCATCTCAGGGAAGAATTTGTTCTTCCCTGAGGTCTCTTTCCTTGGGTCCCTATATTAGAAGCAGCATCCTCTCATCTGAAAACCAAAGCTGCCTTTGAGAATAGGATGCTAAGAGGGGAGAAAATCAACTAATCCATTATGATCATCTTGGTACATGAAAGCACTTAAATCTTACTCTTCAGGACTTCATCAACCCCCTAGTTTTCCTATAACTCTTCATATGGGTCAAAAAGCAATTGTGCTTTATATTACTTTATTTTTTATCTAAAGATGCAATGTCTCCCAGGCAGTTTCTTTCCTTCCTTCCTTCCTTCCTTCCTCCCTCCCTCCCTCCCTCCCTTTTGAGAGACAGCATGAGCAGGGGAGAGGCAGAGAGAGGGAGAGAGAGAATCTTAAGCAGGTTCCACACCCAGCATAAATCCCTATGCAGAGCTCAATCCCACAACCCTGAAATCATGACCTGAATGGAAATCGAGAGTCAGATGCTTAACCAACTGAGCCACCCAGGCATCCCTCTCAGGTAGTTTTCTAAAAGAATTTTGTCCTGAGCCTTTTCTAGACACTTTGAGTTATGTCTTCAGTCATTATTTCTGATAATAAGTTTTTATTTGAGTTTAGGACATCAGTCCTTTGATGATTCTTGACCTTTTTCTTTGCAATATACTAACATCTAATAACAAGTACCATAACTGAGGCTCTGTTCTGCACAGAGCAGTTTATAAACCTTATCTATAATCTACAAACCTGTGATTTGGGCAGGTTCCCTTATTGGTAGGGAAACCAAAGCCCTGGGAGGTTAAGTGCCCTGCCTAAAGCCATCGAGTTAACAAATGGCAGAGCTGGGATTCACGCTTTAGTCTTTGGTTCCAAAATTCATTCTTGTTTTGGTATCCCATCACACTCTTCTTCCCTCAGTCTCACCCATCTACCAGTTTCTTCAGTTCTCCATCTGTTCCCCACATTGCCAACACTCATTTGTGCAAGTACGCACAGGCATACACATATACACTGTGCTTCATTCTTTTCTGATATGTCCCTCCTCCACTCTCCACATCCTGGGGCCAAAATGATCTAAGAGAATACTCAGCATCCCAAAGTATTATTGCCTAGTAAGTAAGAACCTAGACTCAGAAGTCAGACCATTTGTATATATGAATCCTGGCTCCTTCACTTACAGGCTGTAAAATCTTAGGCAAGTTACTTAATTTCTCTGAACTTCAGCTTCCTCATCTTTCAACTGAGAATAATAATAGTACCTTTTTCATAGGGCTATTGTGAAGGCTAAATTATGCATGTAACATTCTTAGCACCATGCATATAGTGTGTAAAGACTTTAAGTTATTATTCTTATTACTTATCCTTGGTATCCCATAAAGTCAAGGGATAGTGATTGATTAGTAGTGGTCAAAAGCAGTGGTTCCCAAACCTGAATCTTCATCTAAGCTTCCTGCTGGGCTTTGAGGGGTGAGTTTTTCCTTGGCTCTTCTCCTAAAAGTTCTGTTTCAGTAAGATTCAGATGGAACCATGGAATCTGTATTTTTCAAAGCTTTTTCAGATGATTCACATGTTTAGCCAGACTTGGAAATCTATGACCCAGAGCATAAGTCTTCAAAGGCAATGGTTTCAGAAGTTACAATTGGATCAGCTCAAGAGGATGCCTGACGTCCCTCAATCTCTCTTCTAAGACTCTGTCCTCTCTCATGCCAAATAATACCCTACCCCCACTCACACACAAACAGGATACCCACACATCTACTTACACACAACAGCCTGGGTGAGCCATGGTCAGGATTCAACTTCAGAAAGGGAAGATTACTCTCTTATTGATGTGCATTATAGAGTGGCCCCAAGGGAGCCCCATGTGGTTATTTTGGGGGTGGAGGTTGCTGGCCAGAAGGCTGATCTTGACTTCTGGCTATCATGTTATTGCTAATCCTCCTTTATGACCAAAGATTTACTTCTCCACCTCTAAGACAGGTCTCAAAATTGGCACCACTTCTGCAGTCAACAGGCCATTGGTCAACAAGGTGAAAACTGGACAAAGCATTGAAATCATGGGATTCCAGAGAATTATCATTTTCACAAATGCTCAAATGCTTTGTTTTCTCCCCACCAAGAAGAACTTGCTGTCCTGGCCTGTTGGTGACAGCTCCAGTTTTCAATGTGTACACTGCCATTTTCCATCTTAGCACATGTGGGATTCCAAGCCCATGAATTGCAGCTTTAGAAACCTGAGCAAAGTCTGTAAGTTCTGAGGTGGTATAATGAAAAAAGGGCTCTGGGCCCTGCATATTTTCTCAGGAGTGACCTTGAATGCTCACTCATTTGAGACCAAAGACAGTACTTGGATATGCAGGGGTTAACTTTCATTCAAAAATGGTACAGTTCATTTCAATCAATCTGAGGAGCAACCAAAGCTGGAAAAAGAGCTGTTCGATCCCAGCTGATCCACAGCCCCAGGTGCTTTGATTCAGATTGCAGCTGGGATTTGTTTGCCTGTGAAGAGGCTGTAGCAACTGCTTTTATCATCTACTGTAAGTACAATAACAGCAGGAAATCAGGCAGTGCAGGCAAAATTAAGCTCTGTGACAAATGATTTGGTTTCTTTCCATTAACAATCATGATTTGACCTGAACTGCCTCAATTAAGGGATTGGGGGGGGTGCTCTTGGTTCATTTGTTATACATGCAAGAGAGAGAGAGATGAAGTGAGACAGAGAAATAGAGACGAGAGAGAGATGAAACAGAAAAGATGACAGGATGTTAATTTGGTGTGGCATATGTAAGTATGTTTTAGACTAAGTAGATGGGGGACTGTGTGATTTTACTCTTTCTACCCGCATCCCTCACTCTAATAATCCAAAAAAGATCACAAACACTGTATTTATGAGAGCTCATTATGCCAATGTGTCCATTTGATGAATGGTGTCACTGATTAATAAAGACTTGAAACAATTGGATTCTGACTCCAAAGAAGTACACAGCTTTTAAGCAAAAAAATCAAGTAATTGGCAGTTCTCATGCCTTAAAATCTCTCTTCCATGTTTCAGCCTTTAAAAACTATATATTTTTACATCATTGGCATTTCCCTGTTCACAGACACATTTCTCACAAGTAATAAAGCTTGTGAAACCAAATTGGAGAGGCTTTCTCGATTTTATCCTTTTAGTCTTGAAACATGAAATATCATTTTCCTAGGCTACCCATGGGACTAAGATGAGCTGCACAAGTTACAACTTGTAGAAATTAAACACAGAATGTGGAGGAAGATAATTATGCACCCCCATCTGGTTCACTGAGGCACTGAGGTACTTGGAAGGGCAATATTATGCTACTAGGTGGTTGTTGGGGTTTTTTTCCAGGCAACTTCTCTTTTAACTTTTTACTTTGAAACAAGTTTAGGCTTATAGAAAAGTTGCAAAAATTGTACACAGAATTCATGTATGCCCTTCACCCAGTTTTCCCTAATGTTAGCATCTTCTATAACCACAGTACAATCACCAAAAGCAGAAAATTAATATTAGCACAATACTATTAACTAAACTACAGACCTTATTCAGATTTTACCAGGCTTTCTTCTAATGTCCTTTTCCTGTTCTAGAATCTACTCCTCCTTGGGCTCTTTCAATCTGTGATAGCTCTTCAGTCTTTGTCTTTTCTGACCTTGACACTTTTTTTTTTTTAATGTTTATTTACTTTTGGGGGGGGGGAGAGGGAGAATGTGAGTGGGGGAGGGGCAGAGAGAGAAGGAAACACAAAATCTGAAACAGACTCCAGGCTCTGAGCTGTCAGCACAGAGCCCCACGTGAGGCTCAAACTCACAGAGCGCGAGATCATGACCTGAGCTGAAGTCAGACGCTTACTGACTGAGCCACCCAGACGCCCCTGACCTTGACACTTTTTAAAAGTACTAGTCAGTTATCTTGTAGAATGTCCCTCAATTTGGGTTTCTCTGACATTTTCTCATAACTAGATTGAAGTTACGCATTTTAGGAAAGAATACTATAGAAGCAATAGTGTACCCTCCTTCTCAAGGCATATCAGAGGGTACCTTGACTGATTGGTTAAGGTGTTTCTGTTATGATGTTCCACATTAAGTTACTGTTTTTCCCTTTGTAATTAATAAATTCCTTCAGAAAGAGACTCGGTTTCTCCTCAAATGTTCACCCACTAATTTTGGCACCCATTGATGGATCTTGCTTTTCAGGCAGTTTCTCAAGAACCATACCAGTAGTTGTCCAAAAATGCTGCACAAAGAAGTCTCTGGAAGAGCCAAACATGCTGCAGGAACATCAATTCACACAGTTGTGTGTAGGAGGCAATTATCTTGCTGGACAAATCCAAGGGCCCGGCCTTTAGATACCAGGAATGTGTGTTGTTCTATTTCCTGGCTTGGGATTGTTTGAAGAAGATACTTCTAAGCTTTTAGAGAATGTGGAGAGGCTTAGGTTTTACTGGAGAAAATCTTCTTGTCCATTTCTCCCCGAAAAAGAAATAAAATATCCCATACTGAGTTTCCTCATATGATTTTGACCTCAGCCACACTCCAAATGACTTCTCAATTGGCTTATGTCCTTTGGTTTGCAGGGGACAACCTAGTCATCTCTATTACCACCACCATCCCCATATGGGAAAACTTGAATATTCTTTTATTCTTCTAGGACTTTGAGCAATTCCAAGGTGCATTTCTTCATTTTTACACAAATTGCCAATCTCAATTATCAACTCGCTATCACCCATCCCATGAAAAATTCATAGCTTCTTCAAAAGGCTCTTGGCTTTTTCTAGGCATGCTAAAGCTACCTGCAACCCAGAGATGTTCTGAAAACTGTCACTTAATTGGGAAATAAAGTCCTCCATTAAAATACCCCTACAGAATTAAATTGGCACCAGAATGAAAAGGAAGTTCTGACAAGCCCCTAACATCGAATGAAAAACTCCCTCCAAAAAATTTTCCTCCAAGCGGAGAACACAATTTTGATTGTGTTCCAAAGGGCAGAAATAAAGAAGAATTTGGAATACAGAATAATTAGACTGAAGTCTTGGGCTTTCTTTTCTGATCTTCTGTTAAACGTGTCTGGGACCTAGGAGTATCTTCTACTGGGCAATGGCTGTATCTTTACAATGCATAATCCACTTACAAGCTGCCCCTTCAGTAACTCCTTCCTAAATGACCCAAGTCACAATTGGCCTCTTACAACCCCAGACGCAAAGGTAGCTCAGTCAAAGCAGACTGTTCTAGAACAGCTGAGACATTCTAATGTTCTCACTCACCCTCAGACTTAGGTCTACCTGTGAATATCAGCAAAATATTCAGAACAGATTCTCACCAATGGGTACTTCCTACCACATGGACTGTTCTTGCCAAGCAAAGATAAAGTTGTTGTCCATTAATATGTGCTTCAAGTTGTGGTTTTAGGAATAGTGATAGAAAAAGACCCTCACCCAGCCTCTCACTTAGGCCCACTTGTAACCACACTCATTTGTGATGTGATTGGCTGAACTGGACTCAGCAGCACTACCTAGTATCAAAGAACATTGCTTCTACTGGCCCATTTAGAAATCAAGGCTTTGACTGCCTAACTCCAACCGAGTTCATCGGCCCAAGTCACCTGTGACATTCCAACATCAGCATTTTATAAAGGATACTTTGTTGATCTGATCAGGGGATACCTGAAAGGGAGATTATTATGAATTACTATTTCCCTGGTGAGTTGTGTTTTGAAAACACCCAAGCCTCCAGAAGATATTAACCACCTTGGTCTATTTGTTTTGAGTGCCAGTCATTAAAGACCATGTGCATTCTGGAAAGTGAAGAGTGCAGACTTCCTATAAGAAAAAAGAGAAGAGGTGGGGAGGGTAAATAACATACACTGGGCACCCTGATCTGTGCTAGCTAATTTCACTTATTTAGCTGTTTAATCTTCATGGCAACTCTACAAGTTAAATAGTACTGGTCCATTTTATAAATGAGAACTGAGACTCAAAGAGGTTGAGAAATCTGAAAGTTAAGTGAAATTCAAATGCAGTTTGGTTTGACTCCAAAACCTATCCCTTTTAGATTACCACATCCCACTTTTATGGAGCCCCTCTGTATCTTCCCTATGACTTCAACAGTGGTGGACCAATAGTGAGTTTAGGAAACACTCTTTCCATACATGTTGACCTAGTTGGTCATCCTTGTGAACCATGATTCTAGTTGGAGGGCTCATTGTTGGAAATTGTCTCTGGTCCCTATGGGCTTCTTTGTCCCTATTCCAGGCAGGAGTATAAATGCAACTCCTGGTTGTATCCACACATTCTCTGAATAGTAAAATGACTTGTCCAGCAGCCATTCTGGCCTTGTGTGTGTCCCCTGACAGCTCTAGTTGGAGCTGAACACTCCATGAATTTTTCTGAGAGCCAATACATAAAATCAACACCCAGAGAATTTTCTTGAAATGGTTGAGAACTCAGCACACCCAAACTACTTAAAACCCCATTGAAAAGCTGAGAATTTGTGTTTTTCCTCCTCTCCTTTTACTGCTAATTTTCTTCCTCTCAAGTGGATAAACAAAATCTTTTATTTTCTCATCAAAACACACATCATTAACTGCTAATCAACTCAAGGCTTAGAAATCCCTGAGCAACCTCTCAGTTTTCAGAAACGCCAAGGAAGAAATAAAGTACCGTTGATCCAGCCTTGGCTAATGGGACCAGGTCAGTCTCAGGGGGCTCCAGGTGCCAGGGACAGCGTCATAAAGTTAGGTCAACAAGTAGGCCCTCTATCTGTGGGTCATGAAAGACAGACAGAACTCCCTGGATCTTAGGTGTTAATGCCTCCCACTTGCCAGGGTCACAAGGGTTGGGGCTGCTAAGAAAACAGGTTGGGGAGACCAGAGCCCCATAGCCAAGGTCAGATGGAGGCCAGTGAGTCTGGAAAAGTAGACACAGGTGGTCTGGGAAGAACAAATGAGGTCCCTGGAAGGAGTTGGAGGAGGATGACAGCCTTCTGCAGGTATAACATAAATTCAGGTCTAGTTCTACCCTAAATAGAACTGGCTCCCCCAAACAGAGAACTGTGCTTTCCCTAAGACTGGAGAAGGCAGCAGGCTTGAGGGCTATTATGTAGGCCTCTCTGGGCTGAGTCAATCATGTACAAACTGATCATGCTATATACAAGTGTAGGGGACACAGGGGACTTGGCAGTCCTAGATTTATCATTCGTGGCTCTGATCCTAATGAGGATGCAGACAAACCCTGACACGTGGAAAGGTGTAATCTTGCTAAGGGCTGAAATTAAATTATGGCCACATGAGGCTGGTGTCGAGAGTGAGACATCTGACTAGTGACTAAGTCTAGCTGTCCTTCAGATGTGGCAGCATCTCTGCTGTCTCCTAGTGACTGCCAAGAGGCAGTGTGGCACAGTGGCTAAGAGTAGGAGCAGTGGGATTACACCACCCGAGTTTATAATCCCAGTTTTGCCACTTAACTAGCTATGTAACATTAGGCAAACTAACTTCCCAGGGCCTTTGTCTTCCCATCCATGACATGGAGTGAGCACCTACATGAGCTACCTTACCTTACCTTACCTACCTTAAGGTTGTTAAAATTAGAGTTAACACAGGATGATCCAGAAGTGTTACTGCCATTTTAAGCTTTAATAACTTCAGAAGTAGAAATGCTACAAACTCACAAAAACCATCCTTTAAAAGTGAAATTATTTAAATTTACTTTACACTTCTTTAGTTTTATGGATTCATTTTGTGTCTGTGGCAAGCACATGGAACAGTGCTGGAAATCAAATGTCTGTTACTAGCCTCATGTGCGCTAACGCCTCAGAGGCTCTGCTTTACGTCTTTCTGTGTAGAAAATGAAAGGCGTGGGGACACCTCCTTGGCAAATGTTAAAAATCTGTTACATTTCTGCTGAAGCTGAGATTCCATTCTATGAGAGTAAATCGGCACGAGATACATTTCTGCATCTCTACAAGGCGGCAATCTATGGTTGGAGTCCATACAGTAGTTCAAAGAAGGGGCAGATAGATGGATGTGGCCCTGAACAAAACTTTCTTGAGACTAGGAGAGCACCAAGACCTCTTCCTAATCATTTGAAGCCTGGGAAGAAAGGCCTTAGACAACATATCATTTTATGATATCCTTTTATGCCAGCTCCTTTAACATCTACAAGTGGTATGATTTGAGTGGTGTCAAAACACACCAAAAATTATATCCCCACCAGCCTGTTGCACCACCTGAAATTCCACCATTACAAGCTCCCAGTCAGAGCTGCAGACACCCCAGGGAGCATTAAGTGCTTTCAGTCATCAACACTGGAGTGTGACTTTGTTTAATCAGCTGCTTTCCCCTAACAGCCAGCTGAGTGGCTTGGAGGAAGAAAAATGGCAATTCTGATGGTAGCAGAGGAAAGGTGAATTTGCCATCCTGGGGCACTGCTCTGGAGAGGGCAAGGGGGCCAGTCAGAGCGGGCACTCCAAGGAAGGCTCAGGAAGGATTGGGTCTCTGTGAGCGGGGAGAGAAACTTTAAGAGAAGTTCCCTAGGAACCCACAAAGGGAAGGGAATCAGCCTTGAACAAGTATAAGCTTTCTGCCTTTTTATCTCCCACAATTTGCAGCAAAAATGCTTCATGAATGATTAAATTATTGATTACAATATTCTAGTATAAAGGCTTTTTAAAAGAGTTACAACCAGACAGAAATTTTAAACTTTACTATTGAATGTTGCTGAATTCTAATTTGCTTGTTTGTTTGCTTCCCAAAGGATTACTAGTCCCTCACCATAAAATTGCAAAGTAATTTATATTCTTCACAATTAGGTTCCCTTAAGAAGAATCACTCAGTAATGTAATTAAAAATGTAAACCTTAACTCCTCATCTTTAAAATGCAATAGTAACAACATTTCCTGGATAGAATATAACATTTCAAGCTTGTTTTTAATTTTGTCTTATGCGTAAGATGGTCCTTTAGTGGTAGACGTTAATTGCACTAAAATGGTAATGCAAAACCACCAGCAACTTGCAGCCATATATCTTATACTTGCTGAGATCAATGCTGTGATTATAATTAAGAATTCATGCTTGTGTCTGAGATAAATCTTCATATTGTAACATGTAAAATAAGATTTAAGATAATTATTTTCTTTCTAGTCTACCCCTAAATCAAAGGAGAATTGTGGAGAGAGATTTTGTGGAAATTAAGTATATAGTGACCTGCCCTTTAAAAGAAGTCACTTATCTGGCTCATGTAAACTTGGGGGGGGCGGGGAACTGCCAAGAAGGTAGATCTGACGTGGCCAAAATGTACCTTCCACATTACATGTGTAAGAAGGAGGCTAGAAAAGTGCTTTGAAATCTAGCTCTAGGAATTGGGGGTGTTCATGAGCACCCTCAAATGTGTGTGCAGTTAGATGGAGAGCATTGGGAAAGTGACAGAAGTGCTAGTGGTGGGGGGTGAGGAGCTGCTGTTAGGATGGAAGGCTCTGGCAGCACCTACATATGTCCCCCCTGGAGCTGGGATTAGGGTGGAGTTGACAGAGAAAATTAGAAGGTGGAAACCCTACCCCTCACCTGAGGAGTCCCCATGAGAGCAGGAGTACATCTTCTCCTCACTGCGTCTCCAGGACCTAGAACGCAATAGGCACTCCACAAATATTCGTTGATGGATTGAATGACCCTCCCTTTACTCAGGTCCCAAGGCTCTAAGATTTGGGAGATGGGGAAGATGCTATCCTACCAAAGAAGCCCCCTAGGATCTGGAAAAATGAGTAGGAAACAGACTGGGGAGTGCATGACTCCCACATAAATATCCTCTGAGATGTTCAAGTCACCCAAGCAAAAGAGGAAAATGGAGCATTTTCTACCCTCAGAAACTGAGAGGAAGAGGGAAAAACTGGAGGGTCCCACTGGACTGGGATGAGAGGGACAGAGCGAGCAGTTTTTATTTTTTTATTTATTATTTTATTATTTTTTTAACATTTTATTTTTATTTTTGAGACAGTGAGATACAGAGCATGAACAGGGGAGGGTCAGAGAGAGGGAGACACAGAATCTGAAACAGGCTCCAGGCTCTGAGCTGTCAGCACAGAGCCCGACGCGGGGCTCGAACTCACGGACCGAGAGATCATGACCTGAGCCGAAGTCGGCCGCTTAACCGACTGAGCCACCCAGGCGCCCCAACAAGCAGTTTTTAAAGAAGGTATCACTTTAGGGGAACCTGGCTGTCTCAGTCAGTAGAGCATGCAAGTCTTGATCTCAGGGTTGTGAATCTGAGCCCCATGTTGGGTGTAGAGATGACTTAGAAATAAAATCTTTACTCCTGAAATCAATATTGCACCGTATGTTAACTAAAATTTAAATTAAAAAAAAGGAAAATAAAATAAAATAAAACAAAGTAAAATAAAATAAAATAAAATAAAATAAAATAAAATAAAAATAAAAAAGGGTTTCATTTTCTGGTCTGTTCCCTGACCCTTGAAGCAGAAAGGAGATACTGTTAGATGGTGGCCTGTACGAGGCAATTGTGTGGGCTGCAAAAGGCCAAGGCCAATGTGTTTCGTTGTAGGACTAAGATGGTGAAGGAAAAAACAGGAAACTCCCAAAACTCGTTTGGAACCTGGAGCCTGTGAGGTGGTGTCTGACCACCATATTGAACGTCTGAATCCTTAGTGAAGGCTTTGCTTTGCCTCTTCCCTGTGTGGTTCAAGATTATGAAAGGTTGGGTCTTTCTTTCCTGCTTTCCTTTTAGAAGGAATTAATGAGCAAAGGAAGATGTGCACATGTGTAAAACCTCCCCAGGCTGGTCAGTGAACCAAGAATGGGGCATCTCATTCTAGTTTTTACAAGAAGGCATCCTTGCCAGTCCTCTATCCTCCACCCAGGCCAGGACTAACTTGTATGCCATTTCAAACGCGGCAGGCACAGTTTTTAAAATCTTCTACCCACCCTTCAGACTTAGAATTTTAAAACCAACCTTTGTTGCTCTGCTTTTAACCCTTTGTTCCATGGAAGTTTCCAGAAAAGCTCAGCAACAGAACCAAAAACTGCGAACATCCGCAAGACTTCCCAACAACAGCAACAATAAATCGAATATATTAAAAATAAAACCTCACCCAAACATTTTAAAGTTAAAAATGCCAGTGTTTTCCTTAGCTTGAGGCAAAAATGACTTTTTTATTAAACGGGGAAAAGGAGCATGAAATCTCACAGGCCTTTGCCAAAGCTGAAATTCTCTGGGTACGTTTTAAGAAGGAGCAGGACGATGAGTGGGCCACAGAAGGCATGCTGTTTAATTGGAAGTGCATGGGTCTCTTTGGCTCCATCCTCCTAATATTCACCAAGATCTCCCCTGCTTGGCCCTCTTTTTTCATTCCCTGGTGGAGAGGCCTCTGGCGTCAGCAGAGGTTCTTTTGTGGGGAATGCACACTGAAGAGGGCAGGCTCACTGCAGCTGACCAGAAAGGCTCTGACAAAGTATGCCTCCTGTTTCTTGTTTCCCAGTCTTCATGACAACTTCCTACGGATGTTCAGATTACAGGAAGTCCTTATTCGGGAAACAGATGTGTTCCAGAGAGGTCACTGGGTATGGGCCGTGAAGTCACGATTGTCGGGTTTCGAAACTAGATCTACCACTTGTTGGTCGTGCGTCTTGGGCCAGTTAATTAGGTCTGCTTGGCTTAGCTTCACCAGTAAGACAAAGGCCTACTCTGCAAAGCAGTTGGAAAATTAGAGGAGATATTTGTGAAGTACTGGCCAATCAAATACTGCTTTCCTTTTGACTTCAATGATGAATTCAGTGATACTGCCCCATGGGAATGGCCCCCTTGCTCATGAATTGAAACTTTTGATGATAGCAAAGACGTCAGGATGAGATTCAGCCTCCAAATTTCAGAGGGACTGAAATATTATGAAATTTCAAGGGTTTAAGAGCTAGCTTACTCCTGACTTTATACATTTTATAAGAGCAAATTGTCACATACTGCCTTTCCTTAACATAGTACATGTTTGCTTAGCAACCAGATTTTTCTGCTTCTGTGGGAGATGGGGCAAAAGCTGGAATCAGTATACAAAGATTCCATGGGATGCTGATTCAGTACAGAAAGACATACAATCTGGAATGTTAAGTCCCTGTCAGAATAACCCAATGACTTCACCTTTTATTTGTCCAGTCAGTCAACTAGCAGAGTAGGAAATGTCCTGGGCATCCCCTTCATGTACTGTGCTGACAAGCATTTGGGGATAAATTTAAGTTCATGGACCAACACAGAACGCATTGAAGGCAGCCAGCCCTACGCAAGTACCAAGACCACCCACCCCTGCAATTTCTCTCAGATGCTGAACATTGATGCTATGATGCTGCTGTGCATTTTCCCCCCGAGAATTCTTTTTTTAACATTTAAAAACTCACATTAATAAAGTCTGCAGGCAAATTAAGGTATAAGATAAATGAATAATAAATTTGGAAGAAAGTGTACGGGAATGTGAACGTCCATTTGAACCATCCAAAGGGATAATTATTGCTGGCTTCCTTGAAAAAGTAACATACTTTTCTCCTACAAGGAGACGGTTTTCTAAGCAATGAGACTCTTAGAAGGGAATGGGCAATGCTGGGCTGTGAAGCAGTTAACCATTGGCTACATAGAGGTGAAGAGCATAGGTCTTTTAGAGATACAAGTTTGAATTCGTCTATGCTGAGTGATTTCTAGTGAATTTCTTAGCCTCTCTAAGCCTCAGTTTTATTATCTGCACAGCGAGGATGAAAAAGCATTTCCTTCCTTGGGTGGTTGTGAAGATGACCTGTGGTAATGCATTCAGTAACAGTATATCATGAGCAATATGATGTTTGCTATTTTTAGACCTTTAGGCGTCCAGGAGAGACCTGGGAAACTCACAGCTCTGACACCTATGATTGAGTCCTGGATGATCATAGGAATTACTTGGTCAGGAGGTCATGTTCTGGGACATCACCTAGGAAGTAAGAAGCAGTCAGTGGCCCGGCAGAGGCAGGCATGGTCCACAGACTGGCATGTCACAGGGAGTCAGCAAGGAAGGTCTGAGGGCTCCTTTGCCCTGATTTATACAGCCAAACGGTACAGGTGCTCCACAGCCCCAGGTATACATTTATCAAGAAATGTTGCTTGGTTAGGGAAGGAACTGAGGCACCTGAATGGAAAGCATTATAGTAGCTACCTGTGGGAGCAAGATCCAATAATAATAGCACTGCCTTATTCTGTGTAAATCTACAAAGTATCTTTGCAAATGTTACATCATTTAATCCTTATCTATAAAACAGGGCCAATAATGTCTATCTTATTATCCCCATTGACAGAGAAGATTATAGAGACTCTGGGACCCTAATTGACTTGCCCAAGGGTAGACAGAAGGTAAGGCAATGAGTCAAAGGTATTGGTGTGACAGAGTATTTGTTAAAGTAACAGTAGCTACTCTAAGAGACACCAAAATCTCAGGGACTTAATATACAGGCATGTATTTCTTGGTTCTAGAATAATCCAATGTGGGTATCCCTGTTCACTGAAGAAAGCAGAGGTCTATATGATGATTCAAAGATCAGGTGCCTGGCACCTTGTGGCTCCATCACCACCATGTGGCTTGTCTGTATGAAGGGAAAAGATCATGGCAGAATACATGTGACAGGTTTCTCTGAGTCAGGCCCAGAAGTTTTATTTATATATATATATTTATATTTATTTACATATGTGTATATACATACATATGTATCTATATCTATATATCTATCTATATAATTTCTGCTCATATTCTGCTGGCTACAACTCAATGACATGGTCACACCTAACTCCAAGAAACCCTGGAAAAGAAAGACTAGCTGTGTGCCCAAGAAGAGGGGAACACAAGTACAATCAACAACACTGGCCCATCCCTGCCATGGCCAGGAACCCACAATGCCTGAATCTAAGTCCACTGTTGTTTCTATTACACTAGGTCCGCGCTGCAATGGATTTTTAGTGAGATGATAAACCTACAAGGCATAATCCAAAGCATAAAGGACACCTCTGCAGACCTTAACACAGAGAGGCACCAAGGGCCATTGAAAATTGGGAGAATGCAGGCTAAAACAGTTAGTGGTGGGTTAAACACAGTAATGACATGTGCCAACCTTGAAAGAAGGCTTCTTAGCTCCTGGGAAGGTTTGAGAACATGCCTATATATGATGTCAACAATGTTGGGCCGATGAGCTGAAGCAAGAGTCACAAAATTACCACAAGGGAATCTCTCTACCTTATCACTGCCTAAATTAGGACTGTGTAGTGATGCCATTAAGCAAGAAGAAAACTTAGGCTCTGGCTTTTGAGTCCAAACATCAGTTCCAATAAGATTCCTTGAGGTTAAGGACTAGGTCTTTAATCCCTGAAACCTTAACACTTGCACAGAGCTTGACATAAACTAGCTTCTCAACAGCATTTTGTTGAATGAAACAAAAAAGAAAGAAGCACATATTTAAGTTTATTTTGTTTCCTCAGCCCATCTTGTGAGGCCCAACACTCCACATGTGAATCAGTGAAAGCTCTTGAATTGTTACTAGTGTCAGTGAGTGGGTACCATCCGGGTCCATTTAATGAATAATTGAGAATTAACAATTCTCAATTCAAGTCAATGATGCTGTATCACAAAATGAACTTTTCATGTTTTGGTAAGTGCAGTTTAATGTGAATTATTTATATTTTGTAGTGTATTTTGTAAAAGTAATAGATTTAGTAATGTGAGTCAATGCCAGCTGCTTGCTGGTAAATGCTGTTCCATGTCTGCACACTCCCTCCATCACTGAATTTCACAGGCTTTACTGAGGAACAACAGTGTGATGAGGCAAAAGGAAAATGCTGGAGCACAAAGACTCCATGGACAGATCGGCAATGTCAGAAGAAAATGACCCACCAGAAGGACTATTTGCTGTGTCGACTTCTACTCCACATCAGCAGCCTGGGAAGTGATTTTCATAATCTGTACTAATAAAGGTGCAGGGGTAAAAACTCCACTAAAATGAGTCAACTTGGAACCCACCTATGATATTTTGTGACAGGAGAATTTTTTTGCTAATGACTGTATTGTTTGAAACTTACATTCTTAATTAAGAAGAATAAAAATTAAAATATGAGTAAAGTTCTGACCCAAAACACATAATCTGAATCCATTCATGAGGAAGCATCAGACAAACCCAAATCAAGGAACATTCTATGCAACAATGGGACTGTACTCTTCAAAATAAGTCAATGTCAGGGTGCCTGGGTGGCTCAGTTGGTTAAGCATCCAACTTCGGCTCAGGTCATGATCTCACATTTCCTGAGTTCAAGCCCCGCGTTGGGCTCTGTGCTGACAGCTCAGAGCCTAGAGCCTACATTGGATTCTGTGTCTCCTTCTCTCTCTGCCCCACCCCCACTTATGTGCACTTTCTCTATCTCAAAAATAAACATTAAGAAAAATTATCAATCAATCAATCAATCAATCAGTGTCATGAAATTTCACAAAGACAGCGAAACTGTTCTAGATTAAAGGGGATTAAAGACATGACTACTGAATGCAACACTTGATCCTGGATTGGAACATGGACTGTTTAAAAAAAAAAACAAACCAACAACAACAGGACAGCATTGAAACAATCAGCAAAATCTGAATGTGAACTCTATACCAACTAATGGTAGTATATCAATGTTCAATTTCCTGAATTGGATAATTGCACTGTGGTTTTGCAAGAGAATGCCATTACATACTGAAATATTTAGAGGCAAAGGGTCATGATGTCTGCAAGTTAGTCTCAAGTGGTTCAGTAAAGGGGCGCCTGGGTGGCTCAGTCGGTTAAGTGTCCGACTTCAGCTCAGGTCATGATCTCGTGGTTCACGAGTTCGAGCCCCGCGTCGGGCTCTGTGCTGACAGCTCGGAGCCTGGAGCCTGCTTCCGATTCTGTGTCTCTCTCTCTCTCTGACCCTCCCCCCCATTCATGCTCTGTCTCTGTCTCAAAAATAAATAAACGTTAAAAAAAAATCAAATGGTTCAGTAAATAATGACATACACACATATATGTATATATACACACATAAACACACATATGCATGTACATACGTGTATATGTGTGTATATATATATGTATATGTGCATATATAAATGAAGAGAGAGAGAGAGATTTGGAAGTCTGTTAGAGTAGCTAGTGTTACTAATAGTGCCTCACCAATTACTTGGCTTCGGAGAAATGTTAAGTAAATCTAGGCAAAAGTTTAAGGAAGTTCATTATACTATTTTACCATTTTTATGTAGGTTTAAATTTTTTTTCAAAAATCAAGGTTAAAAAAGACACATGCCCACACACACTTAAGGACCATATCCCCACTCAGTATCAGCATGTGTTAAGGAGCAGAATAGGTCTTTAACATTCCCAAGATATGAACCATAAGACCTTCTTGAATTCTCAAACTGGTTAATATTCATAGAACATAGCATCCCTCATCAAGTACAGCAAAATGTAACTTCCTGAGCAAGAATGTGTATGTGACAAGCAGAGAAAACAAAGCCACCTTCATACGTGGATGCTAGCAGTTGGCTGGACTTCCTTTAATACAAGGCTTGCTGTAGCGCTCAAAACTCACACCCCACCAAAAATAGAAATGACTGTCAGGGTCACTCACAAAAAGTTGGAATGGCAGTTGTTGAATCTTCAGATGCCAAGAATCCACCTTATTTGGAAATCAGCAGGGGTTCCTTTTTTGAGCTCCATATATTTGGGGTTAGAATGTTTTGTTTGGGAAGTTGGGTGGGTGGTTTGGGAGTCTCAATGAGCTTGCTAGATGAAGGGACTGGAATGTTTGTGGGGGAGATGGTAAAGGGAGTCAAGGAATAGTTGGGGATTGACAGTTGAAGGGAAAAACTAGGCAGAGTTCAGCTACAGTTCAACTCAGCCTCCTCTTCCTGCCTGTGGTCCAGCAGCAGTTGCTTTCTCTGTAAAAAGGGACTGTTATGTGCACAGGGAACAAAGACGGAATTTATTGTACTGGGTTAGCCATTGTATATAAGTTATTGTGACTAGATAAAAAGAATATGATGTTTCTAAGCCATCTGCCTAGAGAGAGAAATAGCTGTGTATCAGGCAGTCTTTATAATGGTTTTCATTGTAATGGGATTTTTTTCTTATCAATGGTCAGACATCAGGTAATCTACCAGCTTTCCTACTGAATTTTGGATTTCTCCTTCCATAAGTCATTTTTTCTAAAGAGATTCGACCAACTGGGTTATGTTTACTAGTTGACATGTGCCCAGCAAGGTGGAAAAAAAAATATTAATTTGGGAAAATAGTCACTCCATCATGCCAGAACCCATTCTGTTTTCTTTTTGCCTGCAATGTTTAGCTTGAAGTACTTAAAATGCTATTTACAGCCTTTTGAAACCTCACCCTGGAGTATATTTCCAGTCCATATCCTCTCAACCCTGCTACCACCCAATTCCATGCCCACACTGTAGTCACTAGGATACTTCAGGTTCTCCAAACACATCAAAACTTTGTGACTAGGTCCTTGCTGTTTCCAATTTTGTCTTCTGGAAATGCACCCCTGCCATCTCTACCTTATGAGCTTTTATTTCATCCTTCAAAGCTCAGCTCAAATATCACCTCTTATGGAATGAATACCTTCCATGACTCTTCCTCCTTCCCTAATCCCAGGCACAACGAATCACTTCTTTTTCTGTCCTCCAATGGTACCTTATTCAATCCTCTGTCTATTGACATAGTCTTCTGGAATTAACTTCCCAAATAGATTTTTAACAACTTAGGGATAGAGACCCTGTTTTATACATCTACATTTTCTGTACCCAGAACAATTGAGGCTACATAGGTTTTCAAAACTGTGTGTCGAAGGAATGACTCAATGAAGCAATCAATGGCTAGAGAAATTACTACTATATGAACGGTCTTGGCCACAAGTTAAACATTCAACACACATGAACACAACATAACGACAGCCTCTGTTTACTGAGTACCTACTTTCTGCTGGCACGATGCATACATTTTATCTTACATCAATTCTCCTACATGATTATTATGTTCATTTTACAAATGAATAAACCAAGTTATATAGGAATCCCCTGTGGCTGGGGTCCTCTCCTTTGTCTCCCTTTGGATGATATCCCTCAACACCTTTGGGGCACGATGACTAGGATAAGGAAGAAATCTTCCAGTCCCTCAGAGCCTATTCCTATGGCTCTCCCTAGCATCCTCCTGCTGACCAGTGGCCACCCATTAGCTACTAAAGGTAGCTTTGATACAAATAATACTCTGCATTCTCCTGGTATTAATAGTTCTTGGAATCATAGTTTCTCCTCCTCATCACATTCTGAACCCCTGAGCTAGACAGATTTGGGAGCAACATTTCTAGAACATGCTACAGGTCATTCTGGAAGGCCTTGGAGTCCAACTCAGGTATAAACTCTGTAGTGATTCTCCACAAGCATTGAGGAATGGTTTGGACTATTCAGTAATATAGCCTTTCCTGCTGAGCGCACTAGGGCCATTCTTCAAAGTTCTAGGAAATATGTTGGCTCCCATCCATCACACCTTCTCCATTATCCCTAAGGCCATTTGCTCTACACAACATCCCACTAATGATCTAATGCTACTTGGTAGTCAGAAATGTATTCTTACTCAATATGTGCCATCTTTATTCCTCGTCCAAGGAAGTGGCAGGGCCCTCCCTAGTGTCATCATTTGTTAATCAGATTCACCCAAATGAAAAGTGCTTGGAATTTGCCAATTCACTTGGCAATGTGGATATTCAGAATGTAAAGGACAACAAGGCATAAATAGAAAACAACTGAAAACTCCTTCTTCAAAAAAATGCACATGCCTTAATAACAGCTAAATAAATCCAACCTTCTTGGTCATTTTTTTTCCCCATGGATTACTTGCTTTAAAACAAAAATAAGGGAGTGCCTGGGTGGCTCAGTCAGTTAAGCGTCCAAGTTGTGATTTCAGTTCAGATCATGATCTCATGGTTCAGTTCATGAGATTGAGCCCCACCCGGGATCTGCACTAACAGTAAGGAGCCTGCCTGGGATTCTCTCTCTCTCTCACATGCATGCATTTGTGCGCTCGCTCTCTCTCTCTCTCTCTCTCTCTCTCTCTCTCTCTCTGTCAAAATAAATAAACTTAAAAAATAATGAAAAAATGAAAAAATTTTAAATAAGAATAAGAAAAGGAAAAATATAATTCACAGAAAACAAGTCAAGCATTTATTTTAACCAACACACTATTTCTTTAGTTAGGCAGTTTGTATAAGTGCTCCCTAATTTTCAGATGAAAAGGTTTCAGGTGACTGATATAAGAAATGGTCTCCTGGAGACCCCAGCCTACCACCAGTCTGAGAGATACAGACTCACTGTGGAAAGGTCCTCCTGTTTGGGTGCCCAGGGGCAGGGTGAGACATTAGCCACCTCATATCTACTTTTAAACACAAATATTCTAGAGATATGAATAGACATTTTCACAAAGAAGATATCTGAATGGCCAATATGCACATGAAAAGATGCTCAACGTGATTAGTCGTCAGGGAAATACAAATCGACCCCATAATATATACCATTTCACACCTACTAAAATGGCTCTAATCAAAAAAAACAGACAATATCAAACACTGATCAAGATGTGGAGAAACTGAAACCTTCATTACATTGCTGGTGAGAATGTGAAATGGTACAGCCAATTTATAAAACAGTTCAGCAATTTAAACTTGAAGCCTAAATTTACCCCACAACCCAACAAATCCACGCCTAGAGAAATTCACTCAAGAGAAATGAAAACGTATGTCCACACAAAATTGTGCATATAAATGTTCATAGTAGCATCACTTACAATAGCCAAAATGTGGAAACAATGCAGATGTCCATCAACTGGTGAATGGATAGATAAAATGTGGCACAGACCAACAACAGAACGGTACTCAGCAATAAAAAGGAATGAAATAATGATACCTGCTACAAAATGAAAGAACCTCAAAAGCATGACAGTAAGTGAAAGAAGTCAGATGCAAAAGGCCACTTCATTTATACAAAATGTCCAGAAAAGGCAACTCTATAGAGACAGAAAGTAGATTACTGGTTGCCTGGGGCTGGGAGTGAGAAGACAGATTAACTGTAAATGAGCACAAAGGATCTTGCAGGGGTGCTAGAAATGTTCTAAAACTGGATTATGGTGATGGTTGTACAACTCGGTAAATTTACTAAAACATCATTAAGTTGTACACTGAAAATGCGTGAATTTTATGGCATGTAAAGTATACCTAAATACAGTTATTTAAAAAAATAAATAACAATTGGGGCATCTGGGTGGTTCAGTTGGTTAAGTGTCTGACTTCAGCTCAGGTCATGATCTCACAGCTCGTGACTTCAAGCCCCGCTTCGGGCGTTGTGGTGATAGCTCGGAGCCTGGAGCCTGCTTTGGATTCTGTGTATCTCTCTCTCTGTACCTCTCTCACTCGCACTCTGTTTCTCTCTCTCTTTCTCTCTCTCTCTCTCCCTCTCTCTCTCTCTCTGAAAAAATAAATAAAACATTTAAAAAACCTTAAAAATAATAAGATAAAATAAAAATTCAAAAATAATAAGAAACTAAAACATTTTAAAGAGTTACATTTTATACAACACCAGCAGCTCCTTGTGGTCCTAAGCTGTGTGAGGCCCCTGGAATCCACTGTTCCCAGAGGGCTGGTAGGGGTACCTTCCACTGCACTGGCCAGGTTTCCACCACTCTTAAACCTGTATGGACATTTTGCAGAGATGCTGGGCCATCCAGAGGACTATTCCCACCAAATGCATGCTAATTCCCAGCATGGCAGACAGACAGTTCTTACACATCCCTGGGTTGCACTGGGACAGGCCCCCTGGGGTTGGGGATGGCATTCACGTGGGAAGTCGTGGTGGGGGTCTGTTGGTCTCAAGCAGTTGCCATCCTGCTCTTATTTCAGGAATACTGATTCCCTGGGGTCCTTCTACTATCTTTCCCCATAATCCCAGTTGGTTCCATTTTTTTCTTAAACAAAGGATACTTTCTGAGCAGTCACTGAGTATACCAAGTACTGCATATATTGCTGCTGTTCTTAAATACTTCTATGACACTTAAGGCTGGATACTCTTCTATGTGCTTTACAAGAGTTAACTCATTTAATCTTCAATAGCATGAGGTACATATACTATTATCAGCCCCATGTTAACAGAAAACTTGTCCCGGTCAATATTGCAGAGCTTGGATTTGAATGCAGACCATGCTCTAGACTCTGTGCTCTTAACTGGTATATACCAAAAATACCATTTTTTAAAAAACTTTTAACATTTATTTTTGAAAGAAAGACAGAGCATGAGTGGGGGAGGGGCAGGAAGTGAGGGAGACACAGTATCCGAAGCAGGCTCCAGGCTCTGAGCTGTCAACACAGAGCCTGATGCAGGGTTCGAACCCACAAACCATGAGCTGAAGTTGGATGCTTAACTGACTGAGCCATCCAGGCACCCCTACCAAAAATACCACTTGTGTCTAATTCTGCAAATTATTTAGTGAAGCTCATGCTTCCAATCTCTTTTTAAGAATAAAAAGACAGCTAGTATTTGCAGATTTTTCAATTTCCAGCTGAGAGCTTTTACTCCATTATACAATGACTGCCTCTTCCCAGGCTTTTTCTTCTACATCAATGTTTCTCAAACTTGAGCATGCATCAGAATCCCCTGGAGGAGCCCTCAGGATTCCTGGGCCCCACTCTTAAGGTCTCTGGTTCAGCAGGGGTGGGCCTGAGAATCTGCAGTTCTAACGAGTTCCCAGGTGATGCTGACGTTTCTAGTCCAGCTGCCACACTTGGAGAACCCCTGCCCTACACCAATCCAATCCACCCCATCCCAGGAAATTCTATACAGTGATAGTAATACCACAAAACAAGGTTTTGTTATTAAATTAGATGTGGGCTGTCCAGGCCAATGCCAGGGGCTAAAAAGATGGGCTCACACATTTTTTGTTTCTCCTCCTATACATTTAGGTAGAAGCGGGATCATCCCCAAGAGAATCCTATGAACATGCACATTTGAGATGCCTTGCTGTGGTTCACCTCTGAGAGCCTAGCTTTCCTTTTAGAAATCTAAATTTCCATTTGGCTTCTACTCACTATTACATTTGACCCTTGAACAACGTGAGGGTTAGGGTGCTGCTCCTCATCCCCCGCAGAGTAAAAAATCCATGTATAACTTTTGACTCCCCCAAGACTTAATCACTAATACTCTACCATTGCCCAGAAGCCTTACCAATAATACAGTTGATTAACACATATTTTGCATGCTCCATGTATTAAATATTGTATTCTTACAATAAAGTAAGCTAAAGAAAAGAAAATGTTAAAATCATAAGGCAGAGAAAATACATTTACAGTACTGTGCTATAAAAAATCCACGTATAGGTGGACCCAGGCTATTCAAACCCATGTTGTTCAAGGGTCAACTGTATATACCTAATAAAACTCAAAATGTCTACATTTGTATCAACTACTACAAGGCTTAATGCAGAAAGGCCAGAGATCTGGGATCACACAGACCTGGGCAAAATCTCAGATCCTTTCATTGACATTGAGACTAAGTCATCATATGTAAACATGGTGGTGACAAGTGACTTCAGGGCTTTACTGTATTGTGATCCTAAACATGTAAAAGTGTCCAGCACATACAGGCACTCAGAAAGGGTTATGGCATAACTGAAACTCTGTTAGGGAAGAAGTGAGTTCAACAGCAGGGGAAAGAGACCCTAAATGACGGTGACCTAAACAAGACAGAAGTTTATTTCTGACTCACATAGAAGTCATCAGGAGCCAGACTTCATCTCTCTTTTTGATCCATCTCTAAGATGGCTCCTCACTAGATCCACATTCTAGCAAGTGGAAAGAGGGACATGTCACTTCTGTTCATATCCCATTTGTAGAACTTATGCATATGGCCACACTTAGGTACCTTTCCCAGCCTACCACAGAACTAACTAACAATCAAGAATTTTCTAATTACAGAAAAAAGGAAGGGCAGATACTGGGGACAATTTGCAGTTTCTATACATATGTTTCTTTATTTGATGTAGAAAGGCTGGGATGTTAGAGAAGGAGGTAAAGAAACCAAGAGAAGGACAAGTACAAACAAGGCACAGTTCTCATCCTCAGAGGCAACACAAGTCCTGAGGAAGATTCAGCATGTTGGAAGCTGGAAGCAAGACAGAAAGACAGATGAAAGACATCAGGTCAAGGCTGGGTAACAAGCCACAAGGCTGATCTGCCACTTAACCACACAGTACTGATGAATAATCACTCAAGTTGTCTTCTGGCCTTCATGGGCTGAACCAGCTAATGGGGTCCAGCCAAACTATGGGGAGGAAGGAGGCAAGGTAGGGTCTAGACTGGACAAGGCCCTGACCTTCCCATGATCCAGATCTCCTGGGCCACCACCTTAGCCCAGTCACCATAATATCTGGCCTGAAACTCAGCAGTAAGTCTCCCAACCCATCCCCTGCCTTCCCTCTGGACCATCCCCCAATTTTTTGTGACAGTGGGAACAGTAGGCTTCCAGCTAGCTCTGATCAGGTCCCCTTGCTTCAGAGAAAAGGCTTTCCCTTCATGCCCCATGCCCACCCAATGTAGCCAAAATCTACAACCTGTCATCTGGAGGATAACAAGGGCCCAGGACTCTTGGTCGGTAGGTTCATGGGGGTGTTAACACTTGAGGACTGCTCGGCACTGAGCCCTCTTCATAGAAATCCTAATCCCTGAGCTGCAGGATCCTTTTACTTACTGCCAGCCACTTTGAGATCTCGAGAACTTTCATTCCTCCCTTTCACATAGAGATATCCCTCTGCTGCCTTCTCTTCCCTCTTACCCTGGTTCCCAGGTTTCCAGCAGGCTATACACTAGGATGACCTGAGAAGCTTTTAAAACTCTTGATGCCTGGGCCCTACCACAAACCAACTGAATCAGAATTTCATCCCAGCTTCTCAGATTCAAATAACCTGAGATGGAGCCTGGGCATCCATATTTTAAGAAGCTCCTCAAGTTACTCTAATGGGCAGCCAGGGTTAAGAACCACTGCTTTATAAGTCACTCCCGAGAGCAAGGAAACAGACTTAGAGTTCCACAAATAGACAGTTGTTGACAGACAGTATTTCTAATTCAGATCTCTAGGATGCCCTTGTGCAAAGCAACAAGCTAGCACTTCTCTAACTTTGAAGTGCAAAGGAGTAACTATAGCTGGGGGCTTCTGTTAAAACACAGATCCTGATGCACTAGGTCTGGGTAGAACCTGAGATCCTGCATTTCTGACAAGCTACCAGGTGATGCTGATGCTGCTACTCCCCCACCATACTTTGAGTAGCATGGCAATAAGCTATGTGGCTTTCAGAATCAGAAGAGAGGCACAGAGTGACCGTGACACTGATGTCATCCCCAGTGCATAATTAGCTCTCTAGCACACTTGTGCTCCTTATTCCCTCCCACGAATCTGGCAAACCGTGGCACTTTGAGGATGCAGGGCTTCTGATGCAAGGTGGGACAGGAATTTTGCCCATGTCCATTTGCTTCTGGGCCCTCGTGTAACTTACCTTCCTCCAGTCATCTCTGCCTCTTGATGTCCTGGAACCAGACACAAGCAGCATTTCATTCTGCCTTTGGCCCTCCTCACACTGGACTGGAGTTCAGGTTTTTGGCCCAACCTCCCTTGCCCTGTCCTCAGTGTTGTGTGGCCTCCTGTTTGCATGCCTCTGTTTCTACCTGACTCTGTTGAGCTCACTCCTCTCCTGGTTTTTCAAGCTGCCATCAACCATGGTCCATCAAGACCAGATTCTCTCTTCCCAAACTCACCTTGCTTTAATTGAATAACTAAGTCAGGTTCAGAGTTCTATGCCTGTAAGGCCAATAGAGACCTTTTAAAACCTTCAAAGGAGAATCCATGTAAACCCAAAATCTGTACACCCAAATTTACCGGGATGGCCTTGTCAATGCCTTCTCCTCATCTCTATCCACATCAATGTTGATTCCAGATTTGTCCCAAAGACCTTGCTTCTCTCACATTCAAATATAACGTTCATTTGTGCTTATTTAGGGCCCAATGACTTGGCTTGGCCTTCCTGTCACTCCAGCTCTGGTGTCTAGCCTCAGCCCATTCCCTATGCCCAGCCCCACTACTCCCTTCTTGGCATTGACCATTTGAAGCCCCACTATAGAACCCACAAAGGGATGACTGCACAGCACCAACACCCATCACTTTGTTAGCCATGCTGTCTCTCCTTGCACCCAGAAGCACCATCTCCTTTACCTAGAGAATCCTGCCAGGTAGAACAAGGCACTACAGTGGCCTGCAACCCAAGTAAGCAATTACTGAAAGCTGGTGTACAAGCTTTCAACAAGTAAGCATAATCGTTTTGTAGTCTTGTAGAGAAGTGATACTATACTACAATTATGTAAGATGTAACCATTGGGGGAAATTGAGTGAAGAGTATAATGGGACCTTTCAAAACCCATCCTTACAACTTCCTATAAATCTATAATTATTTTCAAATAAAAGTTTTTAAAAAGAAAAAGAGAGAGAGAGAGAGGAGGGGGGAGTGCAAGGGGGTGATATAGGGGGAGAGATACAGGGAGAGGAAGAGGTAACATCCAAACTTTAATGTGTATATAAATCAGTTGGGGTATTTATTACGATGCAGATGCAGATTAAGTAGGGCTAGGGCAGGGTCTGAGACTGCATTTTCTAACAAGCTCCCAAGGGAGGCCTATACTTCTCATGAATCTTCCTTTGAATAACAAGGTCATACAGAACACGCTTTTTGAGTGAAATGTTTTGAGGGCACCTGGGTGGCTCAGATGATTAAGATCTGACTTTGGCTCAGGTCATGATGTCACAGTTCGTGAGTTCAAGCCCCGCATTGGGCTCTGGGCTGACAGTGTGGAACCTGCTTCAGATCCTCTGTCTCTGTCTTCTTCTCTCTCTCTCAAAAATAAACAAACAATAAAAAAAAAATGTTTTCAGTCAGCCAAAAATTAACATGCTTTTAAAATACATATCTCTAGGTCAATTCAATACCCTTTTCAAAATTCCTAGCTGGGTGCAGTTACTGCCCTAGTTTATGTCCATCATCAAGTATAATAATTCATTCACACTTGCCCTGAACGCTTACAATGAAATCAGATACCTCCCTCCAGGCTCTGAATCTCTCTCCCTCAAGCAGGAATAGCCCAGGCTTCCTCCCTGACTGTTTTGGCCCAACAAATGGGTTATCTTGATAGTCCCTTGAGCCTTGGCCTAGCAATAAGGGTCTGCCTTCCAGTAGCCTAGGCCCTTGTGACTCAAAATTTCCCTGGCAGCTTATTCCTTTGGGAAAAGGGCTATGCCTCTATCCTGCATTGACTGAGGCACTAGCCAAGAGACTGGTGCCAGCCTAACACGAGGAATCAGACCTAGGCTCAGTTTCCTACTATGGCAGATGATATGGGAATTAGGAATCTTGGGGTGGGGGGTGGGGAGGAAGACTCCAAGAAGGTCAAGACCTGTGTCAAGTGTCATGTTTGGCAAACTCAGAAATAGGTGAAATGGACCCAGAAAAGGGATTGTAAACAGCCTTTGATTGGTCTTGATCTACAAGTGAGTAATGAGTGTGTTGGGTGGGAATAATAAGCCAGAGGCAGAATAGACACTCACTGACCTCAACTTTTCCATCTCTTCCTAGATTTTGTATGAACTATAATGTGCATTCCGTGCCCTCATAGGAAACTATCCCTGTGACAGTTTGCTACTGACATAAAGTTTAGAATCAAAAATAATCTCAGCCCCCTCAGAGTCTGTCAAAGGACAAACGGGTAAAAAAGATGTAGAATCCAAGCTATACAATAAGTAAGTCCTGGGGAGGAAACATAGAGCATGGAAACTATAATTAATAATACTACATTGTATATTTGAAAGTTGCCAAGGGAGTAGATCTTGAAGGTTTTCATCACAAGGGAAAAAGAAGAAATTTTTGTAACCACGCATGGTGATAGATATCAACAAGACCTATTGTGGTAATCGTTTCACAAAATGTACAAACGTCAAATCATTATGTTGTACATGTGAATCTAACATAATGTTGCATGTTAATTATATCTACATTTTTCAAAGATATGAATAGCTAAATAAATGAGAAATATCTGTGAAATGCCTGGCACATATTTTTAAGGGTGCAATTCAGTGATTTTTAGGATATTGGCATTCTTAATGTTCAGAAATATTAGATGCTGTCATTTTTAGTTATTACTGGAGTCACATAATCACTATACTGTGAGCTCCCTAAGCTTGCGTTTATTCATTTCTGAAACTTTGTAATACCTGGTACTGTCCTTTGTACATTGTAGGTGCCAAATAAATGATGAGCACAAAGAAAACAAAGATGTGGTATGTGTATTATATACACGTATATATATAATATATATAATGTATATGTAATACACATACAACTGGAATATGATTGAGCCATGAGAAAGAAGGAAATCCTACCCTTTGTAACAACATGAGAACGTTATGCTGAGTGAAATAAGTCACAGACAGACAAATGGTATCAGTTATATGTAGGGAAAAAAAAAGTCAAACTCACAAAACAGTACACAAGTGGCTGCCAGGAGCTAGGGGCGGGGGAAATACAGAGAGGTTGGTAAAAGGGTCCAAACTTTCAGCTATAAACATAAATAAGGTGTGAGGACCTAATGTACCGCATGGTGATTATAGTTGATAACACTGTATTGTATGAATGAAATCAGAGAGAACTCAACGTTCTCACAAAAAACATTTACAACGATAAATATGTGAGGTGATGGATGTGTTAATGAACTAAATGGGGAACGATCCTTTCACAACGTATGCAATGTGATCAAATCATCACAATGTACACTTTAAGTATGTTACAATTTTATTTGGAATTATACCTCAATAAAGCTGAAAAATAATTGAGGCTCAAACTTGAATTTTTTAAAGGTGCCAAATCTATAGCAACCATTTATAAACTGCATTTAACTAGAGACCAAAAGAGAAAGTTTAAAGGTAATCTCACAGCAATCATAAACACAGAATTTATATGCATATATATTAAAAATCATGCGTGCTTATTCAATAACGTCTCATTTTACCTCCATGTCTGGAGGAAAGAGCCTGAAATTAAAACACAGGCAACTCATTATAACCTTTTGAGACACAAATCCCCTCCAGTTCCAAGACACCAGTGGACACTAGCTGGTGACAAAGAAATGAACCTACAAATGAACCAAATCGTTGGCAGGTGTGGTAGTCAAAACCGACAGCAGGAAAACCAATTCTCCAAGTTGTAGAATGCAAATGAGAAAATAAAAACAAAACACAGAGGCGTGGAGATGATCTGGCATCAGGCTTCTTTTAGGAGTTTAGATGAGGTTAATGGGTAACAATTGTACAGGGTCCCAAATATGCTGCATTAGCTACGATTTGAAATGGGGAAAATAGAGCTCTTGGAAAATTACCACATAAAACACCACATCTCCCCAAATACCCAAAGTAAAATTAAAAACCTCAGAAAATAGCTTGATACCGAAACACTGGTTGAATGAGAAGATTTAGGCAGCAATTAGCTTGAGTTTGAGAGGCCTAGGCTGGCCACATAGCCGTGTTTACATTTTCCCACATTGCACCATGCTGTGAATTACGGTTAAACTCCAGGTCCCCAGGAGGAAAGAGGGGCACAACTTTCCCCTTCCCCTGCTTCAATACAAGTGAAGGCCTCCAGCACAGAGTCAAGTATGGAGGGGCTCTTGCTGCATTGCCCCACACCTCCTCCCCAATATCCACCTTCCAGATCCCCTGAGGGCAAAACCTGGAGTCTGTGTTACTGAAAAACTCACTGCACTACGAATCAGAAGAAACAGACTGTGATGGAAAACAGCTTCTTTCTCCTTGCCGGTTCTCAGCTTTTACAAGAGCTTGTTCATAGTGGAGTATAAATTAACCCAAGAAATTGAAATCGGATATAGCTCAGGCCTCTAAAGGTGACCGGAGCAGGTGAGGATCTGGGAAAGGCTGCCCTGTCTTGTCAGAATTCTGGGAGGGCTCGTGCACAGGGGCAGATGAACCCAAATGCCGCCAGCCTGCGGCCTCTTCCAGGTCCTCAGGCATCCCCACACGAGAGCCACGGCCACCAGTCTAGATGATAGGGTGCTCTTGCCCTGGGCTGCCATCCTCCAGGCCCCCGGGCAGCCTTCAGCTGCTAAAATCAGAATGACTCTTTGGAATTGCTAATGCCAAACTTCTTCCTTCAAAGGGAAAAAGAATTCAGAGGCTGCCACAGGCAAAACTGCCAAGTACACAGAATTGTCTTTCAACCCCTCACCCCCTTTTCCAGATAACATTTGCTTTTTAATGGCTGCTTCTAAAGCCTCAACTCCACCTCCCCCAGGCTTCCCCTCATGCTTGGAGAAGGCTACCTCCTCATCCTCTGCATGGGGCCAGCCCTGGAGAAGTGATCGCTGATTGCTGTGAACCCCGTGCTTTCTGTTCTGCAGGGAAGTCCTGCCGAGAAGAAATCTAGTCTTTGCTCTTTCTCAAATGGACAGCAGCTCTCTGAAATGAAATCCTCCAGCAGGATCAAACGAATACAAAAATGCAAAGGCAAAATCAATTTTGCCTGATAGGAGAATGGATATACTTCCTGGGATGCAAACTATTTCATCAAGCCCAAGAGACACCAGGAAAAGGGAAAAGGGAAAAGCTACTTGGCAGACAACAGCATGGACTTTTACTGCTGTATCTTCTCCTCACTTTAACAGGATCATGAAAGAACAAAGAACCCAAATCAAAGCTATTTAGGAACAAGGAAATCATCAAACCCTTAACTGAAGCCTATTGATTCTAACTCAGCCCTCTTTGCTGAAGACTGCCAACTGTTCCTTTTTCCTTCCCCCAAACTGGCTGGGGGACTTTTATTTGTCACATACTATGCTACGTCTGGGACGGGGCTGCCAACAAATTAGAACCAGCGCCTGCCCTCATGGAGGTTATGGCCAAACAGAAAAGACAGGCAAGAGAGATAAACCTCAGGAGATGTTCAGAGTGTCAGGAGGCCCACCCCCAAATAAAGGCCCTCTTGCATCTCTGTGTTTTAACAAGCCTTTCAGGATTCTGGTGCATGCTCAAAGTTGAGAACCACTGTTCTAGGCAGAAAAGTCCATGACTTTGCAATCTCTGAGTGCCTTAACCCCTCAACATGGGCTTTACACACATTATTTCACTTTACAGTCCCAGGGGCTAATAAAAGCCTGCAAGGCAGATGTATTACTGAAGATAATGCTAGCTACTGTAATGAATAAACCTAAAATTTCACTAGCTTAACACAGTTTATTCCTGACTCGTATTATAGTCCCAGACAGTTGCCCATTTTGACAGTGACAGAAGGAGACTCTGCTCCACGCAGTTATTGAGGGACCCAGGCCAATGGAAGCTTTGCCACTTTCATCACTAGGCTTCCAAGGTCACCGGGGAGTCAACACAGAGCCAGCAGGTGAGAGAGGAGAGCAAGGAAAATACATCCCTTCTTCATAGGTACCTCAGCCAGGAAAGGACACACATCACTTCCACTCACATTCCATCGGCAGTCACACGGGCCTCACCTAGATGCAAATGGTTCTGAGAAATACAGTCCCTGCCTGGAAAGTTGCTTCCTACTCACTACTGTATACTCTGGAAGGGTTGTGTAAATTTTTGATGGGCAGCTGTCATCTCTACCATAGCAGAGGTTACAGTTTTTGCAGATGAACAAAGGTTTGGCCAGATTAAGAAATTCACTGGACGTCACATAGCTTATAACACCAGAGGGAGAGGAGCACTTGGGTGGCTCAGTCTGTTAAGCAACCAACTCTTGATTTTGGCTCAGGTCATGATCTCGTGGTTTGTGAGTTTGAGTCCTGCATCAGGCAGGCTCTGCACTGACAGCACAGAGCCTGCTTGAGATTCTCTCTCTCCCTCTCATCTCTCTCCCAAAATAAATAAATAAAAATTTTAAAAAATAAAGCTGGAAGGGGAATTCAAACCACAGTCTAACCCCATACCCCTGCTCTTTAGAATCCCACATCATCATGTCCATAGTCACCCTCTGTGCTAGGCTGAATAATACCTCCTCCCTCAAAAGCTATCCACATCCTAATCCCTGGACCTGTGACCATGTCACTTTACATGGCAAAAAAGACTTTGCAGGTGTGATTAAATTAAGGATCTTAAAGAGATTATCCAGGTGAGTCCAGTGTAATCACAAGGGTCCTTATAAGGGAGGAGGAGGTAGTAGAGTTAAGGTCAAAGAAAAAAAAAAGATATAGTAATGGAGCCAGAGAGGAGTGATGTGCTTCAAAGATGGAGGAAGAGACCACAAGCCAAGGAATGTAGGCAGCTTCTAGAAGCTGGAAAAGGCAAGGAAATAGATTCTCCCCTGAACCCTCCAGAAGGAATACAGCCCTGCTAATACCTTGATTATGGACTTCTGAATCCAGAGCTGTGAGAGAATAAATTTTTGTTTTAAGCCAGAAAGTTTGTGGTAATTTGCTACAGCAGCAATAACCCTCTCAGCACCATGGTTTTTGGTTGGATAACTTGGTAATAGCCACCCCTTGGCAGGACCCCAAGATCCCTTCATTCCACTTTTCATCAGTCCCACCCAACAAAAAGTCCTACCCTCACCTGGGTCCTCCCACCCACCCAGAAGCAATAGAGCTTACCAGGAGAATCATGTGTCCTCACATTATCAGAACTTCACACACAGCCCAGATGTCAATTAAGTAGCATTGAAAAATACTGAAAGAATATAACTAACATTTTAAAAGTTCTTGAAAACTCCCATTCATGATTATTTTAAAGGCTCAAAACACTAGGAATAGAGGAAAAGGTCTTCAACTTGATAAAGGACATCTACGAAAAGTCTCCAACATCATACATAACAGTGAAAGACTGAATGCTTTCCCTCTAAGACCAAGAATAAGAAAAGAGTGTCCATTCTCACCATTCTTACTCAACATAGTACTGGGAGTCCTAGTAAGCATAATAAAGCAAGAAAAGGAAATAAGACGCATACAGCTTTGAAAGAAAGAAAGAAAAAAACAGCCCCAGTTTGCAGATGACATGATTGTATAAACAGAAAATTCCAAGGAGTCTACAAAAAAAAATCCTAGAATAACTGAATTGAACAAGGTTGCACACACACAAATGATCATACCACTTATATAAACTAACATTAAACATATGGAAACCAAAATTTAAGACACAATATCATTTACACTTACTACAATGAAATACTTACATACAATCTTAGAAAAACATGTTTAGGATCTGTATCCTGAAAATTATAAGATGCTAATAAAAAAATCAAAGAAGACCTAAATAAATGGAGATACACCATGCTCATAGATTTGAATACAAAGCATAATAAAGATATAAATTCCCTTCAAACTGAAATTTATATGCTTAGTACAATTACTATCAAAATCCCAGCAAGGTTTTTTGCAGACATAGATAAGACTATTATAAAATCTATATGAAAAGGCAAAGGACCTAGAATGGCTAAAACAATTTTTACAAAGAATAAAGTGGGAGGAATCACTGTACCTGATATTAAGACTTCCTACATGGCTAAAATAATCAAGACAGCATGATATTGGCAGAGGGATAGACATCCAGATCAATGAAACGGAAAACAGAACCTAGAAATAGAGCCACACAAACATGCCAACAGATTTCTGACAAAGGTGCAAAAGCAAGTCAATGGAGAAAAGACAGACTTTTCAACACATGGTGCTGGAGAAATTAGACATCCACAGGCAGAAAAAAAAATGAACTTCAACCTAAGCTTCACACCATAGGCAAAAATTAACTCAAAATGGACCATGGACTTAAATGTAAAACATAAAGCTATAAAACTTTTAGGAAAAAATTAGGAGAAACTCTTTGGGATCCAGGCCTAGGCAAAGAGCTTGTGCACTTGGCAACAAAAGCACAGTCCATAAACAAAAAAATGTATAAAATGGACCTCATAAGATTAAAAGCTTCTACTCTGTGAAGGACTATTAAAAGGGTAAAAAGACTAACTACATACTGGAGGGAAATATTTGCAAACCACAGATCCAACAAAATATTTGTATCTAGAATATGTAAAGAACTTCCATGATTCAACATTAAAAAAACAACCCAATTAGAAAAGGGGCGAAAGACATGACCAGACATTTCACCAAAGAGAATTTACATGTGACATGTATGCATTTGTAGGGATGTTCAACATCATTAGGTGCTACAGAAATGTAAATGAAAACCACAATGAGATATCATTGCACATCTATCAGAATGCTGAAAATAAACAGCAGTGAAAACACTAATTGCTGGTGAGGATACAGAGAAAATTAAGCACTCATACATTACTGGTGGAAATGTCAAATGGAAAATGGTTTGGCAGTTTCACATAAATATAGAGAGGCATTTACCATACAACCCAGAATTTCCCATATCCCAAGGAAGTGGAAACTTATGTTTATTCAAAAACCTGTACATAAATGTTCACAGCAGCTCATATTCATATTGTATTCATGGAATACTACTCAGCAATAAAGAGGAATGAACTGTTGATATAGGCAACAACTTAGATAGAACTCAAGGGAATTATGTTAAGTAAAAAGCCAACCTCAAAAGACTACATTCCCTGATTTGATGTATGTAACACTCTCCAAATAACAAAACTATAGAGATGATGAATAGAGTGGTTGCCAGGGGTTAGGGATTGTGAGGGAGGGGTCTGTGGCTATAGAGAGGTAGCATGAGGGAGCCTAGTGGTGATGGAAGAGTTCTGTATCATTAGTGCGATGGTAATTACACGAAGCTACACATGAAGCTTCACACACACACACACACACACACACACACACATACACACACACACACACACACACGTATAATCTGCAATATCTGAATAAGGTCTGGTTTTGATATTGTGCTGTAGTTGAGTATGGATGACAGAGGTAGAGTGTAAGATGCATAGGACCTTCCTGTACGTGTGTTTGTAACTTTCTGTGGATTTAGAATTATTTCCAAATAAAAAGTTTATACATAAAAGTAAGAAAATATTTTTCACAGTTTACAAAATGATGTCACAAGCATCATTTGATCTCATATGAGCCTCACGATAACACAGGAAGATGCCTAGGGCAGATTTCAACCCCATTGTACACATGGACAATGAGACACAGATGATCAGTTGCCCCAGGTCACCCAGTTGCTAAGTGATAGTGAAAACAGGTAGCTGACCTCACCCATGATGATCTCCCAATCCAATGCTCTCACTGCCCTCTTCCCACATAGCAGGAATGAATTTTAATGTCAGGAATTCAACTGTACCAGAAATGTCCCACTTTCTTGTATTCTTTGAATCAGAGTAAATCAGGTTCTAAGTACCCATTCCATCATGGTTGTAGGAAGTCTGATTTTTGGCATTATTAGGTTCCCTCCCCTGCCCTGGAGTCACACACAGACCTGGGGCTTCTGGATACCCAGGAAATAGGCAAAGGCATCTTGAATTTACCATGATATCAGCTCCATCATCATCATGTTGGTACACATGGTACATAGAAATCTGGGTACCCAAGGTTCCAAACCTTACCAAGGCACATTGCCCTAGGGTGTAAAAGCTTCTAAGATGCTAAGAGAAGGAACAATTCAAGATACCACTGTTGACCAAGTTTCCTTTAATGAAGGTATCATAACCTATCTTCCCTACTCCATCCATCTCATTAAGAGATGCTCTTCTAATAAAATGTTAAACATTAAAAAAAATTAAATAAAATAGTTTGTCTTGTACTTTTAAAAGGGATAATGGTGGCTGCCATGTCATAATGATATTTCAATTCTAGTAGGTACCATATAAGAGTTTTATTTTTAAATACCGATATTTACAATATACTGGCCATTACATCCTTTGGAACGACAATATTTAAACTTAAGAAGGATTTTAAACACCAACTTTAAAAGTCTGAAGGAGTGTGTAGTTTTTCAAAATTCTTTTAGGGGATATGCAAGCAAAAAAGATTTGGAAGACCACTGATTTAGACCAAAGCTTCCTGCAGTGTGGTACAAAGACATCTCTTCTCATGGAAAGCAAGACAGGTTTACACGACACAATTATGGTCTATTAACTTCACTTGCCCAACATTTACCCGACCTGCTTGGACTCCACCATCTGACCTTCACCCTGTCCTGAAAGTGAAACTCCTCAGCATTCACTCTGCCCCCTCCCCAACGGCCACCCATCTCTATCCCATTCCAGGGCCCACTCCTGCTCCCTAGCACTGCCCTCCACTGGCTTCCTTCTCATACCTTCTTTAACCACTACTGCACTTTAATTCCAGCCCAGCCCTCTGCCTTCTCCCCAACACAGCTCCTTCCAAGACTCTTCTCTTCTCTCAGCATTCTTTAGTCCTTTATGAATCACAGCCAGTCGGCAGCAGCAGCCCGCCTATAGTCTCTCATCGCCTCAACCCTCTTACTTGTATATGGAAACGCACAAACCTCATGAAGATGGTCCAGAAGTGACTGAATCTCAAAACCCCAGAGCCTTAAACATGATGCATTTGGATTCAACAAGATACTTGATCAAACCCTTCATTATAACCACATGGACAAAATATAGGCATCTGGTTAGATAAAAATGCAGTGAGGTGGATCCATTTATCTGGAAAGATGTGGAACTAGGCCACTCTAAATGTGATGCCATATGATCAGAGCAAAAGCAGAAATACAGGCAATAAGTAGAGAGAGTAGAGAATACAAAGATCTCTGTGGGCGTGGCCACTTTGGGGAGCCTACCTGGAAAAGATGAGCTATGAGTTGGTATCAGCCACTACCCTATTGTGGCTCTGCCTCAGCCATCTCCAAACGTCATCAAGACACACCGGATTATTCCTCCATCCTGAGAACTTGCAGGCACCAGTCTGGAATTTGTAGATGTTCCCTTGATACTCTTCATTGAAACACCTGGAAATAATATCCCCCTGGGTATTCAGTGACCGTCCCTCTATATCAGTCAGCTATTGCTACATAACAACAATCACAAAAATTTCAGGGTTCACAATAAACATTTCTTTCTCACACATCATTAGGTTGCTTGGAGCTCAGATAAATGAGCTTGAGGACAGCTAGGAGGCCCTCTTTCAAGCTATATAGGATCCAGCTGGGACTAGTTCCTTACAATGATCTGGCCTCCAGTCCCTTTAACATAGGTTAATTCCCGGGCCGGGTCAGAATAAGCAGCGCTATCCAGGGGAAGCTCTTCTCATGAAAATGGCAAAAGCATGAGAGAGGGAAAATAGAAACAGGTGAGGCCTTTAAGGCTTTGGCCCAAAATTGGACTTGTGATACTTCTTCTCCAATTCCATTGTTCAAAGTAAGTGTCAAGGCCAAACCAAAATCAAAGGGTAGGGAAGTCTACTTTGCCTTTTTATAAGAGAAAAAACAAAGTTACAAGGCCAAGGACATTGATACAGGGTGGGATACAGAATTAGGGCTAAAAAGCCAATCTCCCACAGTCCCCCAACTGCTTCCTTGGGCCCAAAAAGTCCATCCGATTTGGACTCATTCTGTTTGGGTCTTTTCAGATCTTGGGGACTCTTGCTGTGCCTTTCACTAAACCACATTCCACAGTTCTTTTCATGCCAGGGAAGTTAGTCATGCCAGAGACCTGACCCCCTCGGCAGCTCTTTCCAAGGACCATATCTTTGTTTCTAATTCACTCCACCTCTTGTTTAATTGAAATCCTACATAATTATGCTGTCTGCACTCACCAATGCAGAATATCAGCAATCCCCATATTCCAAAAGCCAAGCCACTTCCCCAAAAGGGGTATAGTCTCCTTATCTCCTGCATGTTGCTAAAAATCAGAGCAGGGGTAATTCTGTGACAAAGTATCTTTTCACTGAAGAGACTCTACCATATCTTGTGTTTTACCCAAGACAAGGGTATCTTGTGTTTTCTTTGGCCTTGGACCCTGTTGAAACTCAGCCAAACCCAACTGGGCCCTGAGCATGCTCTAAGGCCAGTGCCATTTTATAAGGTGTGTGTGTTGTATATGGTCTATTGATTATCAGCATTCATTCCTACTTCTTCCATCGTGTCTTACTGTATTAATAAATCTAAATACCGAATACTATATTTCTCAGACTCCTTTGCAGCCAGGCTTCTGTACATGAACAGCATTCACCAGTGTGGAGGCATACATAAGATAAAAACCATCTTCTTGTTGCGTTTCTGCCTTGAGCAGAGATGTGAAGTATTTGTGAATTTTCCAATGTTTAATTTGCCCCTCTGGGGTGTTAAAAGGTGCACTGATGGTGACTCTCTGGTCCACAGATGGTGTACTCCAGTGGCAGCTTCTGGTTCTCCACCTTCCAAATTGTGACAGAGACAGGATTTCTTTGGGTTAGTTCTGTGATGTTGACAATCATTCCTGTTCAGCCCTTCCAACAATATGGTAAGCACCTGATTCTATGAATTCATGACCTTGCTGTTTAAACACCTAAGAGGCTTCTGTCCCCAGCACTGAACTCCAACAGATACAACACTGTATCCCTCCTGGGCTTGAACTATAGTAGCACCAAGATAAGTAGTAAGGATCTTTGAAAAAGAACGATACTTGATGGGGCACCTGGGTGGCTCAGTCGGTTAAGGGTCTGACTTGATTTCGGCTCAGGTCATGGTCTCATGGTTGGTGAGATTGAGCCCTGCATCAGGGTCTCCGCTGATAGCGTGAGAGCCTGCTGAAGTTTGTCTCTCTCTGTCTCTCTCTGCCCCTCCTTCACCTGCACTTTCTCTCTCTCTCTCAAAATAAAATAAACTTAAAAAAAAAAAAAGGAATGATACTTGATGTATCCCTGTGAGCAGAGGTTTTCTAACAAATGTTGCCTAGACAGCATTCTTTACTCAGCTGAGCCAGGGACACAACAAGCAATTCCTTTCAGAGTTTCATGAAGCAAAGAAGCAAGAACATATCACCGTCAGCCCTAAGGGGGCCAGCATCAGGCTGCTCCCATCCCAACATCTTCGCTTCCTTCTGCTTGGCTGCACCTTGCCATGGGGCCTCCTCTGATGCCCTTGAACTCTCCAGGCGGATGCTAGGAGTCTAGACCATTCCCATCATACCACATGGACAATGCCAAAGGTTAGCCACCACCCACAGATACTTCTCAGAAATCACAAGAACAGTTTCTGTGTAATAAAGACAGCAGAGGATGGAGAATGATTAATGGCTCCTTCAGAGCTGATGGAAAGCAAGTGCTATCTGCATTTTCGGTGCCGATATTTTCTCACACCACAACATTCTCACATGGTAGCAACCTGGGAGATAAAAACAGCAGCCTTGTTTGGGAGAATGCAGGGGGTTTGTGTTCTTCAGTTGCTTTGGAAGAGAGCATGCATTTCAGGAAGTGTTGCCATGGGGGGGTCACGGGCTCCCGTGGTGTTTGGCAAAGTTGGGGTCTCTGGAAAGTCCAAAGGTGATATACTTAATAGGCGGCTTATTTTCTTTCATCTTCATGGTAAGCATCTAATCCCAAAGACAGTTCTTGAAGCAAGCAAGACACAGCAGGTAAGATGAGATGAAGTCCCATATCAGACGTTGCTGCTGAAACTCAGTGAGGAGAAAGGCTGAAAAACAGCGGCATGATGGGATTCTGCTTCTACAAGAACTGAAAGAAGCACAATGAAGGAGGAGCT
The DNA here is from genome assembly GCF_018350155.1 of Leopardus geoffroyi. Classification (NCBI taxonomy): domain Eukaryota; kingdom Metazoa; phylum Chordata; class Mammalia; order Carnivora; family Felidae; genus Leopardus; species Leopardus geoffroyi. The sequence continues at coordinate 14,501,141 of NC_059343.1, forward strand.
GATGGAGAGGAAGGAAACAAAGGAATTAAAGCCACAAAGCAGGAATATGTGAGCAGGATGCAGACAAGGGACCCATGTCCATGGGATGCCCGTGGGGACAAGGGAAGTGCTCCAGTGGATGGAGATAAAGACGCAGAGTGGGGAGCAGGACCACGAGGGAAGGCATTTCAAAATGTACCCTCTCCACAGTCACAATGTCGGCAAAGCTTCTGAACGTCTGCAGCCTGTTTGAAACAGTGTGATTTTTTTCAAGACTAAAGCACACATAAATATCTGAATACTTTCCCAGCACCCATCAAAACACCCAGAAGTAAAAAATTAGACAAAAGAATTGTTAGACTACTTCCCCAGATTACAAAAGTCACACATGATCCCTGTAGAAGATATAAGTAGATAAGAAAGGATATTCCATGCAGTCCCACCACCCAGATATAACTGGTGCTTTGTTGTATTTTCTTCTGTGTGGATCTTTCAGGAAAATGAGACCTTCCGGTATAGGAACTTGTATATCCTCATTTCTTCACTAAATATTGTATTTTCCCAATCATCCACTATTCTTTAAAAACATGTCTTTGACTAAATTAGTATGCCTTGCATATAAAGCTTTTGCAACTTTCCAATTTTTTTCTTAGAATAAATCCCTAAAAGCAGAATTACTACGTCAATGTGAATGTTTACTTCCAAAGCTCTTAATGCTTATTGCCAATTGTTCTACAAAAACTTTGCACCAATTTACAATCCATACCACTTTGTATAAGGGTACACTCAAAACACTTTTTGGCTTTTGCTTTAAAAAAAAAAAAACAGCCAGTCTTGGGGTACCTGGCTGGCTCAGTTAGTGCAGCATGTGACTCTTGGTCTCAAGGTTGTGGGTTCCATTGGCTGTGGAGACTGCTTAAAATTAAAATCTCTAAAAAACAAAAACAAAAATAAAACCCCAGCCAGTCTCAGTCAATGTGGTGCCACAGTGGAAATATATGAGGAAGCCTGAGGTCTGACTCCTGCTTTGTGTCTTTGGGAAAGTTAGTTCACTTTTGCATGCCTTAGTCACCTTTGGGAACATTTCAAGCTCTAACATTCTTTGAAACTATGTTTTGTAAACTAAGAAAGATAACAAAAAGAGTGCCATATTTTATCCAATTAGTACAATGTCAAAGATATAATAGTATTAAATGAATGCATATATTATTGAAAATCTAATAAGCATTTGTGATTGGTAGAATTTAATACTCCTGAGACTAGTCACTGGAATTGGCTGTTAAGGGAAGGCTTTGCATCTGTTTATTCACTGTTATATCACCATGCCAAAATGCATGCTGGGAACATACTGGGTGCAAGAATGAATTCATGGGGAAAATTTTATTAACTGAATGTAGCCAACCAATGTAGCTGTTGGTGCCCTGCCAATATTCCTTTGGCCAACCTTAAGGTCACCCACAGCTTTGGTGGACAGTTTCTACACGCTAGCAGATTCTAGCCTCAAGCACTTGAGTCTCTCTGCCTGAAGACTTTATCTGGCCACAGTAGCATTCTCTGTCCATACAGGGCAAACCAGAAGTGCTGGGAACCAACAGCCCCAGGAGTAACTTTCTAATAATGAGGGTTGGGAATTGGTAGATAAATACTCCAGCTTCCTCACCCCTCTGCATTATATTCTACACAATCTTTCAGAGAATCCTCAACAGGGCTGAGCGCAGCAGTAACCTGTTCATCAGTGCACCATCTTTTCCTTGCTCCCTCCCTTCAGCTTCCTGGGATCACCTTCCAAATCAACCATATGCATCTAAATCCTCATCTCAGTCTACTTTTGGGGAACTCAAACACTAGAGTTGATGTCTGCAAAATTGTAGGCATATGATTTGAAAATAGGCCCTCCTTTTTAAAAGGAACACACTCTCCATCATTTTAATTCCTGAAAGCAGGAAGTAGACTGGTAAATTTACTTACAGGCAATGATGTAAGTGGGATTTTGTGAGCATGCGTGCACGTATGTGTGTGTCTCCCCAGAATAGCCTTGGTATCAAGATTGATTTGAGATCGGATGCCAGGAAAGAGAGAAGGCAGCTAATCATGTAACAAGATTGAAGAGTTAAATGTAGATCTAAGTAGGAGACAAATGAGAACCTGTTCTCTGCCTTCAGGAACACCATAGCACCTGGATGCTAATCACCATACATCATCTGTGTGAGTTAATGGAATAAGGCAACCAAGGCTCTTATTTTTCTGAATCCCTCCAGCTGCTATCACAGTACTGAACAAAAAGTGAGTCTTGGGGCACCGGGGTGGCTCAGTTGGTTAAGCATCCAACTTTGGCTCAGGTCATGATCTCATGGTCCGTGAGTTCAAGCCCTGCATTGGGCTCTGTCCTGACAGCTCAGATACTACAGCCTGGTTCGGATTCTGTGTCTCCCTCTCTCTGCCCTTCCCCTGCTTGCTCTCTGTCTCTTTCAAAAGTAAACACTTTTTTTAAAAAGTCAGTCTTCAAGCAAGAGTTATTGGCTGCTTGAAACACTGGGTTTTGGGGAACTACTATACAGCAAGGGTAAAAACCCCCGTATATCAGTCAGGATTTTAGTTGCAGATGACAGAATCCATTCTAGCTAGAAAAAAATCTGAAGAATATAGAAAATCTCTGAGAGTCCAGAAAACCAATTTAAGATTATGCAGTGAAGAATAATGCCACAAATTTCACCAAGAACTGGTCTGGTATAGGCAGACCCCTGCCACCTCATGGGCATCACCACAATAGCTGGCACCACCCACCCATTAATGCTGAACCTCTGTTTCTCACTGCTGCTGGAAGCTGCTGCTGCCACCTTCACCCTCATGGATTCCATACAGTAACAAGGGCTGCTTTTCATGTCAGAGGTTAATGTGTGTGTTTGATTGGCTGACCTCTGATCTCTACCCGCAATGGAGGTTGGGAAAGTGAGAGTCTTTCTCCCATTGTGGGGCATTCTCCAAACATAAGAATGGTGTTCAGAGGTGCCAGGTCAAAAACGATCTCCACTGCACGTCTTCACCTGTCACTCTCCGGCATGCTCCCCCACTGCCACTGTGCCAGGTCCCATCCCTCCCTACCTGTGAGTTCTGACATATATCTGCCTAGCTGCAACCTCTTGATATAGGTTACATGCTAACCACTCAGCACAGGATGGAGGAAGAGCCTCAGTGGGTGATGAAATTCCCCAGGGGCTCTGTGATCAGGGCCCCTGCATGAGTTCAGGTATACATCCCTGCTACCACATACACCAGGGCTATCCCATAAAAATACACTCTAAGCCACAAACACAAGCCACACAAGTAATTTTAAATTTCCTTGTCACTACATTTAAAAAAAGGACAAAAGAAACCAGTGAAATTCATTTTAATAATACATTTTAGTCACCCTAATACATCCAAAATATTATCATTTCAACAGATAACCAATTATAAACAAATTTTGAATAAAACTTATGACCTGCTTTTATTTCCTACTACCTCTTTAAAATCCATTATGAACTTTACACTTACAGTGCATTGCAATTTTGCAATTTTGACTGGCCATGTTTTAAGTGCTCAAAAGCCACATGTGGCTGGTGGCTCCCATACTGAACAGCGCAGACACTCCTTTTGGGATGGTAATGCTCATGCTGTGTCCTCCGCCTCTTCAGCTACAAGCCACCTGTGACACGTGGTTGCAGCAGCCCTTCAGAGAATGTGTGTTTCTACACCGCATTGTAATTAAGAAGCACTGTGCAATTCTGTTTAGGAGTTGAGCTAAGTTGTGAAGTCTCTCACTCATGGACCTCAGTCATCCTGGCTCCTGAGCAGTCTATGCTCCTCTTCTTTCTCTACTCTCACCTGCTGCTAATCCCCTCTTGGGCTAGGGACAAGGGGGGAGGCAAGTGAGGCACTCACTTCAGGTGGAAAATTTAAAGGGATGTCAAAACACTCAGTAATCAAAATAAATATTTTAATGCAGTATTTTTCAAATTAAAATTAATGTGAAAATGTCTATTCACATCCTCTGCCCATTTTTAATTGTATTACATTTTTTGGTGTCGAGTTGTATGAGTTCTTTCATATTTTAGATGGCAATCCATTACCAGATATATCGTTTGCAAATATTTCCCCCCATTCAGTAGGTTGTCTTTTTGTTTTGTTGATGGTTTCCTTCACTGTAAAAACTTTTTGGCTTGATGGAGTCCCAAATGTTTATTTTTGCTTATGTTTCCCTTCAGGAGACATGCAGAAAAATATTGCTAAAATTACTATCTATGTTTTCTTTTAGGAGTTTTATGGTTTTAGGTTTCAAATTTAGATCTTCGATCCATTTTGACTTTATTTTTGTGTATCATATTTTAAAACAGTCCAGTTTTATTCTTTTGCATGTAGCTGTCCAGTTTCCCCCGCAACATTTATCAAAGAGAGTGTTTTTCCCCCATTGCATATTCTTGCCTTCTCTGTCATAGATTAACCACGTAAGTGTGGCTTTATTTCTGGGCTCTCAATTCTGCTCCATTAATCTGTGTCTATTTTTGTGTCATACCATACTGTTTTGATTACTACAGCTTTGTAGTATATCTTGAAATCCGGGATTGCAATACCTCCAGCTTTGTTCTTTCTCAAGATTGCTTTGGCTATTTGGGGTCTTTTGTGGTTCTATACAAATTTTAGGATTTTTTTGTTCTAGTTCTGTAAAAAATACTATTGGTATTTTGATAGAGATTGCAGTGAGTCTGTAGATTGCTCTACACAATATGGACATTTTAACAATATTAATTCTTCCAATCCATGAGCATGGTATATCTTTTCATTTTTGTGTCATCTTCAATTTCTTTCATCAATATCTTAGAGTTTTCAGAGTACATGTCTTTCACCTCTTTAGTTAAATTTATTCCTAGGTATTTTATTCTTTTTGATACAACTATAAATGGGTTTGTTTTCTTAATATTCCTTTCTGCTATTTCCTATTTCCTTTCTGCTATTTTTCTGCTATAGAAATGCAAAAAAATTCTATATCTTGATTTTGTATCCTTCCACTTTACTGAATTTATTTATTAATTCTAGGGGTACCTGGGTGGCTCAGTCACCCAGGTTGAGCATCCAACTTCGGCTAAGGTCGTGATCTCACAGTTCGTGGGTTCAAGCACCACATCGGGCTTGCTGCTGTCAGCCTGTCAGCACAGAGCCCACTTTAGATCCTCTGTCTCCCTCTCTCTCTGCCCCTCTCCCACTTGTGCTCTCCCCAAAATAAATAAATATTCTTAAAAAATTATTAGTTCTAATAGTTTTTTGGCAGTCTTTAATATTTTTTATATACAGTACCATGTCATCTACAAATACCCAACAGACACAATAAAAGATGGTCATCACTAATCATCAGGGAAATGCAAACTGAAATTGAACCTCACATCAGTCAGAATGTCTAGTATCAAAAAGACAAGAAATAACAAGTGCTAGCAAGGATGTGGATAAAAGGAACCCTTGTGCACTGTTGGCAAGAATGTAAATTGATGCAACCACTGTGGAAAACAGTATGGAAGTTCCTAAAAAAAACTAAAAAGAGGAGTACCATATAATCCAGTAATTCCACTTCTGGGTATTTATCCCCCAAAATGAAAACACTAGTTTAAAAAGATATATGCACCCTACATTTATCACAATATTATTTACAAATGCCAAGATATGGAAGCAACCTAGGTGTCTACTGATAGATGAATGGAAAAAGAAGATGTATATACTCTCCCCATTCTTCCCCTATTCATTTTCTCCTAGGACCAGATTCTGAGACAGAGCCTTGAGGAAGGAATCTGGTTACCTTCCTGCATCACACATAGCCAAGGCAACATTTATAAAAGGAAAGTTGATCCAAGAACAATTGCTAGTTAACATATTACTGTGATTACTGAAGTAGTACTGCACTTTCTGGGAAGAAAATATCAACTAGCCTGTTAAATAGGTCTTTTTGGTCTGACAGGATCCATATTCCATCATCTTCCTTTCTTCCAAAGACAAATGGAACTTTCCAGAACCAAGAATTTTCTGACCCCTCTGCTAGTCCTCCCCTGTTCCATCAAAGCTTCCCCATATGTTCACATCATCAGGATTTTCACAGTGCCTTATCAGCTAATAAAGCACTGATTTTCCAGCTGATTGGTATGAGGACTTAATATGAGTTTCTTGCTTATATATAAACTGTTCACATTATTTTAAAAATCAAGTATGTTTCAATAGTTGTAAAAAAAAAAATGGTGCCACAATTAATATACAGGTAAATGTTGCCAAACTTTGGAATAAAGTGTCTCGTGTTGTCTTAAAGCTTCCTATGTTGTTTTTGAGCTTCCTATGAATGAGCCCTTGATCAGAAAAGGAATGCCTAACGAAAATCTTTAAAAAATATATATCCAGGCCTGCACATATGCTCATATACTGCTCACATGCCCAGGGGGGCAAGAGCTGAACCTGGGTACTATGTACTCAAGAACCTGCCACAAAATTGTAAGTGAACACCAGGAAGTGAGACAGCATGTTATAGAAATAGTCGCTGAAATTTTTCACCTTTGAGCTTTTCTTTTCTGCATTTCCTTGTAGGTGACTCTTGTCTGGACAGTCAGGGGCATCCATAGTGCCTTGAGGATTACTGCAGGCAGATGCAGAGAGGATGTTCAGATTTTACTGTCCAAAATAAAACCTTGAAGCCCACAGAAGAAAAAAAAAAAAAAACAATCATTCTGAAGGTGAAAGCAGGATTGGTTGAGAGGAAAATCTCCTGATAAAAAGAGAAGGGCAGTTTTCACCCTGCCCAGAACAGCAGTTTTGTCACTGAAGCAGAGCCTATCCCATCTTGACTAATAAAATATCTGGGTACAGAGAGAAAAGAACCTAATGGAAACAGAAAGCAAATGTCAAAAAATGTGGACTAAAAAAAGTGTTCTCTAAAGCAATGAGGTAGGTTTTCCAAGAATATGTCCTCAGCTCAAAGTACAGTACCTCAATTTGAAGTACTGCACACAGAGGAACTTGACCAACAAAAAGGAGAATGTCCTTCCTTTTAGGCTTTTTTTTTTTTCTGTAGCTTAAGATTTATCTGTCATTTGTCATTTAACATTCCTTCACATGATTTAAGTAAAAGGCAGATGCTATTCCAAAGCAGAAAATCAAAAAAGCCAAAGCATAAAACCAGTTCTTCCTTTTTTTCTTAAAGAATTTTATATTAGATGGAAAGAAATTCTTAAAACCCGAGAGCTACCTCTTTGTGCATATCATGAGTCTACCTATTTTTTCTTCTAGAATGAATTTTCCTTGCTTTTTGTCTATTCAGTCAAAAACACTATAATAGACCATATATAGTTTTCTTGATCGTATGTGCATGGATTATAGAATGTGCCAGCTATGGAATGCACTTTGTTTGAACTTTAGACTCATTTCAGTCCCCAGTTTTATTATCATTTTTTTTCTCCATGTAATTTTCTCTAAGTTTCTACTCTGTTCAGGGAACAATTGAGAAGGTAGTGTGCAGTTAAAATTAAAATCTGCCACTTCCCACATAAAATATGTAAATAATGCAATGCAGTTTTGCATTTTTAAAGGCAGCAACTTTAAATTCTCTTAAGAAGTCTAAGAAAAACCATGGATTAATTTAACCCTGTGACCTCCAACCCTTCACATTCCACAGGATTTTTATTCTAATTAATGGGAAGGATTAAACATCTGGATGTTTGGCCTCCTTCTAACATCTGCCATTCAGTTGACTTAGTTTATTATCCGCATATGGCTGAATGAGTCCCTTAATCTCCTTCTTCAACTCCCATGAAAAGCAACCAAAATAAAAAATCTCTTCTGGCTCCTGCCTTGGAAAAGAATGTACTGGTCAGCATTATGAGAATCAGACTATGGGGAAGTATGGTGTGCATTGCCTTATAGCTAACTACCTAGACTCTTAAGTGTCTGAGATGCTGGAGCCTCAGGGAGACTCTGCAGAACTGAGGACTGTTGAAGGACTTGATGATTTTGCTGATATGTTTTTTGGAAATTATAATTATTTATAATACATAGTTTTAAAGTAGTGGGAACAAATGCATATTGTTAACTGATATGCATAAATGCTGATATCTGCCCCTACAATTCCTCAAGTCTTCCAAACTTCTGGAGTTGCCTTATTTTTTAGTATCAAGTGTTCTGAGCCCCTGAACTCGTCAAGTTAGGCTAGGCTATGTTGCAGTAATTAATTCCAAATTCTAACACAGATTATTTCTCACTCACACAAAATCCAGCGTGGGTGTTCTAGCTGACAAGCTCTCCCAGGTGGCTTTTCTTCAAGCAATGATTCAGGGGTCCAAACTCCTACTGCATAAGCCTATCCCCTCCCCTGCTTGCTTAGGATCCTTTGAATTTGGCTGGCTGATGAAAATAGTGAGTGAATACAGATGATCACATGGTATGATTTAGGGGCCAGGCCTAGAAGTAATGCACAGCACTTTCACCCTCATTCAATTAGCCAGAACAGGTTACATGGCCCCATCTAGAGGTGAGAGAGTTGACAAATGCAGTTAACTGAGTGCCCAAGAGGAGCAAATGGGTTGGATGAGCATCTAGCCAATCTCTGCCACAGCCCCATGCCATGTACCCGAGACACCACAGTACTCTGCCCACCAAAATATATTAAATATCACTATATAGTATTCTGCATAGTATTATAGCACTCATTCACAACTGAGGGTGATTCTGACTTCTCTCCAGAAGAAACCTGGCAGTTTTAGTTGTCACAAGTGAGAGGATGATAAACTTCTGGTTTCTGGTCCAGCATGTAAGGATCTTGGAAGTAGCCACTTCCATCCTCACAATAAGAAAAAAGCTGAAGAAACTGAAAATCAACAACTCTTCTTAGGGTCCATCCAAGAATAGAGGTCACAGGGCAAATCCAACAATTTAAAGAGGCAAACTGACAGATACAAAGAATCACAGCTTACTATCAGGAGCAGAAACCACCAATGGAACCAGTACCAAGGTAGGAAAACCTAAACTTTAATTGATAATATACTGAGGGCAAGGTATGGGCAAGCTTGTGAAAATTAAAATGCCAGGGGGGCCCACCCCTAAGCGGGGGTTCATACTTTTTTTAAAGTTTTACCTCTAGGAGCCCTACCTACCAGGTTCTCACAGTTATGATTGAGGGGAAAAGTCTCCTTATGCTTCTAGCAGGGGGAGGAGGAAAGTGGCCATTTTAAATTATGCCCAGAGTATTCTGTTCTTCTAAACAAGGCTTACCCCAAGAAAAACTATTTTGCCAGGGCCTAACCAACTGGAGTTTTACCAGATCCTATGTGACCTGAGAGAAGGGAAACACCCAACTTAAGCCCCCCTCTACCCTTCCTGTCTCACCTAAGTGGCAGAGGACTGGGTGATTAAAAGTACTTGTGGAGGTCACAGCCCAGGAGCACAGAGTCACTAAAAGACCAAGACCTAATTATAAGATTATAAAATGTGTCCCACCTCCCCACACCTTACCACTACATCAGTAGGGTTCTTGAATAATAATAGAGAATACAACTGAGAAAACTGCACATCTCAGAGCTTATTTAAGAAGTCTCTAAGGAAACCCAAAGACAACAGTGGCACAAAAATAAAAACACCAGAGAAAATTTCAGCCTTTTCACCTACAGCTACAGCAAACAGTAAACACAGCCCAATTCCTAGCCATATAAAACATAAAACCTCAAACTAGTGGCCTATTTACCTCAGCTCCTTTTACCCATTACATCATGTGTCTTCCTTCAAAAAATTACAAGGCATGCCAAATGACAAAAACCACAGTGTGAAGAGATAAACCAAGCATCAGAACCAGACCTACATATGGCAGAGATTTTGTAATTATTAGATTAGGAATTTAAAGCCACTATGATTAATATACCAAGGCCTCTAATGGAAACAGTGGACAATATAAAGAAGCAGATGGATAATGTAAGCAGAGACATGGAAATTCTAAGAATCAAAAGGAAATGCTGGAAATAAAAAACACTAACAGAAATGAAGAATGCCTTTGATGGGCTCAGCAACAGATTAGACACAGCTGAGGAAGGAATCAGTGAGCTTGAAGATATGTCAATAGAAACCTCTAAAAGAGAAATGCAAAGAGAAAAAAATTGAAAAGACAAACAGAACTGTGGGATAATTACAAAAGTGTCACATATATATAATGGAATACCAGAAGGAGAAAAAAGAGGGAAGAAACAAAAGAAATATCTGAAATAATGACTGAGAATTTTCTAAAATTAATGACATACATGAAACCACAGATCCAGGAAGTTTAGAGAACACCAAGATAAATATTTACACTTTAGAAAATCAAAGACAAATAAAAAATATTGAAAGAAGACAAGGATAAAAAACACCTTACTTATAGAGGAGCAAAATAAGAATTACATCTGACTTCTCTTCAGAAATCATGTAAGAGGAAAGTGAAATGAAATATTTAAAGTATTAAAAGAAAAACTCACCAACCTAGATTTCTGTATCCAGTAAAATTATCCTTCAAAAGTAAAGGAGAAATAAAGGCTTTCTCAGTCAAACAAAATGAAGGGAATTTGTTCCTAGCAGACCTGTCTTCAATTGTTAAAAGAAGTTCTTCAGAGTGAAGGAAAATGATAGAAGTCAGAAAGTCAGATCTAAGTAAAGAAAGGAAGGATGCTAGAGAAGGAATAATTAAGATAAAATACAACCTGCAGCACCAGGTGGCTCAGTCAGTTGAGCATCCGACTTCAGCTCAGGTCATGATCTCACCATCTGTGGGTTTGAGCCCCGCGTCAGGCTCTGTGCTGACAGCTCAGAGCCTGGAGCCTGTTTCAGATTCTAGGTCTCCCTCCCTCTCTGCCCCTCCCCCACTCATGCTCTGTCTCTCTCTCTCTGCCAAAAATAAACATTAAAAAAAATTTTAAAAGATAAAATACAACCTTTTATTTCTCTACTTCTTAACTGACTTAACAAGTAACACTTTGTTCAAAATAATAATAGCAACAATGTATTCAGTAAATATAGCCTTTGGATATGTGAAATAAATGACAGCAATGTTATAAAGGATTAGGCAGAAGAGATGGGAATACTCTGCTATAAGGTACTTGTACTACCCACAAAGCAGTATAGTGTTATTTGAAAGTGGACTTGAAATAGTCATAAATGTATACTGAAAGCTCTAGAGCAACCACTAAATAGAAGGGTTTTTTAAAAAAAGAAGTATAGGGATGCCTGGGTGGCTCAGTCGGTTAATCGTCCAACTTCGGCTCAGGTCGTGATCTTCCAGTCCGTGAGTTCGAGCCCTGCGTCAGGCTCTGTGCTGACAGCTCAGAGCCTAGAGCCTGTTTCAGATTCTGTGTCTCCTTCTCTCTGACTCTCCCCCGTTCATGCTCTGTCTCTCTCTGTCCCAAAAATAAAGGTTAAAAAAAAAAAAAAGAAGTATAATCACAGACACCATATGTTTTCACTCTTATGTTATCCTGAGAAACTTAACAGAAGACCATGGGGGAGGGGAAGAAAGAAAAAAAGGGTGAGAGCCAAACAATAAGAGACTCTTAAAAACTGAGAATAAACTGAGGGTTGATGGGGCTGGGAGGGAGGGGAGGGTGGGTGATGCGCATTGAGGAGGGCACCTGTTGGCATGATCACTGGGTGTTGTATGGAAACCAATTTGACAATAAATTTAATATTAAAAAAAACTATACATCAAAAGTAAAAAAAAAAAAAAAAGAAGTATAATCGATATGCTAAGAGAGGAGAGAAAATGGAATCATAAAATGCTCAGTTAAGGATCTCGCAGTTCGTGGGTTCGAGTTCCATGTCCAGCTCTGTGCTGACAGCTCAGAGCCTGGAGCCTGCTTCAGATTCTGTCTCCCTCTCTGCCCCTCCCTGGCTTGCAGTCTGTCTCTGTCTCTCTCTCTCTCTCTCTCTCTCTCTCTCTCTCTCAAAAATAAATAAACACTTAAAAAATTTTTTTAAATGTTCAGTTAAAACCAGGGAAGACAGAAAAGTGGAAGACCAAGCAAACAAAGAATAAGGGCAATGAAGAGAAAAGAGTAACAACTAGAGGTATGCTACTGGCATCTAGTGAGTAATGATCAGAGATGCTACTACACATCTTAAAATGCACAGGACAGGCCTTCACAATAAAGAATTATTCAATCCAAAATGTCAATAGTGTAGAGGTTGAGATACTCTGTGTTATAACAACTCCTCATCAACCCCATGGATTACATACCTGAATATTTACTTAGTAAATACGGTAAAGACTGCTAATTGTACAATGAAAATCATACAGTCCCTTCCATGGTATAGAACTATTGCTAGGAAATGGCTTCTCAGCCAGATACTCTATTTCCAGCATGTAGGTGGAGCACTATAGGTAGTTTTTGACAAAAGAATGTGAGCAACTATTCCCTTGAATAGTTATGAAGTCAGGAATAAATTCTATTGTGTTAAGCCACTAAAATTTGAAGGCATGCCTGTTACAGCAGGTCGAATCTCCCTAGCTAATAGAGCAAAAGTTTTAAAAGGCATTTTCTTCTAAAAGAATCCTGAATCACCAACATTAAAAACTTACTAATGAGGTAACATGTCTCTTGAATCACCTTCTTTTTCCTAAGAAACTGCAGATTCTGTCATGAGGGCTATGTTATGAAGATGCCACATCTCAAAGTTTTCAAATGAGACTTTGTTACCTTGAAATAATGACTTTTGCATGTTATTCTCCCTTATCCTACTCCTCCTTCCCCAGTTTAGCAAGATGTACAGTATCTTTTTCTTGTAACAGCCCCTAACTAAATTGTCTGAGAACTCCAGAAGCCTATAGGCCAATCCAGCTTCCAGCCCTTCCTCAAAGAGAACTATAGATGCGATTTCACTTGCTAGTAGAACACCAAATCTCTTTCTATTCTCTAGAGAACAGGGAGTCCAGCAGAGTCTGAGCGGTCCTTGTTAATAGTTTGCATTGAAAAAAAGTGAGATGTATCTATATCAAAACATACCCCACCTAAACCTACAGTGAACCATGATAGAGAAATACATATAAGAATCTGGTATGTAACAAATGTCATCATACTAATCAGTGGTGAACTAAAATGATATTAAATAAACTCTCCCAAGTCAACTAGTTCACTAAATCAGAAAAAAAGGCCCAAATTTAAATTCTTATCTCCCATCATGCCACAAAATAAATTATTGATGGGTTAATGATTTAAAATATAAACATAAATTTTAAAGGAAATGCTTAAAGCATACTGATATGGTAACAAACTTTGTAAGTATAAAAGCAGAGAAAAAGATACTTGCAGGAAGATGATGGAGGAGGAGGACCCTAAACTCACCTAGTCCCATGGATACAGCTACATAGCACACATATCAGTATAGATAACCCAGAAAACAACCCGAAGACTGGCAGGAAAACCTTCAAAACTAAATGTACAGAAGAAATCACATCAAAGTGAGTAAGAAGAGTGGAGATGCAGTGGGAAGCTAACCTCCATGGGACTGGCCACCAGAAGGAGGGAGCCCCAGGCTTGGAGAGGGGTGAGAAACATACTGTCACACCAGGGAGCCTGCATGGGGAAGATGAATTCCCGTAGCATTTGGCTTTGAAAATCAGAGGGTTTTACAACCAGTGGGAGTTCTTACAACCAGTGGGACTTAAATCCTAGAACTTTAAACATCAGCAGTCTCAGCTCTGTTAAAGCCCAGAGGGAAATAGAAAGCTGAATTCCTGCCCTTAAAGAGAGAGCACAACAGGCTGTGGGGAGACTGGGGAGAAGCAGTAGTTTGAAAAACACTGGGGGCAAACAGGAGAGTGAATTATTTACTTATCTAAGAATTCCCTGAGGGATTTTTCCAGGAACAAAGTTGTTGCCAGGTGCTATTTCCCTCCTTCGCCCCTCAGCAAAAACAAACCACCACCTGCAGGAAACAGCAAACAGCATTCCCTACCTAACTTGCTTACACTGTACTGAGCTCTGCCCCCTCCAGCCTCAGTCCTGGTGCTACAGGTACTTTCCTCCAGAAGACTGTTGCAAACCTTACCAACACTGCATCTCCTGACTGTGCACTCTGCAGGGCCTTTGTCCCCGCAGAGGCGACTGGCTGGTCACCTGCTCAGAGGACACTCATACATTGCTAAAACTGCTACCCCCTGCCGCAGGTGCTTTGCAGAACAGCTCTACCCAGCCCTGGTCTCCACAGCAGCTGTGAATCCCCTGTGGAAGAGGACTGGAGCACACAGCTTACAGGCTGCACCCCCCCACCCCCACCATGTGTGCTTTGCAGCGTGGCCCCAGCCAACCCTGGTTTCAGCAGCAGCTGTGTAACCCCTGTAGAAAAGGGCCAGCACCACTTTGTTAAAAGTGAGCACCCTTTCTACTACTTTCAAGAGCAAGAGACATAGTTGACTTTCTTAACACATAGAAACAAAGAGAGTTAGACAAAATAAGGAGAAAGAAGAATATGTTCCAAATAAAAGAACAGGACAAAGATGACAGCAAGAGACCTAAGCTAAACAGAGTTAAGTAATATGTGTGATAGACATTTTAAACTAATGATCATAATGATACTCACTGGACTTGAGAAAAAAGTGGAGAACATGAGTGACACCCTTAACACAGATAAAAAAAAAAAGAGCCAATAAGAGACAAAGAACACAAAAGTTGAAATTAAAAATACATTTGATTGAATAGTAGTCTAGAAGAAGAAGAACCAATCAGCAACCTGGAGGACAGAGTAATAGAAAGTAATCAAGATGAGCAGGTGAGAGAAAAAAGTTGTGCCAAATGAGACTTAGGGAACTCACTGATTCCAAAAGCAAAACAACATTTGCATTACAGGGATCACAGAAAAAGAAGAGAGAGGAGGAGGCAGAAAATGTATTTAAAGAAATAATACCTGAAAACTGCCCAAATCTGGGAAAGGAAAAAGAAATTCAGATCCAGAAGGTACAGAGAACTCCCAATAAATTCAACCCAAGGAGATCCACATGAAGACACATAGTAATTAAAATGTCAAAGAGAAGGGGCGCCTGGGTGGCTCAGTCAGTTAAACATGTGACTTTAGCTCAGGTCATGATCTCACGTTTCACAAGTTTGGGCCCCGTGTCAGACTCTGTGCTGACAGCTTAGAGCCTGGAGCCTGCTTCAGATTCTGTGTCTCCCTCTCTCTGCCCCTCCCTGCTCATACTCTCTCTCTCTCTCTCAAAAATAAATAAAACATTAAAAAAATTTTTTTAATGTCAAAGAGCAGTGATAAAGAATTTTAAAAGCAGCAAGAGAAAAGAAAACAGTTACATACAAGAAAAATCCCAATAGGCTATCAGCTGGTTTTTCAGCAGAAACTTTGCAGGCCAGAAGAGAGTAGAGTGATATATTCAAAGTGATGAGAGGAAAACAAAAAGAACTACAGTCAAGAAGACTATATCCAACAAAACTATCTTTCAAAATAGAGGGAGAGATAAAGAGTTTCTCAGATAGGGGCACCTGGGTGGCTCAGTCAGTTAGGCATCCAACTCTTGATTTCGGCTCAGGTCATAATTTCAGAGTTCATGAGTTCAAGCCCTATATCAGGCCTCATGCTGACAGTGCAGAGCCTGCTTGGGATATTCATTCATTCATTCATTCATTCTCTCTCTCTCTCTCTCTGCCCCTCTCTCTGCTCCCTTCTCAAAAATAAATAAACTTAAAAAAAAGAGCTTCTCAGACAAACAAAAGTTAAAGAAGTTAATAACCACTAAACCAACCCTACAAGAAATGTTAAAGGGGACTTTATAAGTGGAAAGAAAAGACCATAAGTAAGAGTAAGAAAAGTGGGAAGCATAAAACCATTAAAAATAAGTATATCTGTAAAAACCAGTCAAGGGATTCACAAAATAAAAGGAAATAAAGTATGACACCATATACCTAAAACGTGGGGAAGGGAGGAGGAAAGAATGGGTTCACACTTAAGTGACCATCAACTAAAGACAGACTGCTATATGCAGAAGAGTTATATACAGACCTAATGGTAACCACGAACCAAAAACCACTAAAAGATATGCAAAAAATAAAAAAAAAAGGAATCTAAGTATATCACTAAAAAAAGCCAACTTATGGTGAGAGAACAAGGAATAAAGATGATCCACAAAAACAAACAGAAAACAAATAAAATGGCAATAAATCCATACCTATGAATAATTACTTTGAATGTAAATGGACTAAACACTTCAATCAAAAAACATAGGGTGATGGAATGGATAAAAAAACGACCTAAGGGTGCCTGGGTGGCTCAGTCAGTTAAGCATCCAACTCTTGATTTGGACTCAGGTCACAATCTCACAGTTTTGACACTGAGCCCCGCATTGGGTTCAGCACTGACAGTATGGAGCTTGCTTAGGATTCTCTCTCTTTCTGCCCCTCCTCTCTCTCTCAAAATAAATAAATAAACTTAAAAAAAAAAAAAACAAGACCTATCTATATGCTGCCTACAAGAGACTCACTTCAAACCTAAAGACACATACATGTTGAAAGTGAAGGGATGGGGAAATATTTATCATGCAAGTGTACATGAAAAGAAAGGTGGTGTAGCAATGCTTATATCAGACAAACTGACTTTAAAACAAAGACTGGAGGGGCACTTGGGTGGCTCAGTCAGTTAAGGGTCTGACTTCAGCTCACATCATGATCCCACAGTTCATGGGTTCAAGCCCTGTACTGGGCTCTGTACTGACAGCTCAGAGCCTGGAGTCTGCTTCGGATTCTGTGTCTCCCTCTCTCTCTGCCTGCCTCTCTGTCTCTCTCTCAAAAATAAATAAACATTTAAAAAAATTTACAACGATTGGGGCACAAGACAAAGAAGGACTCTATATAATCATTAATCAACAAAAAGACATAACAATTGTAAATATTTATGCACCCAACATGGCTGTACCCAAATACATAAAAAGTAAATAACAAATATTTATAAACTAACTGATAGTAATACAATATTAGTAGGGGACTCTTACATCAATGAACAGATCATCTAAACAGAATATCAAGGACACAGTGGCTTTGAATGGCACACTGGACCAAAAGGATTTAATAGATATATTCAGCACATTCCATCCTAAAACAGTAGAATACACGTTCTTTTTAATTGCACATGGAACATTCTCCAGAAAAGATCACATATAAGCCCACAAAACAGCCTCAAGAAATTCAAGAAGACTGAAGTCATATTATGCATCTTTTTCTGACCACAATGCTATGAAACAAGAAATCAACCTCAAGAAAAAAATTGAAAAGAACACAAATACATAGAGGTTAAATAACATGGTACTAAACAACGAACGGGTCAACCAGGAAATAAAAGAAGAAATAAAAAGTACATGGAAACAAATGGAAATGAAAACACAATGGCCCCAAACCTTTGGGATGCAGCAAAAGTGGTTCTATAAGGGAAGTTAATAGCAATACAGGTCTACCTCAGAAAGCAGGAAAAAATCACAAATAAACAACTTAGCTTACACCTAAAGGAGCTAGAAAAAAACAGCCAGCATGTAAAACCATCAGAAGGAAGGAAACAATAAAGTTTAAAGCAGAAATAAATGTAATAGAAACCAGGGGTGGCTGGGTGGCTCAGTCAGTTAACTGTCCAACTTCAGCTCAGGTCAGGATCTCACAGCTCATGAGTTCGAGCCCCACATCAGGCTCTGTGCTGACAGCTCGGAGCTTGGAGCCTGCTTCAGATTCTGTGTCTCCCTCTCTCTGCCGCTCCCCCTGCTCACATTCTTTCTCTCTCTAAAAAATAAATAAACATTAAAAATAATATTTTTAATGTAGCAGGAAAAAAATAGAACAGACCGATGAAACCAGGAGCTTGTTCTTCAAAAAAAAAAAAATCAATAAAATTAATAAACCTCTAGCCAGACAAATCAAGAAAAAAAGAGAAAGGACTCAAAAAATAAAATCACAAATGAGAGAGGAGAGGGGCGCCTGGCTGGCTCAGTTGGTTAAGCGTCCAACTTCCGACTCCAACTTTGGTTCAGGTCATGATCTCGTGGTCCGTGAGTTTGAGCCCTATGTCAGGCTCTGTGCTGTCAGCTCAGAGCCTGGAGCCTGCCTTGGATTTGTCTCTCCCTCTCTCTGCCCTTCCCCCCTCACATTGTTTGTCTGTCTCTCTCTCTCTCTCTCTCAAAAATAAACATAAAAAAAGATTTAAAAAACAAATGAGAGGAGAATCAACAACCAACATCACAGATATACAAACAATTATAAGAGAATATTATGAAAAACTATATGCCAACAAACTGGACAACTTAGAAAAAAACTGGTTAAATTCCTAGAAACATATAACATACCAAAACTGAATCAGGAAGAAACAGAAAATTTGAACAGACCAATTACCAGCAATGAAACTGAATCAGTAATCAAAAAACTCCAAACAAACAAAAGTCCAGACAGTTTCACAGGTGAATTCAACCACACATTGAAATAAGAATCAGTATCTATTCTTCCCAAACTTTTTCAAAAAATAGAAGAGAAAGGAAAACTTCCAAATTCATTCTGAGGCCAACATTACCCTGATACCAAAACCAAATAAAGACACTACAAAAAAAGAGACCTATAGGCCAATATCTCAGATGGACATAGATGCCAAAATCCTCAACAAAATATTAGCAAACCAGAATCCAACAATACATTTAAAAAGTCATTCACCATGACCAACTGGGATTTTTTCCTGGGATGCAAGGGTAGTTCAATATCTACAAATCAATCATGACATCAAGTCAATAACAGAAAGGATAAAAACATATGATCATTTCAATAGATGCAGAAAAAGCATCTGACAAATTACAACATCGATTCATGATAAAAACTCTCAACAAAGTAGGTTTAGACAGAACATATCTCAACATAACAAAGGCCATATATGAAAACCCACAGCTAACATCATATTTAATGGGGGAAAAAACTAAAAATTATTTCCCTAAGGTCAGAAACAAAACAAAGATGTCCACTCACCACTTTTATTCAACATTGTACTAGAAGTCCTAGCCACAGCAATCAGACAACAAAAAGAAAGAAAACACATCCAAACTGGTAGGGAAGAAGTAAAACTTTCCCTATTTGCAGATGATATTATACTGTATACAGAAAACCCAAAAGATTCCACCAAAAACAACTATAACTGATAAATAAATTCAGTAAAGTCACAGGATACAAAATCAGTATATAGAAATCCATCACATTTCTATACACCAATAATGAAGCAGCAGAAAAAGAAATTAAGGTAACAATCCTGTTAACAACTGAACCAAAAATAATAAGATACCCAGGAATAAACCTAACTAAAAGGCAACCTACAAAATGAGAGAAGGCATTTGCAAATGATATATCTCTTAAAGGGTTAGTATCCATATTATATAATGAGCTTATACACCCAAACGCCAAATACTCCAATTAAAAAATGGGAAGAACACGAGATATCTAGAGAAGATGGCAATGTAGGAGGACGCTGGGCTCACCTCGTCCTGCTGATCACTTAGATTCCATCCACATCCGCCTAAATAACCCAGAAAACCGCCAGAAGACTAGAAGAATGGACTCTCCAGAGCCAAGAGTAGACAAGAGGCCCACGGAAGAGGGCAGGAAGGGTGGAGAGGCAGTGCGCACTACATGGACTGGCGGGAGGGAGCCGGGGCGGTGGAGGGGCAGCCCGCCTGGCAAGGCAGAACCCCCAAGTCTGGCTTGCAAAAGCAGAGGCGCCAGACTGCATGAGTTCTGACAGCCAGTGGGATTTAACATCTGGAATGTTAAATGTCAACAGCTCTGCTCTCAGAGAGCGGGGAAGGGCAAGAAGACACCGGGAGGGAGAGTTGTTGAGCCCCAGAAGGATGGAGCTTGGCGGGGGAACAAAGGTGCTGAGAAGCACCATCTCCCTCTCCCATCCCCCAGCCAAAATTCCAAACGGAACCAGTTTCCGTCACTGAACTTGCTTGTACCTCACAAACGCCCAACGCTGTGCTTCTGTGAATCCATCCCACCGACGGGCCTGCCTCCCTCCTGGTGCTTCAGGGCCCCTCCCACAGGGGGCCACCAATGGCAAAGCTAGCTAAGCCTACCCCTCCCGCTGCTGTGCACCTTGCGGATCCACTCCTTCTAATATGCCCTTGGCCGGATCCCATTGAAGCAGCACCACAAGCCTGGCAGTGAGCAAGCAGCCCAGACAGAGGCCACACCACTCCACAGTGAGTCCTGCCCCTGGGAGAGGGGAAAATAAGATACACACCAGTCTGACTGTGGCACCAGCGGTGGGCTGGGGGCAGACAGTGGGTCTTAAAGCAGCCCCACCCACCAACACAGGTTACTCCAGACAGCACATGGGAAGTGCCCTGCAGTTTGGAGCTAATGTAGGGACTAACCAAAATGATGAAACAGAAGAATTCTCCTCAAAAGAAACTCCAGAAAGTAGCGACAGCTAACGAATTGATCAAAACCGATTTAAGCAATATAACAGAACAAGAATTTAGAATAAAAGTTATAATCAATGGGCTTGAAAAAAGCATAGAGGACAGCAGAGATTCTATTGCTACAGAGATCAAGGGACTAAAAAATAGTCATGAGGAGCTTAAAACTGCTATAAATGAGGTGCAAAATAAAATGGAGGCGGCCATAGCACAGATTGAAGAGGCAGAAGAGAGAATAGGTGAATTAGAAGATAAAATTATGGAACAAGAGGACGCTGAGAAAAAGAGACATAAAAAACAACCCAGGAGTATGAAGGGAGAATTAGAGAACTAAGTGATACAACCAAACGGAACAATATCCATATCATAGAATTCCAGAAGAAGAAGAATAAGAAAGACAGAAAGGGGCTGAAGGTGTACTTGAACAAATCATAGCTGAGAACTTCCCTGATCTAGGGAAGGACACAGGAATTGAAATCCAAGAGGCAGAGAGAACTCCCTTCAGAAGTAACTTGAATCGATCTTCTGCATGACATATCATAGTGAAACTGGCAAAATACAAGGATAAAGAGAAAATTCTGAAAGCAGCTAGGGATAAAGAGGCCCTAACTTACAAAGGTAGATACATAAGGGTAGTAGCAGACCTATCTACTGAAACTTGGCAGGCCAGACAGGAATGGCAGGAAATCTTCAATGTGATGAACAGAAAAAATATTCAGCCAAGAATCCTTTACCCAGAAAGTCTATCATTAAGAATACAAGGAGAGATAAATGTTTTCCCAAACAAACAAAAACTGAAGGAATTCATCACCACTAAACCAGCCCTACAAGAGATCCTAAGGGGGATTCTGTGAGTGAAATGTTGCAAGGACCACAAAGTACCAGAGACATCACTACAAGCATGAAACCTACAGATATCACAATGACTCTAAACCCATATCTTTCAATAATAACACTGAATATAAATGGACTAAATGCTCCAACCAAAAGACACAGGGTATCAGAATAGATTAAAAAAAAAAAGACCCATCTATTTGCTGTCTACAAGAGACTCGTTTTAGACCTGAAGATACCTTCAGATTGAAAGTGAGGCGATGGAGAACTATCTATCATGCTACTGGAAGTCAAAAGAAAGCTGGAATAGCCATACTTATATCAGACAAACTAGACTTTAAATTAAAAACCGTAACAAGAGATGAAGAAGGGCATTATATAATTCCAGGGTCTATTCATGAGGAAGAGCTAACAATTATAAATGTCTATGCACTGAATTCAGGAGCACCCAAATATATAAAACCATTAATCACAAACATAAGCAACCTTAACAATAAGAATGTGGTAACTGCAGGGGACTTTAATACCACACTTACAACAATGGATAGATCATCTATATACAAAATCAGTAAAGAAACAAGGGCCCTGAATGATACATTGGATCAGATGGACTTGACAGATATGTTTAGAACTCTGCATCCCAAAGCAACAGAATATACTTTCTTGAGTGCACATGGAACCTTCTCCAAGATAGATCACATACTGGGTCACAGAATACCCCTTCATAAGTATAAAAGAATTGACATCATACCATGCACACTTTCAGACCACAATGCTATGAAACCTGAAATCAACCACAGGAGAAACTCTGGAAAACCTCCAAAAGTATGGAGGTCAAAGAACACCTACCAAAGAATGAACGGGTCAACCAGGCAATTAGAGAAGAAATTAAAGAATATATGGAAACAAATGAAAATGAAAATACAACAATCCAAATGCTTTGGGATGCAGCGAAGGCAGTCCTGAGAGGAAAATACCTTGCAATCCAGGCCTATCTCAAGAAACAAGAAAAATCCCAAATACAAAATCTAACAGCACACCTAAAGGAAATAGAAGCAGAACAGCAAAGACACCCCAAAACCAGAAGAAGAGAAATAGTAAAGATCAGAGCAGAAATAAACAATATAGAATCTAAAAAACTGTAGAGCAGATCAATGAAACCAAGAGTTAGTTTTTTGAAAAAAATAAAATTGATAAACCTCTAGCAAGGCTTCTCAAAAAGTAAAGGGAGATGACCCAAATAGATAAAATCATGAATGAAAGTGGAATTATTACAACCAATCCCTCAGAAATACAAGCAATTATCAGGGAATACTATGAAAAATTATATGCCAACAAGCTGGACAACCTGGAAGAAATGGACAAATTCCTAAACACCCACACACTTCCAAAACTCAAACAGGAAGAAATAGAAAGCTTGAACAGACCCATAACCAGCAAAGAAATTGAATCAGTTATCAAAAATCTCCCAACAAATAAGAGTCCAGGACCAGATGGTTTCCCTGGGGAATTCTACCAGACATTTAAAGCAGAGAGAATACCTATCCTTCTCAAGCTGTTCCAAAAATAGAAAGGGAAGGAAACCTTCCAGACTCATTCTATGAAGTCAGCATTACTTTGATTCCTAAACCAGACAGAGACCCAGCAAAAAAAAAAAAAAAAGAACTACAGGCCGGTATCCCTGATGAATATGGATGCAAAAAGTCTCAACAAGATCTAGCAAATCGAATTCAACAGCATATAAAAAATTATTCACCATGATCAAATGGGATTCATTCCTGGGCTGCAGGGCTGGTTGAACATTCACAAATCAATCAATGTGATACATCACATTAATAAAAGAAAAGAACTGTATGATCCTGTCAATCGATGCAGAAAAAGCACTGGACAAAATTCAGCATCCTTTCTTAATAAAAACCCTCGAGAAAGCCGGGATAGAAGGAACATACTTAAACATCATAAAAGCCATTTATGAAAAGCCCACAGCTAATATCATCCTCAATGGGGAAAAACTGAGAGCTTTCCCCCTGAGATCAGGAACACGACAGGGATGTCCACTCTCACTGCTGTTGTTTAACATAGTGTTGGAAGTGCTAACATCAGCAATCAGACAACAAAAGGAAATCAAAGGCATCAACATTGGCAAAGATGAAGTCAAGCTTTCACTTTTTGCAGATGACGTGATATTATACATGGAAAACCTGACAGACTCCACCAAAAGTCTGCTAGAACTGATACATGAATTCAGCAAATTCGCAGGATACAAAATCAATGTACAGAAATCAGTTGCATTCTTATACACTAACAATGAAGCAACAAATACAGAAACTGATCCCATTCACAACTGCACCAAGAAGTATAAAATACCTAGGAATAAACCTAACCAAAGATGTAAAAGATCTGTGTGCTGAACACTACAGAAAGCTTATGAAGGAAATTGAAGAAGATACAAAGAAATGGAAAAACATTCCATGCTCATGGATTGGAAGAATAAATATTGCTAAAATGTCAATAGTACCCAAAGCTATCTACACATTCAATGCAATCCCAATCAAAATTGCACCAGCATTCTTCTCGAAGCTAGAACAAGCAATCCTAAAATTGGTATGGAACCACAAAAGGCCTCGAATAGCCAAAGTAATTTTGAAGAAGAAGACCAAAGCGGGAGGCATCACAATCCCAGGCTTTAGCCTCTACTACAAAGCTGTAATCATCAAGACAGCGTGGTATTGGCACAAAAACAGACACATAGACCAATGGAATAGAACAGAAACCCCAGAACTAGACCCACAAACGTATGGGCAACTAATCTTTGACAAAGCAGGAAAGAATATCCAGTGGAAAAAAGACAGTTTCTTTAACAAATGGTGCTGGGAGAGCTGGACAGAAACACGCAGGAGGATGAAACTAGACCGCTTGCTTACACCATTCACAAAAACAAACTCAAAATGGATAAAGGACCTGAATGTGAGACAGGAAACCATCAAAACCCTAGAGGAGAAAGCAGGAAAAACCCTCTCTGACCTCAGCCGCAGCAATTTCTTACTTGACACGTCCCCAAAGGCAAGGGAATTAAAAGCAAAAATGAACTATTGGGACCTCATGAAGATAAAAAGCTTCTGCACAGCAAAGGAAACAATCAACACAACTAAAAGGCAACCAACGGAATGGGAAAAGATATTTGCAAATGACATATCAGACAAAGGGCTAGTATCCAAAATCTATAAAGAACTCACCAAACTCCACACCCGAAAAACAAATAATCCAGTGAAGAAATGGGCAGAAGACGTGAATAGACACTTCACTAAAGAAGACATCCAGATGGCCAACAGGCACATGAAAAGATGCTCAACGTCACTCCTCATCAGGGAAATACAAACCGAAACCACACTCAGATATCACCTCATGCCAGTCAGAGTGGCTCAAATGAACAAATCAGGAGACTATAGATGCTGGTGAGGATGTGGAGAAACGGGAACCCTCTTGCACTGTTGGTGGGAATGCAAACTGGTGTAGCGGCTCTGGAAAACAGTATGGAGGTTCCTCAAAAAATTAAAAATAGACCTACCCTATGACGCAGCAATAGAACTGCTAGCAATTTACCCAAGGGATACAGGAGTGCTGATGCATAGGGGCACTTGTACCCCAATGTTTAGAGCAGCAGTTTCAACAATAGCCAAATTATGGAAAGAGACTAAATGTCCATCTACTGATGAACAGATAAAGAAGTTGTGGTTTATATACACAATGGAATACTAAGTAGCAATGAGAAAGAATAAAATATGGCCTTTGTAGCAACATGGATGGAATTGGAGTGTTATGCTAGGTGCAATAATCCATACAGAGAAAGATACCGTATGTTTTCACTCATATGTGGATCCTGAGAAACTTAACAGAAGACCAGTGGGAAGGGGAAGGGAGGAAAACGTTAAAGAGGGAGGGAAGCAAAGCATAAGAGACTCAAAAACTGAGAATAAACTGAGCGTTGATGGGGGGTGGGAGGGAGTGGAAAATGGGTGATGGGCATTGAGGAGGGCACCTGTTGGGATGAGTGGGTGTTGTATGGAAATCAATTTGACAATAAATTTCATATTTAAAAAAAAGGAAACTTCACAACCTAGCTATCAAGTACGTTATATCATGAATTTTCAAGATTATCTTAGAAGAAATTTTGATGTATACATCGTGACAACTTAAGTCTATCCAATAAAGAGCATTCATCAGTTTCCAAATAAAATAAAATAAAATAAAATAAAATAAAATAAAATAAAATAAAATAAAAAATGGGCAGAAGACAGGAACAGACATTTCTCCAAAGAACCACAGATGGTCAACAGATACATGAAAAGATACTCAACATCATTCATCATCAGGGAAATGCAAATCTAAACCACAATAAGATATTACCTCAACACCTGTCAGAATGGCTAAAATTAACAACACAAGAAATAACAAGGATTGAAGATGTGGAGAAAAAGAACACCCATGCACTGTTGGTGGGAATGTAAACTGGTGCAGCCACTGTGGCAGACGGTATGGAGGTTCCTCAAAAAAAAATAAAAATAAAAACAGAACTACCATAGGATCCAGTAATCCACTACTGGGTATTTACCCAAAGAATATGAAAACACTAATTCAAAGGGATACATGCACTGCTATGTTTATAGTAGCATTATTTACAACAGCCAATTTATAGAAGCAATCTAAATGTCCATCAATAGGTGAAAAGATAAAGAATATGCAATGGAATATTATTCAGCCATAACAAATGAGCAAAGGGAAAAAAAGAGAGAGAGAGTCAAAGAACAGACTCTGAAGTACACAGAACAAGCTGGTAGTTACCAGAGAGGAAGTGGGTGGGAGATTGGTAAGACAGGTGAAAAAGATTAAGAGTACACTTCTTTTGATGAGCACTGAATAATATCTGGAATTATTGAATCACTGTATTATACATCTGAAACTAATGTAACACTGTATGTTAATTACACTGGAATTAAAAGGAAAAAAAGTAGAGGAAAAGATCAATATGATCATCTAAAAACTCCATAAAAGGGGTGCCTGGGTGGCTCAGTCAGTTAAGTATCTGACTTCAGCTCGGGTTATAATCTCACAGTTTGTGGGTTCAAGCCCCACATCAGGCTCTGTGCTAACAGCTCAAAGCCTGGAGCCTGCTGCAGATCCTTTCTGTCTGTCTGTCTCTCTCTCTCTCTCTCTGCCCCTCACCCCACTCAAAAATAAATAAATAAGCATTTAAAAATAAAAACTCCATAAATAAAATTAAAAGGCTAATGAGCAAGCAGGGAAAATATCAGTACTATATTGAATCTTATTAGGTATTTTAAAATCAGTTTCTTTTAAAAGATGAAATCCTAATGGAAAAAACAAGTGAAGTTTATGATAGATGCTTCACAAAAAAAGAAATACAGATGGTTAATAAATGTGTGAGAGAATGGTCAGCTTCCAACTAATAAAAGGATGCTAATTAAAACAAGATACTATTTTCACCTTTCAAATTGATAATAATTTACAAATTATAATTTGTAACTACTCTCTTTTGACAAATGTGTGGTGACATAAACAGTCTCATAGCCTTCTTCAAGCACTATAAATTGGTAAGGCTTCCTCAAGGGCAACTTGGCAATATGGATCAATGGCTTTAGAAAGTCACCATAAACTTGACCCAATAATTCTACTTCTAGAAATTACACTAAGGAAATAAGCAGACAAGTAGGCAATGATGAATGTCTAAGAATTGTCCCCCCAGCTTTCTCTGTAATAAAAAAAAAATGGGGACTAATTTAGAAGAATGGCTAAGTAAATGATGGCACATTTATTTTATAAAATCTTAAGTATCCATTAAAGAACAGGTTTTCAAGGAATATTTAACCACATGAGAAAACACTCAGAACAAAATGGAAAAAGCAGTACATAAAACTGTATTTTTCGTATCATGATTTTATAGTGAAATGCATGGGGGAAAACAATGAAGAAATGTTAATAGTAGTCTCTCTAGTAAGATTACAGATGGTTTCTAGTTTCTTCTTTTCAGCATTTATCCCCCACATATTCTATAATAAGAAGTTTTTACCTTTATAATCAGGAAAAAAGTAAATGAGATGTTACAATCCTTTTTAGCTTTATCGTATTTCCAGAGGGGAATTCTATCTTGATTATTTGTGAAGTCAAACGTGTTTTTCCAACTTAGTATAGGCCATATGCATTAAGAACTCCCTCTACACTGTTTGGATAGGGCTGGTAAACTTTCCACTTTGTTACTCGGGCAGCTTCCCAGTTTAGTGTTTTCCAGACCATTCTTGTCTGTGGCACAACTTGGAAATTCTGAATTTTTGAAGAACTCAGGTCAAACTCCTCAGAAAACATATTTGGTTAGCAGCCACATGAAGTAGTGGAAGAAATGGGGAGTAAAGGTAGGGATTTTTTTTTTTTATATATAAAGCACTCATTTCATTTCAAAATATTTAGGAAGAAAAGGAAAGGGAGGAAGGAAGCCCCTTGGATCTAAAAAAAGATTGGTGTAATTTCCATTGAAGGTCAGTTTTCTAGTTGTATCATAGTGTGTAACAAATCATTCCCAAGTTTAGGGGCTTAAATCAAGAATCATTTATCATTTCTCATGTTTTTCTGAAGTTCAATTCATGAGCAGTTTAGCTGAGTGGTTTTGGCTCAGGGTCTCTCATGAGGCTGCATTAAGATGTCGGCTTGACTAGAGTTGGATGAGGATTCACTTCCAAGATGGCTCACACCCATGGCTGGCAAACTGGTGCAGGCTTCTGTCCATAGGCCTCAGTTCCTCTCCCTGGGGTCTTCTGCACAGAGCTACAGAGTGCCTAGTGACTGGCTGTCCCCAGAGGGAATAACCCAAGGCAGAGGCCCCAGTGCTTTTTTTTTTTAATGTTTATTTTTGAGGGAGCCTGAGTGGGGGAGGGGCAGAGAGAGGGGGACAGAGGATCTGAAGCAGACTCTGTGCTAACAGCAGAGAGCCCAACGTGGGGCTCGATCTCAGAAACCACGAGATCAAGACTTGGGCCCAAGTCGGACACTCAACCGACTGAGTCGCCCAGGTGCACTAGAGGCCCCAATGTTTTTAGCACCTCACCTCCAAAGTCCCACTTTTGCAATATCCTATTGGTGAAATTGGTGAAATACCTCAGCCCTGTTCAGTGTAGGGAAATATGAATACACAGAAACAAAAATCAGTAGAGGCCATCATGAAGGTTAATTTCCCAGTCACCTATCTAGCATCCTGACAATGCTCACTTCCTGCTAATATCACAGACTTCTGTTTAGGGGTCTTTCCTCCCCACCCACCTCCACCTGTGAAAGGAAGCTGACTCATCCCCAATACTATTGGTGGGGCTAATTGGGCTAAATGTAATTACAGCCCCTTGGACAGTGATTGGCTCAGACTCCCAGGCCAAAGTCTGTTAGCACATGGCCTTCTCCCAGACTCCTGGATTATCTGGAGGTTGGTGTATGACTGCATTTGGGCCAATGAGGCACAAAAGGATACTTCTGGGGCACTTAAAAGAGAGCCAGTTCCTGTCTTCCTTAGGTATTTTGGGGTGTGGATCTAAGTCCCCAGGGGTGCTGAAGTACCCTCTACCAGCCTGAGAATCAAGCCACTCTGTGGAGGAGAGCTAAGAAATTCTCAAGAGAAAATAAGTCAGAGCTTTGACTGAACCAGGGCTGATCACTGCCCTGCCACTGGGCCCTTCCTTTATGTGGGGCTATTAACTTCTCATATTTTTGATGCCAATTTAACATAGGTTTCCTAGTATAGGAAACCAAAACTGATTTTACCCAGTTAGAAAACAGAGGTATCATGCCAAAAGAAATGAAAACAAACACTTTGAAAACTAAAAGAAATTTTGCTCTTTAACATTAGGGATAACTGTATCTACCTGAACCAAACTAAAATTTAGGACAGCTCTTCTGATACGTGGACAAGAGAATTACGAAGGTCTGGTCCAATACGTCCAGAACAACGGCTATGCCCATAGGCCAAACAGACAACTGCTTTGGGGATTCAATTTCGGGAGCACCTGAACAGGATGTGGTAGTGTGGGTCTGGGGTCCCAGACAGGAGAACCACAAGTTCTGGATTTCTGAGCTGTGGTGGGGGAGCAGCAGGAAAGTCCACACAAAACTGGTTGTCAGAATGGGAATGGATTGGCACTGAAATGCCATGAGCCCCTCGATTTAAGGTTAAGAGGAGGAACCCAATGAAGTTTGAGTCACTAGCAAATCCCCACAAATTGGGGTTTTCAGCCCCTGCTGAGATGTAGAATATTTGTACAGAATAAGAGAACAATGGGAAGGGGCACCTGGGTGGCTCAGTCGGTTAAGCCTCCGACTTCGGCTCAGGTCATGATCTTGTGGTTTACGGGTTCGAGCCCCGCGTCAGGCTCTGTGCTGATAGCTCAGACCCTGGAGCCTGCTTTGGATTCTGCGTCTCCTTCTCTCTCTGCCCCTCCCCCCTCACATTCTCTCTCTCTCTCTCTCTCTCTCTCTCAAAAATAAACATTAAAAAACATTTTTTTTAATTTTTTTTAACGTTTATTTATTTTTGAGACATAGAGAGACAGAGCATGAATGGGGGAGGGTCAGAGAGAGGGAGACACAGAATTGGAAACAGGCTCCAGGCTCTGAGCTATCAGCACAGAGCCCGACGGCAGGGCTTGAACTCACTGACTGTGAGATCATGACCTGAGCGAAAGTCGGCCACTTAACCGACTGAGCCACCCAAGTGCCCCAAACATTAAAAAATTTTAATAGAACAGAGGGATGGGAATTCCCATGCCACTAAGGTGAAGGGAGAGAGGAAGAGATTCCAGAATGTGGAAGGCATTGAAGACTACCTGCTGAATCACACTTTTGCAGATGGCAGAAAAACCTGGCTGACTCAACGTTTTGCCAATGGCAGTCCACTTATGTTATAGGACATATAAATAGACTTGCTATATACCAGGCACTGTTCTGAGTGCTTTACAAACATTTACTTACTTATTCCCCTCAACAACCTCATGAAATAGGTATTATCATCCTTACTTTACAGATTAGCAAACTGAGGTGCAGAGAGACTAAGAAATTTGCTCTAGTTCACAAAGCTAGAAACCAGGGCAAAGAGAGATTGAGAATCTTGCCCAAGGTTACACAGTGAGGTACAGCTGGTCACACAGCAGGTAAGTGGTAAAGCCAGGATTTGAATGCAGGATTTCCAGCCAGGGCCCATGCTCTGCTGCATATGCTATCACGTTTCAGTGTCTTTGCCAGCTTGCTGCTAAATATCCCCTGGTAGGGATGTTCCTCTCTGCATGACAATTCACGCTAGGGCCTTCGTGAAGCTAGAACAGATTTAAGTACATGTGATAGCTGTGGGTGGTTTTTCTGTCAGGTCTGACCCTCAGTCCTGGGACCTTGTGTTGCCACAAACTCTGGTTGTCACCTTTAACCAGCCTGAAGAACAGCCATAACTTTGGGCTTGTTAGAAATGCAGCCCATCAGGAGAGTCAGACCGACCATTTCTCTCTTTACCCAAGCTTCCTGATCATTCCAGGCCTCTGCCCATCACACACCCTCCTTCTTAAATACTATCATCAGTGCCAGGGTCATTAGGGAGAAAACCAATGAAGAGGAAATGATTATAAAAGTTACATCTGCTGCTCAGGCAGCTGTTCTCTTTCCTCATTAGGACAATCAATCATTTTTCAACATCATTTTTGTACCTAGAAAAAGGCTTCATTTATTCTAAGACTAAGGAGCAGGAATGAGGGAATTAAATCCCATAGGTCTTTAGCTGATGGGATTTTTTTTTTTTAATATTCTGTCCTCACCAATGACCTAATTAAGCTTTCAGAGAATGATAAACTCCCCGCTCCTCTGTCTCGTTTCCATCTGTGCCTTTGCAGAAGGGGAACTCTGCACCCCTAGGAGTCCATGCCTTCTCTTCTGGCTTTCTCTTCAGCTTCAGCTGCGGAGATTAAGCCCAACTTTGTGACTTTCTGCAAGGGCTTCTTGGAAATGTGACATCAATACTAAAACCTTACAGTTAAGCTGTAGATTGTCATGGAGACATTAAGTCATATTTCCGTGGAATCACAGAACAGTAGGGCAGGAAAATCGCCCTTTGAAATGATCATGGGCCTCAAGTATGGGGGTAAACTGCCCAGGTTCATATATCAACTCTGTCCCTTACTAGCTATTTGACCTTGGGCCCATTATTTAGCTTCTTGGTGCCTTGGTGTCTTCATTTGTAAAATGGAGAATAAAAGTACATACCTATCTCATAGGGTTGTCACGGGGATTAGGTTAATAGTGTATGCAAAGCACTTAAAACAGTGCCTGGCACACAGTAAACACAAAATTATATTATTGTTGCTACTGCTGTTGCTGCTATTGTTGTTATTATCTGGTCCACCTGGCTCTGATGCTGCTTATGGCTCCTCTTGAACATCTTCCTCTTCAAACCCTCAAAGTCAGATCATTCCAACCACATGCCTTGGCTATCAAGAGTTTGGGGGGGAAAATCAAACAAGTGTGTGAACTGCAAACTCATGGTCTCCAAGCTAAGCCCACACCCCAGATACTCCATCGTCTGTGCCTCTCTGCAATCAGTCATGGTCCAGGCAGAAAGACAAGCACCACAGTTAGTTCAGCAGAGGTAAAGCCGGGATTGGAGGTGAAATTGCTGAAATGAGTATTGGAGGACGCAAAAGGTAGGCAGGGGATGCTGAGATAACACAGAGATGGGAGCTGCAGGAATCAGAGGCCACCCCAGGGATGTGGGAGAATGGAAGGGGAGATACTGGGATTATCAAAACCTAGAAGCCTGGATGAGGGATCCCAGGGGGCTGTGACCCAGATCCCCAGAGAGGGGCATCACCCATCTCTGAAGGGACACAATAAGGCTGATTGATTATGAGCGCTGGGAAAACCACAAACTGGATGATTCAAACTGCCACTACTGGGGTGAGGCTCACAGAAATAGGAAACAGACACAAAACTCACAGGAAGCAAATGGCTACCATAGCCAGACTGATCTTTCTAAAAACCAAGCATGGCCGGGCCGTAAGCCTTCTTAAAGACCTTCTGTGGCTCTCTCTGCATCTCCAGCAGAATCTGCAATGTAGTTTGGCCTGGGGGTACTGAAGCTGGCCCTCACCTGCGCCAGCTACTTTCCCACACCCAGCACTCTTTCCCACACCTGACACTCATGCCGGCCATATTAAATTCACTGCATTCTTTCAAACACTCCGTGCCTTTGTTCCAGCCCGGAAAGCTCTTCTCTATGAACTCTTTGTTCATCACCTGAGCTAGGAATGGCTAATCCTGTGTGTCCTCATTGTAAACCCAACATACTTCTTTTAGCAGATGCTGCTGGGGCCCTTCCCACATCTCCTTGGCTTTCGCCTCTACACAGAAGGCTGCTTAGTATGAACACCGGTGAATCCGCTCAGGGCTGTATATCCGCCCACCAGAGTGCATTTGGCCAGGTGGTCAGGAGAAGTGCTAGGGAGTTAAAGTTCCCGAGGCAACCTTCAAATACCAATAAAAAGAGATGTGATGGCTAACTGGCCTACCTGGTGGCCCCTTGGGGGCGGTGAACAAGGCATGTTTTATGCTGTCTCCCAGAGCTCCCTGAGGAGGCTGAGCTCCAGTTGCCTAGAGTAGTAACTACCTGGATAGGCTTTCTTCAGTTCCCTTCCTCAATTCCCTGATCTTTTCTACCAGTGGTTCTTGGAATCACTTCCCAAATAAACTACTTATAGTCAAATCCTTTTTCCACAGCCTGTTTCAGAAGAAAGGCAAACTAAGGCACTTTTCTGATAGCCCACTACATAGTGTTGTACTTACTTGCTTAAAGGTCCCCATCACCCTAAGTGCTCTCAACTCCCTGAGGGCCAGGACCTTATATCACTCTTGTGTTCTCAGATTATAACACAGTGTTGGGCACATACTATGCCCTCCATCCATACTTACTGACTGAGGGGAGAGACCTGAAAACCAGAACAGTGACATTGTTGAATGTGCTGTGTGATGAGCAGAGATTACTGAAGGAGGCTGGCAAGGGGCTTTGAGATTACAATTCACATTTTTGGAGGTAGGGCTACTCAGGCAGCTAAAACAAGGGAGTAGAATTCTACTTTGAATCCCTCTGTTTCTTCAGAGGAGAATGAAATAGCAGTAATAGAATTGTGGACACACACATTTATACACACACACACACACACACACACACATATGAAATGTGAGACACTGGAATTTGGCCCCCTTCACCATGTCCCATAGGTATGGTCCCCAGGGCAGCTGTCACGTCTGATTCCAACAAGCAAAGATCCCTTTACCCTGCTCTAAGAAATGTCATGCCCAAGTCTATCACTGGGGCAAGCCCTTTTACTCTGAGAAGCTGAGAAAGCAGGCAGTCCTAAAATTATCTGGCATAGCTGATGTCCAGATTAACGGCCATCTGCCTCCTCTCTAATCAGGTCCAACCATGTTGGGAATACTCCCTCCAACTTAATCCTTCCTGTGAATGAGACTGACCATAAATAAGAGCACTGCCACAATGCCCAAGAGTGTCCCAACTCTCTTATGATCGCCAGCACTGGAAATACAACCTCCACATACCAGAGTCATCGCAGCTTCTTGCCCAGGAGGACTTCTGCGTAGCCCAAGGGCTGGGTTCTATTCTGTAAGTTAGTCTGACCTCTTCTAACCAAGCCCCACATCAACAGTTTCCTACCATATGCCCTCCTGCTTGGACAGCTTGGGGACCTCTAAATCGAAACATTTCATGACTTTTTCCCCATACTATAACTACTGGACAAGATTTAAAAATCACAACTCCTTTATTATCTTTTGTGAGCACCTACTATATGCCAATACCAGTTACAAAGCAGTGTGTAAAATGTTTTACGTACAGCAGCTCATTCAATCCTCAAAACAACTCAGTAGGAAAGGTAGGTGGATTAACCTCATGTCACTGCAGAGGAAACAGAGGGTGTGCCTGACTTGCTTCAACACAGGCTTTCCGAATCCCATGCCTGTACACCTTACCACAGTATTATTCTGGCATTATTGCCAACTTCATACAATAGAGTTTTAGTTCTGGAAGGGACCATAGAGATTAACTAGAATCCAACCGCTTTCTTAAGGTGCCGTTCCTTAGTAATTTAAGGCATGGTCTTGGCAGCCAGACACACCTCAGTAAGAGTTCCAGACCTGCCACTTAACAAGCTGTGGGATCATAGACAAGCCTCAATAGCCCCATCTGTAAAACGGGGATAATAATAGGTACCTCCTGAGGACAGGACTGCTGTGAGGGAGAAATGAGATACTGTATGAAAAGCACTTAGCCTGTTATTTAGCAAGTGTCTATTAAATATAGTTAACACTTACATAGTACTGACTACATTCCAGGTACTCTTGTAACTGTTTGTCATATATTTAATTAATCTTAATTCCCACGATGACCTCCTGAAGTAGCTATTATAATCCCTACCTTACAGATGGATTAACTGAGGCACATGTTTGACACCAAACCACAGACCCAAGAAGCTCAGAGAAGACCAAGCAGGATAAATGCCAAAAAAAAAATATATATATATATATAAAGAAAGAAAGAAAGAAAAAAGAAAAAAAAAACTACACCTAAGCATATCATATTCAAACTGCAAAAAAAAAAAGAAGAAAAAATTTTGAAAAAAGCCAAAGGAAAAAAAAACATCTTACCAATAGAGAAGAATAAGAATTATATCTGACTTCTCATAAACCATGCAAGAAGAGAGGGAAATGAAATATATAAAGTATGAAGTGAAAAAAAACCACTGACCTAAAACTCTGTACCGTTTGAAATTATCCTTCAAAAGCGAAGAAGAAACAAAGACTTTCTAAGACAAAAATGAAGGGAATTTGTTGCGAGTAGACCCACCTTGCAAGAAATGTTAAAAGTGCTTCTAGTTATAGCATGAATACGTCACAAGAATAAAAGTCACAGCATAAGGAATATAGTCAATGATATTGTAACACTGATATATTGAGATAGATGGTGGTTATGCTTGTGGTGAACACAGCATATGAAATTTGTCAAATCACTATGCTGTACATTTGAAACTACTGTAACATTGTGTGTCAACTATACTCAAAACAAAGTTCTTCAGAGAGAAGGAAAATAATATAGGTCAGAAACTAGGACCTAAAGAAAGGAAGAACATCAAAGAATAAATACGAAAAGGTAAAATAAAAACTTTTATTTTTCTTAATTGCTCTAATAGATAAATTATTTGTTCAAAACAACAATGGCAACGATGTATGCTTATGTATAAGTGAAATGAATGACAGTAATGATACAAGACATAAGAGGGAGGAATTAGGATTATTTTGTAATTATAAGGTACCTGCCGTACCTGCACTATCCATGGACTGGTATAGTGTTATTTTTTTAATTTAATGTTTTATTTTTGAGAGAGAGAGAGAGAGAGAGACAGAGACAGAGACAGAGAGACAGAGTATGAATGGCGGAAGGGAAGAGAGAGAGGGAGACACAGAATCTGAAGCAGGCTCCAGGCTCTGAGCTGTCAGCACAGTGGTGATGCGGGGCTCGAATTCACAAACCGTGGGATCATGACCTGAGCCGAGGTTGGATGCTTAACTGACTGAGCCACCCAGGTGCCCCATGTAGTGTTATTTTAAAGTGGGCTTGGGAGCACCTGGCTGGCTCAGTTGGTGGAGCTTGCAACTCTTGATCTCAGGGTTGTGAGTTCGAGCCCCTCACTGGGTGTAGAGATTAAAAATAAAATAAAATAAAAAATAAAGTAGACTTGGATTCACTGTACTTATATATTGCAAACTCTAGAGCAGCCACTAAAAGAGTAAAATAAGTATAATTGATATACTAAAATATCAGACAAAAAGAAATCATATAAAATGCTCAGTTAAAAACACAAAAGGCAGAAAACGTGTGGAAGGCAAAATTTGCAACAAAAATTAAAGGCAACAAATAGAGCAACAAATGTTATAGGTAACAATCCAACTATATCAATAATCACCTTAAACATCAATGATCTAAATATACCAATTAAAAGAGATTGTCAGAGTATGTAAAAAAAAAAATAAGATTCAACTATATATCTACAAGAAATTCACTTTAAATAACACAATTAGATGAAACATAAAAGCATGAAGAAAGATATACCATGCTAACAGTACTCAAAAGAAAGCATGAGTAGCTATATTAATTTCAGACAGAGCAGGCTTTTGAGCAAGCAAAGTTATCAGGGATAAAGAGAGGCATTACATAATGATTAAAAGATCAGTACTCTAAAAAGACAATGTGTTTGCACCTAACAACAGAGCATCAAAACACGTGAGGCAAAAACAGATAAAACTGCAAGGAGAAACAGATAAATCCACTTGTAGGTGGAGAGTTCAGCACCCCTCTATCAGAAACAGACAGATACAGTAGTCAGAAAATCAATAAAAATAGTTGAACTCAACAGCACCATCCATCAACTGGATTTCATTGACATCTATAGATGACTTCATTCAACAATAGCAGAGTAAAATTCTTCTCTAGCTCATATGGAACATTCACCAAGATAGACCACATTCTGGGCCATATAATACACCTCAATAAATTTAAGATGTACCTTAACAGATTTAAAATATACCTTAAAAAGTTTAAAAGAAAAAAAATCATATAATGTGTGCTCTCAGACCACAGTGGAATTTAAGTAGAAATCAATAACAGAAAGATAGCCAGAAAATACCAAAATACTTGGAGATTAACAATACACTTCTAATTAACACATGAATCAAAGAAGAAATATCAAGAGGAATTTAAAAATATTTTTAACTAAATAAATGTGAAAACACAACTTATCAAAGTCTGACACCGTGAAAACAGTGCTTAGAGGGGAATTTACAGCATTGAATGAATATACTGCAAAAGAATAAAGATCTAAGATCAATAATCTAAGCTTCCACCTTAGGAAACCAGAAAAAGAAGATCAAATTAAATCCAAAGAACAAAAATTCAAGCAGAAATAAATGAAACTGAAATCAATAGAGAAAATCAACAAAATCAAAAGCTGTTTGTTTGAAAAGATAATAAAATCAGTAAGCTTCTAGCCAGGCTAAGAAAAAAAGAGAGCAGACACAAATTACTAATATCAGAAATGAAAAAGGAGACATCACTAAAGATCTCATGGACATTAAAAAGAAGGTAAAGGAATATTATGGACATTCTATGCCCAAATCTGATAACCTAGATGAAACAAACCAATCCCCTTGATAAAACTTTTTAAAAATAACTAAAAATACTCTTGACCTATGATTGGTCCTTGGTATTTAGAAACTTATATCCACACAAAAACCTGCACATAAATGCTTGTGGCAGCTTTATTAATAATTTCCAAAACTTGGAAGCAATCAAAATGTCCTTCAAAAGGCAAATGAATAAACTGTAGTGTCCAGACAATAGAATATTATTCAGTGCTAAAGAAAAAATGAACTACCAAGCCATGAAAACACATGGAGGAAACTTCATGCATGTTACTAATTGAAAGAAGCCTATCTGAAAAGGCTACATACTGCATGAGTCCAACTATATGACATTCTGGAAAAGGCAAAACTATGGAGACAGTGAAAATATCAGTGGTTGCCAGGGGTTGGCAGAGAGACAGGGATACATAGAGCACAGTGGATTTTCAGGGCAGTTAAACTATCCTATATGACACTACAATGGTGGATACATGTCATTATACATTTGTCTAAACCCACAGACTGTACAATATCAAAAGTAAACCCTAGGGGCGCCTGGGTGGCACAGTCGGTTAAGCGTCCGACTTCAGCCAGGTCACGATCTCGCGGTCCGTGAGTTCGAGCCCCGCATCAGGCTCTGGGCTGATGGCTCAGAGCCTGGAGCCTGTTTCCGATTCTGTGTCTCCCTCTCTCTCTGCCCCTCCCCCGTTCATTCTCTGTCTGTCTCTGTCCCAAAAATAAATAAACGTTGAAAAAAAAATTAAAAAAAAAAAAAAAGTAAACCCTAATGTAAACAGTGGTCTTTGGGTGATTACGGTATGTCAATATAGGTTCACTGATTGTAACAAATGTCCCAGTCTGGTAGGAAATGTTGTTAGTGAGGGAGGCTGAGCATGTGCATGTATGGGAACCAGGGGATAAATGGGAACTCTGTACTTTTGCTCAATTTTTCTGGGAACCTAAAACTTCCCTAAAAAATAAAGTTTATTAATTTTTTAAAAACTAAATTGCTACATTCTTCAACCAGCAATATAGTTCAAGCTTCAGCTAGATAAAAAAATAAATAAAAGGAAACCAAG
Organism: Leopardus geoffroyi; assembly: GCF_018350155.1. Taxonomy (NCBI): domain Eukaryota; kingdom Metazoa; phylum Chordata; class Mammalia; order Carnivora; family Felidae; genus Leopardus; species Leopardus geoffroyi. The sequence goes on from NC_059343.1 coordinate 14,539,766, forward strand.
ATATAGACTGTTATAAGTAATACAGCAGAGCCAGAACTCAAACCCTGGCAGTCTTTCTCTGGCACGTGTACACCTCGTCTCTCAACTGTTTGTTACTATCATTACTATTATTTTGCAAATGGGAAAATTGAGACTCAGAAGGATCAGCCACTTGCCAGAGTCCTAGATTTGGTGAAACACAGTCTAAGATTCCGGGTTTTCCTGAACCCCTGAATCCCAGTCCTCTACTTTCTCACATTGCCTATACATCTCCCCTGACTCCCCATCCACACACAATATCTGGGAAGATCCATGTGTATTGTCCTACAAAGAAGGAAACTTTTGTTCCAAGCACATTTCAATACTCAAATCCTTTTGGAAGCAAAACAGTCTCCTCCTCACTTTCAACCCTGCTTTATCATCAAACTGAGAAGATGATATCTGCTAGTGCAAGCCATCAGTGAATAAATGGTAGGGCCAATCTGTTTCAGGATGCCAGCACTTTTAGCATGCCTGGTTTGGGCACCAATTCGCATGGATGCATGCGACACATAGCATGAGTAGAACACAGACCAGAATGAAATTCAAGTAGGTAGATGGCTGGGAAATGGCTGGTAGATGCAGATTTAAAAAAAAAAAAAAAAAAAAAAAAAAAAAAAAAAAAAAAAGATACTGACTGAGAGGCACTAGAAAAGAGCAGGAGACTGTTTTTTTCTTTTAAAGCTTGTCCAGCTGAAAGAGATCTGCTCTGGTATTATTCCATGACCCACTTTTTTTTTTTTCCTAATAAGAGACAGATAGCCAAGATACCCAGATGTGAGGGATAGTCTATCTATAGGAGGCTCTTATTTGATTAGACACTGCTTTCATTTTATAGCAATTCATATTTCCAAAGGCATCTCCTTCTTTGCTTCATTGTACATCCCAACTTCTATTTCCTTCCACAAAACCCAAAGCTCTATATTTTCAAGTTAATACTGCAGTGCACCAGAATGCAGGATTATGTGCAGTCTAATTTCCTTTAGGTCATGCTCACATTCAGTTATTTTATACATATTGAGAATAGAGCTATCTTTGCTTTGAATTTTTAAGCTGTGAGTTCTGTCTTCTCTAAGATAAATTAGACATAATTCCTAAGGCTTAGTGTGCTCTGGTGAACTACCCTAAGGGCCCAGAGTTTCAAACAAATACCCTTCTTTTTCTCCTTTCAGAAAACTAAGCTGGGTCTCAAAGTGTCCCTTGTTATTGTGATTTTTCATTCTTTTCTTTCATCCTTAGAAGAAATCTTGCAGTTCAGTATGATCCAATGCCTCAGTCACAATTGGCTGAGTGTGTTTGCTTAAATAATAGCCCTTCCCAGATGGCTGATGTTAGCTTTAGGACAAAACATCATGAACCTAAAGAGTGATCAGTGTTCAGAAATCACTGGTGTGTAGCTAGTGTAAACATAATGCAATTCTATCAGATTCTCTGATTCATAACAAACCTGAGAAGAAGTTAGAGGAGGCAATTTTTTTGGTTTGCTTACTAGGAGAGTTAGTGTTAAGAGGAGTTTCGGACTGGTGAGGATGAAGGGCCTCAGAAATGACAAAGGAGCTATGAGTGTGTATGTGTGTGTGTATGTCCATAATTAGATGTCATACACAACAATCATAATAGACATCCTATTTACAATACGCAGTCCAGGGAAGACTGTCAAAGAGGATAGAATGTACCACCTATTATCAAACCTATGGTAGGTTTTACTGTCTGGGAGGTTAAAAGCACCTTCAGGAGCCTCACAAAAAATCAGGCTTGAACATAAAATGGTACTTTTCCTTAATTTCATAATATACTTCCATCAAGGCATTCAAATTTTGAAATGTCAAAAGTTTATTTGCAATCTCTACATTTGCCCCATATGAAAAAAATACATTATCCCATTAAATATACTTATACTTGGTATATACTGGGACCGACTATAAGGAGTCCTTCCAAAGAACACTTTTTTCCACTCTTAAAATTAACACTCAAAGGTAAGTAAGCCAAGCAATGATTCCCTTCCTGTATATGTTGATTTACAGTTTTCAAGACATTTTCACACAGATAATCTCCTTTGATCTTTACAATAACTCTTTGGAGAAGGAAGAGTAGATATTTTTGTTTTTTTCAATCATTATTTTTTTAAGTTTGTATTTAAATTTTAGTCAGTTAACATATAGTGTAATATTGGTTTCAGGAGTACAATTTAGTGATTCATCACTTACATATAACACCCAGTGTTCATCATAACAAGTGCCCTCAATACCCATCACCCATTTAGCCTATCCCCCACCCACCTCCCTCCATCAACCCTCAGTGTGTTCTCTATTGTAAAGAGTCTCTTATGGTTTTCTTCCCTCTTTTTTCCCCCTTCCCATATATTCCTCGATTGTTTCTTACATTCCACATGAGTGAAATCATACAATATTTGTCTTTCTCTGAATGACTTATTTCGTTTAGCATAGTACACTATAGCTCCATCCATGTCATGGCAAATGGCAAGATTTCATTCTTTTGATGGCTGAGTAATATTCCATTGTATGTATATGTGTGTGTGTGTGTGTGTGTGTGTGTGTGTGTGTGTATATATATATATACACACATACATACATACACACCACATCTTCTTTATCTGCTCATCAGGTGATGGACATTTGGGCTTTTTCCATAGTTTGGCTACTGTTGATAAGGCTGCTATAAACATCAGGGTGCATGTACCCCTTCAAATCTATATTTTTGTATCCTTTAGGTAAGTATCTAGTAGTGCAATTGCTAGATCATACGGTAGTTTTTTAATTTTTTGAGAGGGCGGGGAGAGAACGGGGTGGGGAGGGGCAGAGAGAGGAGGAGACACAGAATCCTAAGCAGGCTCCAGGCTGAAGCTGTCAGCACAGAGCCTGACGTAGGGCTCGAACCCACAAACCATGAGATCATGACCTGAGCTAAAGTTGGACATTCAACTGATTGAGCCACCCAGGGGCCCCTAAATCATAAAGCAGTTCTATTTTTAAGTTTTTGAGGAAACTCCATACTGTTTTCCGGAGTGGCTGCACCAGTTTGCATTCCCTCCAACAGTGCAAGAGGATTCCCCTTTCTCCACATCCTCACCAGCACCTATTGTTTCTTGTGTTGTTAACTTTAGCCATTCTGACAGGTGTGAGATGCTATCTCATCATGGTTTTGATTTGTATTTCCCTGATGATGAGTGATGTTGAGCATCTTTGCATGTCAGCCATTTGGATGTCTGCTTTAGAAAAATGTGTACTCACGTCTTTTACTCATTTCTTAAGTGGATTATTTGTGTTTGGGGTGTTGAATTTGATAAGTTCTTTATAGATTTTGGATACTAACCCTTTACCCAATATGTCACTTGCAAATATCTTCTCCCTTTCCGTAGGCTGACTTTTAGTTTCGTTGATTGTTTCCTTCTCTGTGCAGAAGCTTTTTATCTTGATGAAATCCCAATAGTTCATTTTTGCTTTTGTTTCCCTTGCCTCCAGTGACATGTCTAGTAAGAAGTGGAAGAGCAGAGGGGTGCCTGGGTCGGCTCAGGTCATGATCTCGCAGTCCATGAGTTCGAGCCCCACGTCAGGCCCTGTGCTGACAGCTTAGAGCCTGGAGCCTGCTTCAGGTTCTGTGTCTCCCTCTCTCTCTGTCCCTACCCTGCTCCTGCTCTGCCTCTGTCTCAAAGATAAATAAATATTAAAAAATATACATATACATATATGTGTGTGTATGTATGTATATATGTATGTGTGTGTGTGTGTGTGTGTGTATATATATATGTATAAAAGAAAAGGAAGAGCAGATATTATTTACATCATTCTACCACCAGAGGAAGCCAAAACCCAGAGAGTAAGATAGAGACTGGTCAGTTAGTTACCAAACTGTATCTCTTCTCCTTTTTGGCATACATCAAGACTACATTTCCCAAGATCCCTTGCAGTTAGTTGTAAACATGTGATGGGTCCTGTCCAATAGAAGGTAGATAGAAGTGATTTGTATCACTTCAAGGGCTAACCCATAAAACTCTCTAAAATATAAGCCCCCCCCCTTTTTTTTTTTTTGAACACCAGCAGTTTAGCAAATATTTATTGCGCATTAGCAATACCAGGCATCAGAAACAGGAGCACAAGATGTCAGGGAGTATGTGGAGAGAAAAGGGCATTCCAAAGTGATGGCAGAACAGCTCCTATAAAGAGCTGGGAGAGACAAGGGTGCAAGAGAACGGAACACTCAAAACAGACCATAGCAGGAGCCCATTGAAGAAGAACCAAAGGGCTAGAACACTGAATGGTCTTGACTGTCCCCTAAGTAATTAGGCAGCTGTCCCAGTGAAAATGGTGGGTTGGCACAGTCAGGGAGAGAGCATGCCTCTCATTCTTTCTTGTTATTGACCAAGTGAATGAAGATTACTCAAAAAACTTAGAGAATACCAAGGCTATAATAGGGAAGAAGTCTGAGTCACCACTTGGAGGAAAGTTGTCCAGAAAAACCAGGAATATGTTTTAGATTGTTATGTGGGTGAGAAATAAGCTTACATTGTTTTAAGTGATTGCAATTTGGCAGTTGTTTGTTGCAGCAGTTACCTTAATTAACACAGAGAAGTTAAATGATTTGCCCAATGTTATACAATTAGTTAGTTTAAAAAATAAAGCCAAGGGGCACCTGGGTGGCTCAGTTGGTTAGGTAGCCAACTCTTGATTTCGGCTCAGGTCATGATCTCACAGCATTCATGAGTTCGAGCCCCACATCGGGCTCTGCACTCACCGCACGGAGCCTGCTTCAGATCTTCTGTCTCCCTCTTTCTGCCCCACCCCTCTCAAAAATAAACAAATATTTTAAAAAAAAATTTTAAACAGGACTAGAACTTTGTTCTTCTCATGCCTAGTTTAATACTGATTCATTTACCAGCATCAATCATATGTAAGGCACCTTGCTGTCCCCTGGTGCTAATCCAGTAATTGAAGGATTGAAAAGTATGACAAATAAGTCACATGTAGGCTCTTTATACCTCTTAACTCTCTGATAATATCTTCTGTTTCTTCCCTGTATTCTTCCAGTAGTTACTTTCTCACTTACCTCAGTAACAACCAAATACAATGACAGATACCAGGTTTTACTAATCTAAGAAGACCCATATCTGAAAATGATCTCTCTTGAGTTCCCTTTCTTCCTGATAGTACAACCAAAAGTTAATAAGACATATATTCTCTTCTACTGAAATAACCTAATAGATTTCCTTTAAAAGTAAACTGATAAATGAATCTGCCAGTACATGCAGATAAAAGGCAATGACTGAAGTCCCACTAGGCATAGGTCATAGACAGATTCTATCAATGAGTTAGAGGCCAGAGGGCAAGTGTCAAGGCAAGGAGACGTAGTGAATCCTTTAGGTGAGAGACATTAGGGAGATGAAGATTCCTTCAGTTTGGAGAGAGGCACAGGCAGTTTTTCAGGACCTTGGAGAGCTCCTAGTGAGCACCATGGCTCTGAGAAAGCTTATTCTGAGACTCAATCATGTACTTTGCCCTTCTGAACTCTCTAGCTTATAATAGGGGTCTTGTCCTTTCTGTGAAAGTCTTCATCTCTCAGGAATAAGAGATTCATTCTTATTCTTTCTCATTAAAAGGCCTGTGTCCAGTAGGTAAGTTGGAGCGGACTCATCTAGCCTTACTGAAAACCACAGATGCTCACACCATGGAAAATCAAAAGTGCATTCTCAAGGGCCTTCATCCTCTGTTCATGTTTTGGAAACTGTCTTCTGGGTTAGAGGCTGGTGCTTAAGTGGTCCTGGGCTCTAAACATTTCACCCAACCAAAACCATATTACTATATGAACTACATCCCTATAATCTGAACAGGATGATCATCAAAAATATGGACCTTTTCTTCCTGAAGGTGTGTTCTCAAGCATCTTAATATTCTATGAAAAAGGATTCTACAGAAAAATTAATTTAAGAAGACTTGAATTAAGATACTAAGTACTTAAGGTACTTTCATATATTTTTTCTCTCTCTCTTTATAAAATACAATGTGATGAACATCTTCAGGCATAAAAGTTCTTTTCCTCTCTTGAGACTATTTTTTCCTTTGGAGATAATGTTCCCCAAAGTAGAATTCCTAAGTTAAATGATTTTAACAATGCTACCAATTGACAGGTATGGCCACATTCAAATGTGTAATTGTGTAATTTTACTTTTGTCAGCAGTGTATTAAAGTATCAGTTTCACTAGTATCTGATTAGTAATTTGATTTGTATTCTTTGATGTCTGTACCTAGAACTACTTTATTAGAGTGCCTAGAACTTTATGTGTCTGGCCCACAGCAGATGCTCAATAAATATTTAAGACTGAAGTGAAAGGTTAACACTTTCCCACATATCTGTTTACTTAGCATAGTTCCTCATTTGGAATTGTGTTGTCTTTTTCATCTTTATTATTGTGATATTAAGAGTTTCTTTTTATCTTGTCTAAGATTTTAAGTCTCTGTTTTCCACATTTGTTAAACAACATTTCCTCTGCTTTTCAAAGTTATTATATTCAAAGTTTTAAGTTTTTATGTAGTCAGATTTGTCAGTCATAATTGTGAGGTTTATTACTTTAAAGCTTATAAAGTTAGAGAACCCCAGAAATCTCATAAAATTCAATGTTTTCTATGAATTAATTTTTTATATATATTTTATTCATCTGGCATTGTGGGGTGAGGTGTAGGTCTAAACTGATTTTTCTCTAAATTAGTAACAGACATACCAATATAGTTTATAGTTGAATCATCTTTTTCCACAGTGTCTTATGACTCTTACCAGTGGCTCTTGGTAAGATGTGTGGGTTGAAACAAGAGGATCAGTTTCAAATCTCATGAGAGAATGTAATATGAGATAAAAGAGAGTTATCTAATATTTTGCTATGTGGGTTCACAATCCTGCTCTGAAAAGGTTTACAATCTTGTCAAAGGTCAGACTTTTAATTCATTTATGTGTTTGAATATAACAATCTAGTGGCCGTGAAGTGTTTCAAAGTGGGTGTTGAAATTTCACTTACACCACAATTCAGATTTTCAATGTAAATGTAGTTTCTTTCTTTTTTTTGTTTAATGTTTATTTTTGGGAGAGAGAGAGAGAGAGAATATGAGCGGGGGGGGGGGGGGCAGAGAGAGAGGGAGACACAGTATCCAAAATAGGCTCTGGACCCTGAGCTGTCAGCAGAGACCCCGATGCAGGGCTTGAACCCACGAACCATGAGATCATGACCTGAGCTGAAGTCGGACGCTTGACCAACTGAGCCACCCAGACACCCCAGTTTCTTTATTTCTTAAAAACCTGATATATTATTTTTCACAAATCCTTATGGCACTTATTTCTGACCCCTGGGGACTTCTCAAGGCTAGAGCCTGGATGGTAGAAATGGAATTGGTCTAGGAGAAAAGGTGTCATTGTATTCTCTGGTGCTGTCTCCCCTGCTAGCCTTGAGGTCAGCACCTGCAGTTGATCAACTATAGGTCTGTTTCCATTTTTGGTTTTTTGGCTCAGTCACTATTCTAGAAGAGTATTGGCCCTCTCCCCCAGCTGCTTCAATCTCATCTCTAGAAATCCCTCTGAATCCCTGTCACAACCTCCTTCTCACCCCCTAGAAACAGAGTTTACCCTTTACCCTCTGCTCCAGGTCACTGTGCCCTGTGGTGGCCAGCCGCATGGCAGGCTTTTGGGCTCCAACATAGGATCCATACCACATGGAAACTAAGGTTGACTCAGATGTGTTAACCAAGTCCTCGCTGCTGAGGACACTAGTGGTGCTCCACAGTGATCCCCTTTACCAACCAATTCAGCAATCCTTCCAGATGTCGTGTGTTGGTTGCTAACAGCTTACAAATGTCCCTTTCTTTAAAGAACATGACCCACTGAGTGGGGACCACTTTTGCCCAGGAAGTTATGCTCACCCCCACCACTGGGGTACAGCCCACAGCAAATGACTAAATGCTACAGAGGGGTATGGGATTCTGGCCCCCTTGTCTCGAGGGGAAACAATTCTATGGTACAACTCATGCTACAGAACTCCCTATGGGATCAGGCTGGAGCTAACAACATCCCCTTGCTTAGTACCTTCCCCTGCCCTGTCCCACTTCCCTCATTCTCTTTCTGCTGAGAGCATTCCTTAAATAAACAGCATGCATCTGAATCTTTGTTTCAAGCTCTAGTAAACATGACCTAAGACACTCACTATGTCTAATAATGCCTCTCTTTACTAGGCTGAGTCATCCCATTTTGACAAATGGGTCTCTGTCCAGAGGACTCTTTTGAGACTTTCAGACCATGAATGAGACAAAGGTTCCCTGGTCTCAGTTTTCCCCAAATTTGTTGGTCAGCACTATCCCATAATTTTCCCCAGGCCATGCCTATATAAGAGTTCTTAATACATCAAAATACTAGTTTCCTCGGTTTTGTGAATTGAAAATACCTTCCCTCATTCTATGGTTGTTCTTTTCACTCATTTTTGATAGACAGAAGTCTGCTTTCCTTATAATTAAGGTATCTTGTGTATACTGTTTGTGTAATTCTTCCCTACCCACAATTTCATGAAGATCTTTTCCTATATTATCTTCTAGGAGCTTTTTATTTTTCCTTTCATAGTTAGGGTTTTAATACACCTGGAATATATCTGGAGATACACTGTGAGATAGGGGTTTAATTATAGCCACTAATCTCAGTACTGTTTATTCCAAAGATGACATTTCTCCTCTGTTCTACATTGCAACATAAGTGAAATACTGACCTTATGCATGGATAGGTTTTTGAGTTCTTCATTCTATTCCACTGGCCTATTTTTCTATCCATGAAAAAATAATATACTCTCTTGATTACTACAGCTTTAAAATAGTCCTCTTATCCAGTGGATAAAGTCTTCCCTTTAATCTTCTACTACAAAAGGGTAATGGCTATCCTTAGTCTTTTTATTTCCATATGAATTTTAAAATCAGTTTGTCAAGTTCCACCAAAACACATTTATTGGAACTACACTGAATTTAAAATTAAATGTGGGGATCGAATTTGAAGATGGCGGCATAGGAGGACGCTGGGCTCACCGTGTCCTGATGATCACTTAGATTCCACCCACATCTGCCTAAATAACCCAGAAAACCGCCAGAAGACTGGCAGAACGGACTCTCCAGAGCCAAGCACATACGAGAGGCCCACAGAATAGGGTATGAAGGGTTGAGAGGCAGTGTGCACTACACCTCCCCGGAGGGAGCCAGGGTGGAGGAGGGGCAGCCCGCTCGGCAAGGCAAAGCCCCCGAGTCTGGCTTGCAAAAGCAGAGGGGCTGGACTGCATGAGTTCTGACAGCCAGCGGGACTTAACATCTGGAATGTTATAAGTCAACAGCTCTGCTCAGAGAGCGGGAAGGCTAGAGGACAATGGGAGGGAGAGTTGTTGAGCCCCAGAAGACAGAGCTCAGCTTGGCGGTGAACAAAGGTGCTGGCCAGCGTCATCTCCCTCAACCATCCCCCAGCCAAAATTCCAAAGGGAACCAGTTCCCTCACGGAACTTGTTTGCACTGTGCAAATGTCCAACACTGTTCTTCTATAGATCCATCCGTGCGACAGGTCTGCCTCCCTCCCGGTACCACAGGGCCCCTCCCAAAGCAGACCACCAAAGGCAAAGCGAGCTCAGCCTGCCCCTCCCGCCCCTGTGCACCTTGAGGATCCACCCCGACTAATACGCCAGACCCCATGAGGGCAGCACCACAAGCATGGCAGTGTGCAAGTAACCCAGACAGGGGCCACACCACTCCACAATGAGCCCTGCCCCTGGGAGAGGGGAAGATAAAGTACACACCAGTCTGACTGTGGCCCCAGCTGTGGGCTGGGGGCAGACAGTGGGTCTTAAAGCGGCCCCACCCACCAACACAAGTTACTCCAGACAGCACAGGGGAAGAGCCATGCAGTTCCGCGCCACTCCAGGGACTATCCAAAATGACGAAATGGAAGAATTCTCCACAAAAAAAACTCCAGGAAGTAGCGACAGCTAACGAATTCATCAAAAACGATTTAAGCAATATAACAGAACATGAATTTTTAAAAAAAAGTCATAAAATTAATCGCTGGGCTTGAAAAAAGTATACAGGACAGCAGAGAATCTATTACTACAGAGATCAAGGGACTAAGAAACAGTCAGGAAGGAGGAGCTAAAAAATGCTATAAATGAGGTGCAACATAAAATGGAGGCGACCACAGCTCGGATTGAAGAGGCAGAGGAGAGAATAGGTGAATTAGAAGATAAAAATATGGAAAAAGGGGAAGCTGAGAAAAAGAGAGATAAAAAAATCCAGGAGTATGAGGGGAGAATTAGAGAACTAAGTGATGCGATAAAACGTAATAATATCCATATAATAGGGATTCCAGAGGAGGAAGAGAGAAAGGGGCTGAAGGTATACTCGAACAAATCATAGCTGAGAACTTCCCTGATCTGGAGTAGGAAAAAGGCATTGAAATCCAAGAGGCACAGAGAACTCCCTTCAGACGTAACTTGAACCAATCTTCTGCACGACACATTATAGTCAAACTGGCAAAATACAAGGATAAAGAGAAAATTCTGAAAGCAGCTAGGAATAAACATGCTCTAACATACAAAGGGAGACCAATAAGACTAGTGACAGATCTATCTACTGAAACTTGGCAGGCCAGAAAGGAATGGCAGGAAATCTTCAATGTGATGAACAGAAAAAAATATGCAGCCAAGAGTCCTTTATCCAGCAAGTCTGTCGTTCAGAAAAAAAGGAGAGAAAAGGTCTTCCCAAGCAAACAAAAACTGAAGGAATTCATCACCACTAAACTAGCCCTACAAGAGATCCTAAGGGGGATTCTGTGAGACAAAGTACCAGAGACATCACTACAAGCATGAAACCTACAGACATCACAATGACTCTAAACCCGTATCTTTCAATAACACTGAATGTAAATGGACTAAATGTGCCAACCAAAAGATAGAGGGTATCAGAATGGATAAAAAAAACAAGACCCATCTATTTGCTATCTACAAGAGAATCATTTTAGACCTGAGGACACCTTCAGATTGAAAGTGAGGGGATGGAGAACTATCTGTCATGCTACTGGAAGTCAAAAGAAAGATGGAGTAGCCATACTTATATCAGACAAACTAGACTTTAAATTAAAGGCTTTAACAAGAGATGAAGAAGGGCATTATATAATAATTACAGGGTCTATCCATCAGGAAAAGCTAACAATTATAAATGTCTATGCGCCAAATACAGGAGCCCCCAAATATATAAAACAATTAATCACAGACATAAGCAACCTTATTGATAAGAATATGGTAATTGCAGGGGACTTTAACACTCCACTTACAGCAATGGATAGATCATCTAGACACACGGTCAATAAAGAAACAAGGGCCCTGAATGATACATTGGATCAGATGGACTTGACAGATATATTTAGAACTGTGCAACCTAAAGCAACAGAATATACTTTCTTCTCGAGTGCACGTGGAACATTCTCCAAGATAGATCACATACTGGGTCACAAAACACCCCTTCATAAGTATAAAAGAATTGAGATCATACCATGCATACTTTCAGACCACAATGCAATGAGGCTTGAAATCAACCACAGGAAGAAGTCTGGAAAACCTCCAAAAGCACGGAGGTCAAAGAACACCCTACTAAAGAATGAACGGGTCAACCAGGCAATTAGAGAAGAAACTAAAAAATATAAAGAAACAAATGAAAATGAAAATACAACAATCCAAATGCTTTGGGATGCAACTAAGGCAGTCCTGAGAGGAAAATACCTTGCAATCCAGGCCTATCTCAAGAAACAAGAAAAATCCCAAATACAAAATCTAACAGCACACCTAAAGGAAATAGAAGCAGAACAGCAAAGACACCCCAAACCCAGCAGAAGAACAGAAATAATAAAGATCAGAGAAGAAATAAACAATATAGAATCTAAAAAACTGTAGAGCAGATCAATGAAAGCAAGAGTTGGCTTTTTGAAAAAATAAACAAAACTGATAAACCTCTAGCAAGGCTTCTCAAAAAGAAAAGGGAGATGACCCAAATAGATAAAATCATGAATGAAAATGGAATTATTACAACCAATCCCTCAGAAATATAAGCAATTATCAGGGAATACTATGAAAAATTTTATGCCAAAAAACTGGACAACCTGGAAGAAATGGACAAATTCCTAAGCACCAACACACTTCCAAAACTCAAACAGGAAGAAATAGAAAACAGACCCATAACCAGTGAAGAAATTGAATCAGTTATCAAAAATCTCCCAACAAATAAGAGTCCAGGACCAGATGGCTTCCCAGGGAAGTTTTACCCGACGTTTAAAGCAGAGATAATACCTATCCTTCTCAAGCTCTTCCAAAAAATAGAAAGGGAAGGAAAACTTCCAGACTCATTCTATGAAGCCAGTATTACTTTGATTCCTAAACCAGACAGAAACCCAGTAAAAAAAGAGAACTACTGGCCAATATCCCTGATGAATATGGATGCAACAATTCTTAATAAGATACTAGCAAATCGAATTCAACAGCATATGAAAAGAATTATTCACCATGATCAAGTGGGATTCATTCCTGGGATGCAGGGCTGCTTCAACATTCGCAAATCAATCAATGTGATACATCACATTAATAAAAGAAAAGATAAGAACCATATGATCCTGTCAATCGATGCAGAAAAGGCCTTTGACAAAATTCAGCAACTTTCTTAATAAAAACCCTCGAGAAAGTTGGGATAGAAGGAACATACTTAAACATCATAAAAGCCATTTATGAAAAGCCCACAGCTAACATCATCCTCAATGGGGAAAAACTGAGAGCTTTTTCCCTGAGATCAGGAACACGACAGGGATGTCCACTCTCACTGCTGTTGTTTAACATAGTGTTGGAAGTTCTAGCATCAGCAATCAGACAACAAAAGGAAATCAAAGGCATCAAAATTGGCAAAGATGAAGTCAAGCTTTCACTTTTTGCAGATGACATGATATTATACATGGAAAATCCGATAGACTCCACCAGAAGTCTGCTAGAACTGATAAATGAATTCAGCAAATTCGCAGGATACAAAATCAATGTACAGAAATCAGTTGCATTCTTATACACTAACAATGAAGCAACAAATACAGAAACTGATCCCATTCACAATTGCACCAAGAAGTATAAAATACCTAGGAATAAACCTAACCAAAGATGTAAAAAATCTGTATGCTGAAAACTACAGAAAGCTTATGAAGGAAATTGAAGAAGATATAAAGAAATGGAAACACATTCCATGCTCATGGATTGGAAGAATAAATATTGTCAAAATGTCAATACTACCCAAAGCTATCTACACATTCAATGCAATCCCAATCAAAATTGCACCAGCATTCTTCTTGAAGCTAGAACAAGCCATCCTAAAATTCATATGGAACCACAAAAGGCCCCAAATAGCCAAAGTAATTTTGAAGAAGAAGACCAAAGCAGGAGGCATCACAATCCCAGACTTTAGCCTCTACTACAAAGCTGTAATCATCAAGACAGCATGGTATTGGCACAAAAACAGACACATAGATCAATGGAATAGAACAGAAACCCCGGAATTAAACCCACAAAAGTATGGTCAACTAATCTTTGACAAAGCAGGAAAGAATATCCAATGGAAAAAAGACAGTCTCTTTAACAAATGGTGCTGGGAGAACTGGACAGCAACATGCAGAAGGATGAAACTAGACCGCTTTCTCACACCATTCACAAAAATAAACTCAAAATGGATAAAGGACCTGAATGTGAGACAGGAAACCATCAAAACCCTAGAGGAGAAAACAGGAAAAAACCTCTCTGACCTCAGCCGCAGCAATTTCTTACTTGACACATCCCCAAAGGCAAGGGAATTAAAAGCAAAAATGAACTATTGGGACCTCATGAAGATAAAAAGCTTCTGCACAGCAAAAGAAACAATCAACACAACTAAAAGGCAACCAACGGAATGGGAAAAGATATTTGCAAATGACATATCGGACAAAGGGCTAGTATCCAAAATATATAAAGAACTCACCAAACTCCACACCCGAAAAACAAATAACCCAGTGAAGAAATGGGCAGAAAACATGAATAGACACTTCACTAAAGAAGACATCCGGATGGCCAACAGGCACATGAAAAGATGCTCAATGTCGCTCCTCATCAGGGAAATACAAATCAAAACCACACTCAGATATCACCTCATGCCAGTCAGAGTGGCTCAAATGAACAAATCAGGAGACTATAGATGCTGGCGAGGATGTGGAGAAACAGGGACCCTCTTGCACTGTTCGTGGGAATGCAAACTGGTGCAGCTGCTCTGGAAAACAGTGTGGAGGTTCCTCAAGAAATTAAAAATAGATCTACCCTATGACCCAGCAATAGCACTGCTAGCAATTTACCCAAGGGATACAGGAGTGCTGATGCATAGGGGAACTAGTATGTTTAGAGCAGCAGTTTCAACAATAGCCAAATTATGGAAAGAGCCTAAATGTCCATCCACTGATGAACAGATAAAGAAGTTGTGGTTTATATACACAATGGAATACTACGTGGCAATGAGAAAGAATGAAATATGACCTTTTGTAGCAATGTGGATGGAACTGGAGAGTGTTACGCTAAGTGAAGTAAGTCATACAGAGAAAGACAGATACCATATGTTTTCACTCCTATGTGGATCCTGAGAAACTTAACAGAAATCAGGGGAGGGGAAGAAAAAAATAAAGAGGTTAGAGAGGGAGGGAGCCATAGCATAAGAGACTCCTAAGAACTGAGAACTGAGCATTGATGGGGGGTGGGAGGGAGGGGAAATTGGTTATGGGTATTGAGGAGGGCACCTTTTGGGATGAGCACTGGGTGTTGTATGGAAACCAATTTGACAATAAATTTCAATTAAAAAAATTAAAAATAGAATTACCATATGATCCAGTAATTTCACTATTTGCCAAAAAAATACAAAAAGACTAATTTGAAAAGAATATGCACATATGTTTATTACAGCATTATTTACAATAGCCAAATTATGGAAGCAACCCAAGTGTCCATCAGATGAAAGGATAAGAAGACATGGGGTGTGTGTGTGTGTGTGGGTATGCATGCATGCAATGGAATATGATATATATATATATATACACACACACACACACACATATATATACATATATATACACACACATATACATATATATACACACATTATATATATATATATATATATATATATATATATATATGTGCACAATGGAATAGTACTAAACCATAAAGATGAAATATTGCCATTTACAACAACATGGATGGATCTAGAGTATAATGCTAAGTGAAATAAGTCAATCAGAGAAAGACAAATATCATATAAATTCACTTATATATGGAATTTAAGAAATGAACGAAGAAAAAAGAGACGAATAAAAATCACTCTGAAATACAGAGAACAACCTGGCAGTAATCAGAGGGAAAATGGGTGGGGGAATGGATGAAACAGGTGAAGGGATTAAGAGTACACGTATCATGATGAGCACTGGGTAATGTATAGAATTTTCTAATCACAAGCAGGGGAAGATGGCAGTGACTGTTCCACAGCAGCACTGGACCATAGAGTAGCTGTGCAATGGGCAGCTACCCAAGAAGGACATTATCAAGTTTCTACAGGACCACAGCTCAGATTTCTTTCTTTCAGAACATAAGTTATTAGTAAACATTAAAAATGTGGCCAAAACAGCTAACAGGGACCATTTGGTTTCAGCCTATAATCATCTTTTTGAATGAGTTTCAAGGGTACTGAAAGTATAAGTATCTGAGCAGGTGAAAAATGTGAAGTTTAATGAAGACAAACCCAAAGAAACCAAGCCTGAAGAGACTCTAAATGAGGGTCCACCAAAATAAATTCTGTTCTTAAAAATGGAGATAAAACCAACTTTCCCCAAAAGAGACAGGTTGTTCACTGTTAGTATACAGGAACACTATAGGATAGAACTGTTTATGATATTAATATTCAAACAAGTTCAAAGAAGAAGAAAAATGCCAAGCCTTTAAGTTTTAAGGTTGGAACAGGCAAAGTTATCAGAGGATGGGATGAAGTTCTCTTGACCATGCGTAAAGGAGAAAAGGCTCGACTAGAGATTGAGCCAGAATGGGCTTATGGAAAGAAAGGACAGCCTGATGCCAAAATTCCACCAAATGCAAAACTCATTCTTAAAGTGGAATTACTGGATATTCATTGAAATAGCAATGCTTCAGGTATAAAGACATCAGCAACAATAAAACATGGCCCTGAAGAAACTTATATAACTAATTTGAGCTGGTTACTATTGTAAGGGAATAGTCAACTGGAAAATTCAAGAAGTCAAGTATTATTTACTCTATCCCCAACTTTTAAGATATGCAATCCATCATAATTCCCTAAAGTGTGAAATATTTTACTACAGCTGCATAAAATATTGGTTATGGGGAACTGATTTTCCTTTTACCTCAGGTTGTAAACTAAAAGGTTCAATAAAAATGTATCAAGTGTCAAAAAAAAAGAATTGTTAAATCACTATATTGTATACCTGAAACTAATAGAACACTGTATGTTAACTATATTGGATTTAAAGTTTAAAAGAAAAAAGTAATATTCTTTTCTTCTATTTTGCTAAGAGTTTTTATCATGAAAGAATGTTTAATACTGTCAAATGATCTTTCTTCATCTGTTCAATAATCGCATGATCCCCCCCTTATTCTGTTAATATGATGAATTAAACTGCTTGATTTTTAAATTTTAACCCAACTTTGCATTCCTGGGTGAAGGCCTACTTGATCATGATGTGTCATGCTCTTTGAACATTCTTATACAGGTCTTTTGGTGCACTGTGCACACATTTCTTTTAGCTACATATATAGGAGCAGAAATACTGAGTCATAAAGTATGGACACTGATTTTAAGGAAAGAGTATGGCTTTAGGGGTATTGAGTCAAGGCTTAAGGAAGACTTCTGGGGGTATATGTTCAACAGGCAATTAAAAATGTGGCGCTGGAGCTTGGGTAGAAGCCAGAGGTGTGGATTTGGGAGTCATCAACAAAAAGCTTACATGTGAAGCCACTGGGATGGAATGCTCTGTGTGGGGGAGGATCAGGGAAGAGAGAAGAGGACTCCAGATTAACACTTGAGAAACACCTGTAGATAAGAGGCAGGAGGACAAAGGACCAGGAGAGAGAGGCACGACTTCAAATGGGTGGGACAAAAACTAAGAGTATCAACTTTTCAACATTATGGATAAAACAAGGAAAAGAACTCCTTAGTTTTGGTGACCACGGACCTTCATCCTGTTTTTTCCCTTGCTATAGCTACTGCTATGCTTTTATGTTTAATTTTCATCTTTATAAAGTTCTTCGGTTACTTTTGGAGTCATGCCAATTTGCAAGACTGTTATCACCCTGGCAGCTGCTAAGAACATTCTATTCCACCCCACAGAAATACTCAGGACAGAGTACTTAATGAGGACTTACTAATTATAGGCCTATCAGTCAAAATTATGACCCCCAAAATAGCAGAATTTCAAAAGTCAGCTGAAGGTGTATGTGGCACAGGACAAAGCAGCCACACAAATGGATAAAGAGAAAAAAAGGTTCTCTTTAAAAACTATTAACTTCATAGAATTGGGTAGCTGAAGTTTCATAACTTGATATACTGAACTTTCCTTCATGCTACCTCTTGCAACTTTCTGTCATACTATGTAAGGCTCCTTTTCAAAGGCAACTGGAGGAAAATCACAAGAAAAGACAAAGGGGAAGAAGAGGGGCAGGTCAGCTGAGTTCTGTGGATAAAAGCATTAGAGAAAGTTTGGGAAGATTTCACTAGCTTGCCTCTGCATTCTCTTTGAGCAGAAAGTAAAGCAACATATACACTATAGGTCATTAGGTACACAGCAGCATCCTTCAATATGCAGTGAATGTTACTCCACAAAATAAATATCATGCTTTTACTGTATTCCAAGCAAAAGAAAGATAATTAACCCTGCAGTAAATATCTCTCATCAACAACATAAAAGCTGTGTTCCATGCCTTTTAAGGCAATGGAAACTAAGAGCATAAAATAAGTGATAAAGAAATAAGATGGATAACTTCCAAACCAGAAGAAGAAAAAAAAACTTAAATAAACAGGAACAAGAAAGCAAAAATTAAACCCAAGTGTATCAGTAATCTATGTCTTTAACCACTATCTTTAATAGATAAGTAAGTCTGTTTATATTGAGTGGGTGAAAACAAAAGCTAGAGATAGGCTTTTTACAAAAGGCACACCTAAAACACAGTGGACATACTAAAGCTAAAATAAAAGGAACAGGAAAAAATATACCAAATAACAAAAAATCTATCTAGCAAGATTAATATAAGCAAAGCAAAATTTAAAGGGGAAAGACTTAGTAGTAATAAAGCAGGACCTTACTTGATGATAAAAAGAACAATCTACCAAGTAGCTTTAACAATTTTGAACCTCTATGCATTAATAACATAGTTTCAAAATATATAAAGCAACATTTTTATAAGATATTCACCATTATTGAAGATTTTATTAACTTCTTTCAAAAAGTTACCAATCAGGTGGGCCAAAAATATACATATTAAAAATAGCAACGGGGGGGTGGTGCCTGGGTGGCTCAGTTGGTTAAGCGTCAGACTTGGGCTCAGGTCACGATCCCATGGTTCATGGGTTCGAGCCCCACGTCAGGCTCTGTGCTGACAGCTCAGAGCCTGGAGCCTGTTTTGGATTCTGTGTCTCCCTCTCTCTCTGCCCCTCCCATGCTTGCACTCTGTCTCTCTCTCTCTCTCTCTCTCTCTCTCAAAAATAAATAAACATTATTATTTTTTTTAAAGCAAGGTGTGCCTGGGTGGCTCAGTCAGTTGAGCATCTGACTCTTGATTTCAGCTCAGGTCATGATCCCAGAGTTGTGGGATCGACCCTAAGTTGGGCTCTGCACTAAGCGTGGAGCTTGCTTAAGATTCTCTCTCTATCCCTCTGCCCCTCCCCTTCTCACACATGCATGTGCAGGCATTGTCTCTCTCTTAGAACAAAAAAAAAAAAAAAAAAAAAAAAAAATTGCAAAAACTTAATCATGTCAGATTCCAAGAAGGCTTTCTGATTAATCAGAAAATATGGCATAAACTAAGTCACTGGAAACTGGAAAATACAACATAAACTAAGTCACATTTTGGGGTTCAGAAGCAAAACCACTTTAAAACTCAATAAAATGGGAAATGACTGCAATAGTTTTATTTTACAGTTTACTGCTTTTCTTTGATTCATTTTCCTATCCAGTTGCAAACTGTCAAATCATTTCAACTGCCATCTTCTATTTCTGTTATACGTTCGGATATTAATTGACTTGTTTCTCATAAGCTTGCAAGGTGAAAAAAATATTGTTCTTATTTATTAAACTCAAGTAAATGAAACCCGCCTTCCACTCATTACCAGAAAAAAACAATTCTTTGGTGGTAGAGGTACCAGAGCTTATTGAAAATTATCTGAATGGTATTCTGGATATCCAATAGCATCTTTGTAGCACCCACTCATACCCCTAACCCACCAGCATTTTAAAGCCTATTTTGCCACCAGGGTAGCAAGTTGAAAGTGCTGGGAAGTTAACCTAGCAGTCTTCAACCCAGAACTCAGTGGATTTGCTATATAGATGCTTCAGCTTTCTCACCCTCAGGTGGCAGAACCTTGAGGCACATTTTCTACACCCTTCCCAGTGATCCCCAGCAGGCTTAAGGTCAAATAGCACACTATAATGGCTCCTTCCCTTGCCCTTCTCATTTCTCTCCAGTGTTTCCTTCCCCTTCCAATTCAATCATTTGCACTTGAATCTTTGTCTCAGGTCGACTTCTACAGGAAACCAAACAAAGAAAAATCTCACTGTGGAAAAAAAATGCATGCTTTACACAATTTCTGCTTGTTGCTTAATGTCAGAGATAATGGAGTCATTAACATTTGTTTCTGATCTCCTAAAACACAGAGATTCCACAATAAAATGTAGTGAGCACCCCAGTGTGCATAGCAGGGAACTAATGGCCTTATTTACAACAGAGCACCACAAAGTAAGTGCCATACTGGGCGACTGCAGAGGGAGAAAGAAGAGTAGAATATTAAGGAATTTAGTAAGGACTTGGGTCTAGGGAGAGTTTAACAATTCTTCATGCTATGGGTATCACAAATGATTCGCGTGTGTGCTCTAAAAAGCTGCACAGGTCAATGCTCCAAGGGCTCCTTGAGATTGCAATGGGGGTTCACATGGCGCCGATTCCAAGTGGTAATTGCTACACTCAACATCACTGCCACTTTCAGTGGACTTTCCCTAGGGACCTTCCCTGAAAGTAGAGACCTTTTCTGGGCAAACCTGCTCACTCTCTGTAAGATCAGAGAGAAGCCTGGCTCCAGACAGCTCAACTCTCATACCACTTCTGGAGTAAATTATTAAGGAACATTTCTTCTGCCCTTTATGCTTTACAAGAAGATTTGCAACCATTCATTGCTCATTCCTTACAACGGTCCTGAGGAAATGCAGGGGAAAGCTGGGAGACTGTGGATGAGTTACTTGGTTCAAATACTTTCCAACATCCTTACACCCTTCCTTGGACAGAACAAAGTCTCTAAAGATCATGCCAAATCTTCCTTTGAAGTGACATGTAGGACAGTAAAAAATAGTTCAAAAAGATCTTTCATTTTCTGAAAGAATTTAAGATCTTGCTTCACCACTCTACAGTTTAAAGAGCTTTATAGAGATTTGGGGGGTTATATTTACACTCCCCCTCCTGCTTTGTATCCATGTTTTAGAAGGCCAAATCCATTCTAAGATAAAGCTTTTTCCCCAGGAAAAGTGACTTTGAGTTCTTTGCAACGCGTGGCTTCTGCTTCTGGGGCTATTGTTTTTCTTCTCCAGTGGGAGAATGTTATCCCCTTGGCTGAATAAATGAAGCACGTATCACAAACCGTGGCAAAGGGGGGAAAAAAGAAAATGAGAAGGAAACAAATGCTTAAAATGACAACCAGAAGAGAACTTCCCTTGTTCATTCTTGTCCTTGTTCCAGGGAGCAACTAGTGCAGGCAGAAAGGGCACAGTGTTCTTGCTCACTTATGATCAGTATGGAGAAGCTCAGCAGTCAGATGCCAGTTATGCTTAGCATCACAGAACTTCCCTTTTTATCTTTTATTGTTTTCAAACTTCATATTCATATTTGGAAGTCAGAACTTGGCTAGAGATAGGAGAGGGATCATAGGCCAATGGTTTTCAAAGGGCAAATTCCTTGTTAAGCAAAATAATCTTATTTGAATCTTCAACATAAAAAGCAGATTTAAAAGTGGCATGCTGTCTAAATTTATTTTGTAAGTTCTAAGTCAGATAAGAAGCACCCAAGGCTTAGCAAAATTTTTTTTTAAGTATATGAAAAGAAGGAAAGAAGAAACCTAAAATCCTACAACTGGATGTAATATGATACTGACACAATGAAAGCTACTACAAGTTCCCTTTTTGGGGGGACAAGGACTTTTAATTGAGTGTAGTACACGTAAG
This sequence comes from Leopardus geoffroyi, assembly GCF_018350155.1. Classification (NCBI taxonomy): domain Eukaryota; kingdom Metazoa; phylum Chordata; class Mammalia; order Carnivora; family Felidae; genus Leopardus; species Leopardus geoffroyi. The sequence continues at coordinate 14,561,339 of NC_059343.1, forward strand.
TTTGAGAAGGTGTTTTACATGAGCACTAATCCAAAGGCCTGAATTACTGAAACAAAACAAACATCTGACAAAGTTGTAACTTCACAAAGTAATGATACATCTACAAGAATGTGACTGCAATAAACAAATTAAAGAAAAGCTATGTACTGGATACTGTGGCGAGCCACCCAGAACCCCCTTCAAGAACGACACATCCATCTCCCAGATGCTATGAGCGCTGCCTCCCTGCTACATCACCCTCAGCCCCTCTACATGCTCCTACCTCCCCATTCCCAGGGTAGCTCACATCCAATGACTGGTGGGTGAAGAGGCATGAAGCCCTGGCCCCCTTGCCTCAAGGACAACCAGGAAGCGTCATCCCAGCTGCGGAGCTCCGGTGATTTGGGCTGAGGTCTTGGTTAGTACTGCATCACAGCTCAGCTCCTCCTCCTGCTGAATCCCGCTGCCTTCCCCGACAGAGCACCCACCATTAACTTGTGCGTGTAAACATCTGCCTTCGGGTCTCAGACACGTGAAAGTACAAGCAGTACCCATGGAGCCTACATGTGGATCCAATAAGCCCTATCATTTGGCCATATTTAACTCGGTTGCTCCACATAGTTATATTTATATACAGTATTTAAAACATGTATATACATATTTCCCCTAATTTTTATTTTGAAAATTGTCAAGCCAACATAAAGAATATCATAAATGCTCATATACTCCCACTGAGATTCAAGAATTCTTAGCATTTTAGCATACCTTGTCCTTCCACATCTACATTTTCTTTTGCTGTACCACTTGAAAGGATGATTAAAAAACCTCATACCACTTGTCTTCTAAACACTTCTGCATGCATCTCCCAAGAATAAGCACAATATATACCACCACCACATTATCGTCACACATAAGAAAACTAACAATTCCATTAATTACAGGCTTAAAATATTTTAAATGTTGTTATCAATGATACTCTAATCAAACATTTGTGAAATCCATGGGGTTTCTTAGAATGAAGTTTGAAAAATACTTTTCTAGAGTAATACCTAGAAAGAACAGGCCCATCTGAGGGGGGGGGAAAAAAAATCAGCCTTCAATTTCATCCATGACCTGGTTAGTATACAAAGGGTAACTAACAAAGCTTGATCCCCTCCATCCCCAACAGACCCAAATAGTATTCTACACCCTTGTGTATCAGACCCATCACACATTAGAATACCGACCCGCATACACAGATACACGCTAAGGTCTAAGAATTGGTTAATATCCTTTAATTAAAGTGACAAACTGGTAAGTGTGCTTATGTGAACACTTCTGTTCTCAAACCCAGTCGGTAAATTTGGTAATGGCTTTTCTTATTAGGCTGGTATTCTTAGGCAGATCAAAAGGGTGTTTAAACAATAATTACTCTTGGAACTCAGTAAGTTTACGTACAGATACTGCATGGCCAGGCATCACAAAAACATATCAATGTGTTATGTCTTCCTTAAATAAACATCATCCATCACTTAAGTAAACCAACAATTAGGTTGAAAACACAAGTGTTAATACAGAAAAGTGCCATCCACTAAAATGTACATTTTATTTCAGGAACATCTCTTGAGAAAGTGCCTTACTTGGAAACTCACTTAAGTGGTGCCATTAAAAACTTGAAGTGTCAACAGTCTTGGGAAATGGAATATATTAACAGTGCAACTGTACAAGCACCTCCTCAGACTGGGCTTTAATAGTCCTGTTCAAGTCAGGTGTTTCAGTTAAGCAGAGCCCTTATCTGGCCATTTAGGGATAAGGAAAATATATTGGACCATAAGTATGCATAAGTATCCATAAGTATGCATATATATGCTTCTCTTATTCTCTCCCCCCTCTCTTTCTCTTCCCTTCCCACACCTCCACACCACTCTTCCTGTGTTTGAAAAGGGAAAATAAAAGAAACCTACCATCACCTACATCTTGAAGGCTGGCAGCTGCCATTTCCTTTAAACAGCCATCTGAAATAGCTTCTGTTTAAAACAACAAGGATTTCAAGGATTAAAAAGCAAGTATTTCAAGGGTCAGATGATGGGTGGAATGTAAAATGTTCATTCCACTAAATACAATCCCACTATGATCCAGTCCCTCCCCTAGTCCCTCCTAAGCCTGATGTGGATGCTAAAGGCCATCCCTGAAGGAGTCACTTGGGGCTCTGCTTAAAGGGAAGGTGGTGTCCCCCTTGTAGCCTAAGGTAAAGTCATTCCCATTCCTGCTGTCCCCCAAATCTCTCTCAATTACAGAGCAAGGGAGAACCAGTAAACCTACACTTGTCAATGCAGTGAGCCAAGCAGAGCAGAGAGCTGAACTTACTAGAGCCTGTGGCTTTCAAATATTTTTGAATTGTGATCCAAATAAGAAAAGCATTTTACATGGCAGTCCAGTTCCTATATACAGTAGAAATACGAAACTAAGATGTACGTTTTCCAAAATAATATTGTCCTGTGATATTTTCTATTTCATTTCTTAGAAATACTAGTCCCAGGGGTCCCTGGGTGGCTCAGTCGAATAAGCGTCTGACTTCGGCTCAGATCATGATCTCACGGTTTGTGAGTTTGAGCCCCACATCCGGCTCTGTGCTGACAGCTTGGAGCCTGCTTCAGATTCTGTGTCTCCCTCTCTCTCTGCCCCTCTCCGACTCCCTCTCTCTCTCTAAAATAAGTAAGAACATTTAAAAAATGTTTTCTTAAAGAAATGCTAGTCTCAACTCATTAAACTGATTTTTATCACCCACTGACAGGAAATGGCCTGCAGTGTGAAATACATAATGCTAGAAGGCATTGAAATACCAAAACTGTATTTTTGTCCTAGACTGGACTCATAGATCTTTGGCTATGGCTTTATAGAGAGCTGCTAAAAATCCCACTGTTTAACCAAAGGAAACTTTTCTCATAAGACATCCAGGTGAGGTCTCAGGACCAGCACGGCCCAACTGTGTAACTATCCATTTCAGCAACGCTTCTTCTAGAGCACGTATTCCAGTTTCTGCTAATATTAGGTAATTAAAATTGGCCTATTTTTTTAAGTTTATTAATTTTGAGAGAGAGAGAGAACGAACGAACAAGTGGGGAGGGGCAGAGATGGAGAGAGAGAATCCCAAGCAGGCACCGTGCTGTCAGTGCAAAGCCTGATATGGGGCTCAAACTCAAACCACAAGATTATGACCAGAGCTGAAATCAAGAGTTGGATGCTTAACTGACTAAGCCATCCAGGCGCCCCCAACTTGGCCTATTTTTAATTATGCATACATTCCCATTGTCAATGATTCAAACAAGAATGCCTGTCTACACCTATTCCTATTCACTGCCCAGGATAGCCACAATAAAACCAGACAAGTATCTTCCATCTCTTGTGATACGTTCACATATTACACATAACCACACCCATGGTTTTTAATAATGTAAATGGAATTGTATTACATTTACTGTTCTGTGACTCACTATTCAAACCGAAGAGACGAGCCTTTTTTGAGTCAGGACATGATTGTCACATCAGTCTATCTAGACTGGCTACATCCTTTTTTTTTAATAGTAATTTGTTGAGGTATAATTTATATACAGTAAACGCACATAACTTAAGTACAGCTTGAGGACTTTTTACATATGTATATCCCCGTGTGATCTACATCCAGATCAATACATAGAACATTTCCATTATCCCAGAAAGTCTCCCTCATGGCCCTTCCAGTCAATGCCACCCCTAGAGAAGTATTCACTACTCTGACTTCCAACACTATACATTAGTTTTCCCTGTTAAATCTCACATTCATGGAGTCACAGAGTAGCTATTCCTCTGTGTCTGAATTCTTTCATGCAACCTAGTATTTTTTTCCTTTTTTTTCGTGTTTGTTTATTTTTGAGGGGGAGGAGGGGCAGAAAGAGGTGGACAGAGGATTCTAAGTGGTTTCCGTGCTAACAGCAGAGAGCCCGACACGGGGCTTGAACCCATGAACCGCAAAGTCATGACCTGAGCCGAAGTCGGATGCTTAACCTACTGAGCTAGACAGGTGCCCCTCATGCAACCTAATATTTTTGAGATTCATTTCTGTTTTTCCATGTATTGGTAGTTTTGCAGGGTATTTTGTTTTTGTTTTTATTGCTAAGTGGTATTCCCATCACAGTGTGGGTTGTTTTCAGTTTGGGGGGGGGTGCTCTTGTAAATGAAGCTATGAACATTCTTTTAGAAATCTTTCTGTGGACATGTGCACTCATTTCTCTTGAGAATATACTTATAATTGCTGGGTGATAGGTGGTGTATAACTCTACTAGAGACTACAAACATTTTGCCCCGGTGACTATGTCATTTTACATTCCCACCAGCAGTGTATAACCTTCCAGTTGTCCAATCCTCATCAGCACTTTGTATTGTCTTTACATTAGCCATTCTGGTGGATGTATGCTGGTATCTTGCTACAATTTTAATTAGCATTTTCCTGGTGACCAACGACGTTGAGCACTGTTTCATGTGCTTACTGGCCATTCCAATATGTTCTTTTATGAAATACCCATTCAAGAATTTTGCCCATTTTTTTAATTGGGTTGTTCATTGTTTTGTTATTGGTTTATAGAATTCCTTAATATATAATGGAGACAAGTCCTCTATCAGACATAAGTATTGTGAATATTTTCAATCTCTGGGGGGCACCTGGGTGGCTCAGTTGGTTAAGCATCCAACTTTGGCTCAGGTCATGATTTCACAGTTTGTGGGTTCAGGCCCCACGTTGGGCTCTGTGCTGACAGCTCGAAGCCTGAGGCCTGCTTCAGATTCTGTCTCTCTCTCTTTCTCTCTGCCCCTTCCCAATTCATGCTCTGTCTCTCTCTCTCTCTAAAATAGATAAAAAAACATTAAAAAAAATGTTTTAATGTATTTTCAATCTCTGGTTTCCCTTTCACCTTAGTATCTGCCACATTTTCAATGGATGTTTCTTTTCCCAGTGTAGTAGCAGTTTATTAATATTACCAGTTCCCTATTAGGGGATATTTATACTCCTGGGTAAAAATGTGTGCTTCAGTGGAAAAATGTTCATTGTTTGAAGCACATCATTCTTGGTTATCTGGTTCTGATTTTCCATTCTGTAAGTTGTATATAACTGATAGCAATGGAAAATAATTTTTATCTATAGACATGCAAATAAATTGGTGGAGATTCAATTAATTCCTTCTCCAACTGTGGGAGGAGCCAGTTTTGCCTCCATTTGCACTTTCAATATTACTAATCTAATAAAAATATGTTGTTTGGTTATCCTTTGAAATGATTGTGACATCTTATTGGTTCCCTAACAAGTTAAATAAAATCTCTAACATATGTTCATTTTATATCTGAGAGCCATAATTTTACTTTTAAAAAATATTCTTTAACACATTTCTAATTTTTTATCCTATTGCAGAGAATGCTGCAACACTTATCGCACTAATTTCTTTGCGTAGAAGTCTCTCTCAAAACGAACATGTCCTCGTGCTCTCTCACACTCCAAACTGAACCAACTGTGAGGAATGGATTTAACAAGTTCAGCTCCATGAAAGCATACAGGATGAATGCAGACAGAACCTCTATTTTTACAGGGGAAAAGGTCAAATTAGGCTCAAGCCAAAGAGATCAAACTAATGGTGGAATTTCAGGTGTGGTAAGGCAGGGTGAATGAGGAACGCCCCTGCTTACTGCACACCTGCTACTCCCAGACCGTTGAGTTAGGCAAAGATAGGAAAGTCAGGCTAGAGGGGGAGCTTCCGTAAATCTCACATCTGCCCTCATTGTGGTGCAAAACAGCTTCTCCTTTTCTTCAGCCCACAAATTTCATGAAAGTTCCTCTCATCAACAAACTCTGAACTGGAACCATACTGACACAGGAGTTATGGGAAATGTGGCTCTCAGCTTCTCTTCTGCCAGGCAGAAATTCTAAAAGTGGGAGGTGGTGATGCTTAGGTGAAACCTGACACACAGCTGGAGCTCATTAAGTGGTGACCATCATCACCACCATCCACGAAGCAGCAGGGACACAAGCACTTAACTTCACAGCAGTTGGAGTATGTACTATTTTTCTCCTAGGTTATCTGTCCGTTGTTCAGTATCCCCCTTCTCCTACTTCACTGTGAAGGTACCAAACAAGGACTCGGGAATCACAATCCTAAAAGGCAAATGCTGGGGCGCCAGTCAGTTAAGTGTCTGACTCCTGACTTCGGTTCAGGTCATGATCTCACGGTTCATGGGACTGAGCTCTGGGTTAGGCTTTGTGCTGAGTGTGGAGCCTGCTTGGGATTCTCTGTCTCCCTCTCTCTCTCTGCCCCTCCCCAACTCGTGCTTGCTCTCTTTCTCAAAATAAATAAATAAACATTTTTAAAAGGCAAATGCCAAATAAGTCAGTAGTTTGGGAAAATATACTAAAGGATTTATAGGTTTGTGTTAACAACCCTAGCATGAAAGTGAGACTTGGGGTCCAGTCCTGGCTTTGGTGCTAGCAACTCTAGGACTTTGGACAAACTACCAAACCTTCCGGTAACTTTTTTATTGAAATGTTCAAGAGGCTGTGATACTTTGAGAAGAGCACATCATTCCCAAGAATGCATAACCTCAGTCTCATCAAGAGAACACTAAACAAACCCAAATTGAGGGACATGTTACAAAAAGACTGACCAATACTCTTCAAAATGTTAAGGTCAGGAAGAACAAGGGAAGACTGAGAACTGCCACAGATTGGAGAGTAAGGAGACATGAGAATTAAATGCAATAGAGGATCTTGGATTGAATCCTGTAAGTGAAAAAGAGCTTTAGTGGAAAGCCTGGCAAAATACAAAAAGTCTGGAGTTAATAATATTGAACCAATGTTAATTTGAGTTTTCATAATTGCGCCATAGTTATTAAAGCTGTTAACATTATGAGAAGCTGGGTGAAGGGTGTATAGGAACTCTGTACTATTTTTACAATTCTTCTCTAAGTCCAAAATTATCCCAAAATAAAATGTTAAAATATAAAACTGTGTTACTTAAACAGTATCAAAATTGAATTCATCATTTTGCATTGGGCCTTGCAAATTATGTACCCAGTCCTACATGGAAGTCTATGGAGAACTGGATGAAACTCCTTTCCTGGGGTGCCTGGGTGGCTCAATCAGTTAAGTGACCAACTCTTGATTTCAGCTCAGGTCATGATCTCAAGGTTGGCGAGATGGAGCCCCGTGTGGGGCTCTCCACGACAGCACAGAGCCTTGTTTGAGATTCTCTCTCTCCATCTCTCTGCCCCTCCCGCCCCCAAATAAACTTAAAAAAAAAAAAAAAAAAAAAAAAAAAAAAAAAAAAAAAACCCGGCCTGTGACACAAAATAATGAAGCAGCAGCAAAATGATTCCCACCAGCTTGAAGGGAACTTGGAAGGAGCAGAGACAGGAGCTTCTCCACCCGAATGGGTCTTGCGGACAAGAATAAGAATGGTTCTGGGTCAATGGCTAAAGACCAGGTGAGTCAAGTAGTTATCTCAGCTGATGATGGCTAAGAAAAATGACAATAACCTGATTCTGAACCCCCTCCTCACTCTTGGCATTGTATAAAACCACTTAAACTTAGAATCAATTCTGGAGAAAAGGATGAAAATACCCACCCACTGGTATTCTCCCAGACCTACCTCTGTTCACCTCCTGGGCTCTTCACTTGCATTCTCCGCAAACTCAAAAGCCTTGAATGACTAAGGCTAAGTTTCTACCCGCAGCGCGTAGAGGTTCAAAACAGAAATTAAGAGTGATGTCACCAAGACGGCAACACACAGGTCTGTGATTTCACCGTCCCTCACTGGAACAACCATTCCTGAACAAGACCACTGGGAGAATCTTGAAGCACCGGCTGAGGCTGAGGCACCCCCCTGCACCACAGAGACCAAGGCAGACCGCCCGAGATGGGTAAGAGAACTACACACGGACCGCAGCGCCCCTAACCCAGACCTGCGAGCACCGCACGGACAGGCCTCCCTGAGCCTCAGGTTCCTTCCTTCCCTGGGAAGAGAGCCCGGGGGGCCAGCGGTGCCCCAGCACCGTGGGTAGCTTCGCGAGAGCCCCCGTTCTGGTCTCGGCCCGCAGGGATTGCAGGAGACTCTGAGGCGGGCTGAGAAAGGGCGGGGTGGGAGGGGGGGCGGTCTCAACAACAAGCACGCGGACCGGCGGGCCGAGGCTGTAGCCCCAAGCGGGGGTACTGCTCACCTGAGGAACTCGACTCGGCAGGGTGCACGTCTGCCGGACCCTGGTCCTCAAACAAGGAGTTGTGCCACCTTGGAGCCGCGACCGCCCAAGCCCCGGCCGGGTACTGAGTCACGGCCGCACCCGCGTGGAGGAGGCCGTCTCCCGCCATACCAGAGGCACTGGCGGGAACAGCTTGAAGCCTGCGCCTGGGTACCTGAGCGCAGCCGTAAGTGGGCGGGGCTGCTTGCCCGCGGGGCGGAGCAGGTACCGCAGGTGGCAATAACATTGTTACTTATATATATGGTAACAGTTTACGTGGCCTTTGGCCAGTAAGGCTTAGATTTTCAGCTGTTTTTCACTTGTCTTTAGAGATCGTTTCTGCATCTAGTAGAGGCACATCTCTGCAGCACTCCGGAACAGTGGCAAACTAAACCACGTTCACGCTCACTACCTCCTTTACCCTAATTTATTATTTTTTAATTTCCCGTCCTGTCCCAATGTTATTATTTTACTACAAATAAAAATGTGTCATATATTTAAATAAATATTAAAGTATAAAATGATATTATGCTTTAGTAACACTTCTTTTTTACCCAAGAAGGGTAAAACACTTCCAAAGTTTTCAATATCCTTAAGACTATACCCACAATAGTAAGTCACTGTTGCTGGGTTCAACTATTCCATTTTGCTTATTAAGCAAGAAAGTAAACATTCTAACTGTACCACTTTTTGGGGCGCCTGGGTGGCGCAGTCGGTTAAGCGTCCGACTTCAGCCAGGTCACGATCTCGCGGTCCGTGAGCTCGAGCCCCGCGTCAGGCTCTGGGCTGATGGCTCAGAGCCTGGAGCCTGTTTCCGATTCTGTGTCTCCCTCTCTCTCTGCCCCTCCCCCGTTCATGCTCTGTCTCTCTCTGTCCCAAAAATAAATAAACGTTGAAAAAAAAAATCTAACTGTACCACTTTTATGGAACGGGATGAAAAATATGTTATTAATTTTTTTAAAAAAAAAACATTGTGGATTGCATTAGTAAAAGAACAACCAAAGCATCAGTATTAAGAATATTTTAAATATTTATTGTATTTATTTGTAAAATAAGACGACATATGAAAGATAAACTTATTTATCAAACACAAGTCTTATGAACAGCCATTTAAAATCTTTAACATTGAACTAATACAATAATGGAGTGATCCTGTGACACTTTGAAGACAGAAAAGGTTTCATTTAGTTTAAAATAAAATATGCAGCACCTTTATGAAATTTATTTTGCTCAATCAGTGTGACTGTAAAGTTGTGCACAAAAAAATAAAAATAAGTTGTGCGTATATTATGATTCAGACTAAGAAATCATTTTAAACACTTTCTTAAAAGAAATAATGGGAAAAAAAAAAGGGGGGGCACCTGGGTGGCTCAGTCGGTTGAGCGTCCGACTTCAGCTCAGGGCACGATCTCACGGTCCCTGAGTTCGAGCCCCACGTCCGGCTCTGGGCTGACAGCTCAGAGCCTGGAGCCTGTTTCGGATTCTGTGTCTCCCTCTCTCTGACCCTCCCCCGTTCATGCTCTGTCTCTCTCTGTCTCAAAAATAAATAAACGTTAAAAAAAATTAAAAAAAAAAAAAAGAAATAATGGGTATTATAAACTGTGCTAGCCAATACAGCACCCACTATCCACATGTGGCTATTTTAATTTTTAATCAGCTAAAATGTGGTAAAGTTTTAAAATTTAGTTCCTGTCTAATTAGCCACATCTCAAGTGTTTAAGAGCTACACGTGGCTAGTGACATTACCATTATGTTGGTAATAGTATTAGACAGGACTGGTCTAGTAACTTATATCAGCAGCCACCCTAATAAAGTTAACCATGTAAATCTTGAAAACTTTTGGTGAATATAAAGTTTTTGTTCTTGTAATTTTGCTTCTAATCCAGGGGATATTTCAGATAACACAAAATAAAAATCAAATTTGAAATCTGCATATAAAATTTGAAATTTAACCTTGTCTAAGATATAATTTTATTACTTTTCCATATTAGCTATATTACCAGTAGTTTGTAAAATTATTTGTGAAACTGAACGGTGAGGCCAAAGATTATTTTAGATGAATTAATCTGAATAACTCTGTCCAAACTCTTTGGCCCTCTATGGAAGATTTTTTTTTACTTGAATTATTTACTTTTTAAGATCACTGTAACATAGCCTATTGAATTTCTTCTTTGCCTTATCAAAAAACTGATCTAGGATCAGAAAACTTATCTAGGAAAAGCCATGGGTCATAAGCAAATGACTGCAGATAAAGAGTGAACTCCCACAAGGAAAAAAATTTGCTTCTTAACAATAACTAAAGATGCTATAAAATGAATGTAACTTGAAGACCATTTGATAGGTTGAAAGCTAAAAGATGGCATTATAACTAACAGAATATTTCTCTTTTTTGACAAAATGTTTCTTAAACATAAATGATCAGACAATGAAATTATACAGTATTTCTATGGCTCACTCATTCAAGAACTTTAAAGTGCTTAAGCTAAAAATAAAATCCTACTCATGAGCAAAATGGAATTTTTTTTCATTCTCCAATATTCTTGCCAATATCCTTTAAGATCACTTTTTTCTAATTGAATCTCTGATCAATTTTTTTTTCATTTAAACACTGTAAGATTTAAATTTGTATGCATTTCAACAGTAAAATCAATCAGAAAAACACGGTCTGTTTATAAACCTTCACCCAGACATTTCAGAAACAACAACAACAAAAATGTTAGTGTCTTAATCTGGTCAGATTCTTTTTATTCATAGTGATATATTCTTAAATTTAAATTACTTCAATGGAACCAAAAAGCCGCCTGATACGATTTTCTATGTTGACTCTTAGAAAACTGCTGTGATAAAATATTAACTGGAGGTAATTAGAAGAATGCTGTTTTTTAATCAGGAGTAAGTCAAAAAAACATAGGTCTCATGTCTGGAAAGCTTGGGTCAAACAATGAGATGTCAATCCTATGAATCCCCTATGGATGGATGTATAAGAAAACCAACATGGGAGATTTGGTTATGTGCAAACCATACCTCCCTGCTGAGTCAGTGGAGCTCAGGCCTAAGATCTACAGTGACGATTCACTTGACAAATATTGAATATCCACTACCTACAAATTCCTACACTTGGCATTATGGTTTGCCTATCCAACTATGGCTCTCTACCTTACCACTGTGTCACTGGTGCTCAGATTTCCTCTGTCACTAAGAGCTAAATGTGCTATTCTCATTCTATATTAAAACAGCAGTGAAAACAACCTTCAGGAGTTTACTACCATTCCCTTAATTAGAGGTTCTTATCGGAATGCCGCCCATCACTTTGTTCATGAGATGAAACATTACACATCTTCCTAACGCAATTCTTCCTAATGCAATTCTATGTGGGCAGAAAAAGAACACTGGATATTTCTTTGGTTGTGAATGCAGAACTACACTGCCACTACAACAAGCTAATTTTGGAATTATAACTTGAGAAACTTACAGAATGATACAGCAGTAAAAAAAAAAATGTAGAATTAGAATGGCTGACATTCAAGTACTTCAGTCAGTCAATATCTCTTGGCTCTGACTCTGTTAAAGGGTTTGTTGCTGGAAGCGGCTATGCTTTGGATGTGGACTTCTTGAAGTCACATCTAAGACTACGGATACAACTATTGATAGCTGTCACACACAACTTCCAGTCATATCCACTTTCTGATAGATCGCAGGTTGGGTAGGCGTCTCCAAGAAATTCTGGTGGTAAAATCCAAAAACATTAGTTACTCAGAAATCACTTCTCAGAGAAATGAATTTATTCAGCCTCAGTTCTATTGCTGTGTCTATGAAAGAAAGGATCATTAAAACTTTAAAACACATGGACTATATTATTAAATTAGCTGAACAAATCTTTTCATCTAAAAGGATAATATGAAATAGCTCCATTCTTAAATCATAGTAAAATAACAATATTCCATGAACTTACTACATAACCAGAATGGAAATCCTCTCCTGTCTTCAATACCCAATGTAAACTTTTCTCATTCTTAAATTTATCAAACATGCATGTTATTCATTATAACATGACATGCTAAGTCTTTGTAACACACAAGATGCTGAAGTATCTTTTTTACTTTAATTTTTTTCTTTAATGTTTATTTATTTTTGAGAGAGAGACAGAGTGTGAGCAGGGGAGGGGCAGAGAGAGAGGGAGACACAGAATCTGCAGAAGGCTTCAGGCTCTGAGCTGTCAGCACAGAGCCTGACACGGGGTTCAAACTCACAAGCTGTGAGATCATGACCTGAGCCAAAGTCCGATGCTTAACCAACTAAGCCACCCAGGTGCCCCACTTTTATACTTTTAGAGGCAAGAAGCTGTAACTGCTAAATTTTTTGGTGCTGCTTGGTTTATCTCAGACAAGAAAGAATGAGAGTCTCTAGATGTTGCAGTTACAGGAAACCATCTATAAGGGAAGGTAACAAAGCAACAAAGCTCAAATTAGAAAAATTTAGGATATTAGAGAAAGGAGGAGCACACACAAAGGGAAAGGTAGAGAAGAGAGATGTTATTTAACTGGAAGAGCAGAACTGTCCTCAGATACTTTTTTAGGTAACTTCTTTTTTAAAACTTATTTATGTATCTTGAGAGAGAAAGAGAGAAATGAGGGAGGGGCAGAGAGGGGGGGAGAGACAGAATCCCAAGCAGGCTCTGCGCTTTCAGTGCAGAGCCCGACGCAGAGCTCAAATTTATGAACCGTGAGATCATGACCTCAGCCAAAATCAAGAGTTGGACACTTTACCAACTGAGCCCGTCAGGCACCCCTCGGTAATTTCTGAAGTAAATCTGAGGTCTTACAAAAGGACCTGATGAATAATCCAGGCCAGCATTAGTTGGGTACATTAATCTCATTTATTTTTCAATAAGATTAAGAAGCTGGGAAATCAGGATAATGACATAAAAACAGCATAAGTCCAAAATTTTTAGCAAGGTATGTGACAAAGTTAAAAAGTTTTCATATTCAAAGGACTACTTAATACATCAGTGGTAGCCTGAGAGGAGGCTTTCACTGGTATGTCACTAGTGTTTTTTATGCTGCCAGACATTTTTATTCACAAAAAAAGAAGTTATGGAAAGCAGGCTTGGCCCATCTGCCCATGACAGCAAAGCTGGGATGGATAACTAATAGACTGGAAGACAAATACAGCATCTGCAAAGCTTTCAACCGGCTGTAACAAGGAGCCTAAAGTGGTTGGTGTTTCCCAAAAAAATGTTCTCTGAAACACTAGTCATGAAAGAAGTTTCCTGGGGAAAAAGTTTACAGTTGTGCAAATGAGAAATGCTACACTCCAGAGTTAGTTCCCACTGAAAAATCCCACAGTGAAGAGACCTGCTGATTCAAAGGTGTCAGAAGCAGATGCGTTCGTAGGGCTTATAAACGAGGAAAGTAGCAAGGCATGCAACAACAGAAGGTCAGGACTGTGGAAATCTGGGAGCCAGAAAAAGAACAATAAACGAAGCCTAAAACGAACAAAAGGAAGGAAATAATAAAGATCAGAGCAGAAATAAATGACATAGAAACTAAAAAAATGGATCGATGAAACCAGGGGCTGGTTCTTTGAAAAAGTTAATAAAACTGATAAACCTCTAGCCAGACTTATCAAAAAGAAAAGAGAAATGACCCAAATAAATTAAATAAAGAGGATAAATAACCACACCCCAGAAATACAGACAATTATAAGAGAATATTATGAAAAACCATATGCCAACAAATTGGACAACCTGGAAAAAATGAATAAATTCCTAGAAACACATAAATTACCAAAACTAAAACAGGAAGTAATAGAAAACTTGAATAGACCAATAACCAGCAAAAAATGGAATCAGTAATCAAAAAACTCTCCCAACAAACAAAAGTCCAGGACCAAAAGGCCAGATGGCTTCACAGGTGAATTCTACCAAACATTTAAAAGAAGAGTTAATACCTCTTAGTCTCAAACTTTTCCAAAACAGAAAATGAAGGAAAACTTCCAAATTCATTCTATGAAGCCAGAATTACCCTAATACCAAAACCAGATAAAGACTCCACTAAGAAAAGAGAACTACAGGCCAACATTCCTGATGAACATGGATGCAAAAATGCTCAATAAAATACTAGCAAACCTAATCCACCAGTACATTAAAGGAATCATTCACCACAATCAAGTGGGATTTATTCCTGGGCTGCAAGGGTGGTTTAATATTCACAAATCAATCAACATGATACGCCACATTAATAAAAGAAAAGATAAGAACCATATGATCATTTCAATAGATGCAAAAAAATCATTTAACAAAGTGCAACATCCATCCATGATAAAAACACTCTACAAAGTAGGTTTAGAGGGAATATACCTCAACATAATAAAGGCCATGTATGAAAAACCCACAATATCATCCTCAACGGAGAACAACTGAGAGCTTTTCCTCTATGGTCAGCAACAAGACAGGAATGTCCACTCTCACCACTGTTATTTTTTTAAGTTTATTTATTTTTTTTTAGTCATCTCTACACCCAACATGGGGCTTGAACTCATGATCCCAAGATTAAGAGTTGCTCTTCCAACTGAGCCCTCTAGGCCACCCTCACCACTGTTATTTAACATACTACTAGAAGTCCCAGCCATGGCAATCAGACAACAAAAAGCAACAAAAGGCATCCAAATCAGCACAGAAGAAGTAAAATTTACACTATTTGCAGATGACCTGATACTCTACGTAGAAAACCTGCAAGACTCCATCAAAAAATTGCTAGAACTGAAACACGAATTCAGTAAAGTCAGGATATAAAATCAATGTACAGACATCTGTTGCATTTCTATACACCAATAATGAAGCATCAGAAAGAGAAATTAAGGAATTCATCCCATTTACAACCACACCAAAAACCATAAGATACCTAGGAATAAACCTAACCAAAGAGGTATACTCTTGGTTGAAAGACCTATACTCTGAAAACTATAAAGCACTGATGAAAGACATTGAAGATGACACAAAGAAATGGAAAGACATTCCATACTCGTGTATTTAAAGAACAAATATTGTTAGAATATCTAACATTTAATGCAATCCCTATCAAAATACCACAAGAATTTTTTTACAGAGCTAGAACAAACAATGCTAAAATTAGTATGGAACCACAAAAGACCACAAATAGCCAGAGCAACTCTGAGAAAGAAAAGCAGAGCTGGAGGCAACACAATTCTGTACTTCAAGTTATATTACAAAGCTCTAGTGATCAAAACAGTATGGTACTGGCATGAAAACAGACACATAGATCAATAGAACAGAATAGAAAATCCAGAAATGAACCCACAACTATATGGTCAATTAATCTTTGACAAAGCAGGAAAGAACATCCAGTGGGAAAAAGACAATCTCTTCAACAAATAGTGTTGGAAAAGCTGGACAGCAACTGGACCACTTTTCTACACCATATACAAAAATAAATTCAAAATGGATTAAAGACCTAAATGTGAGTGAGACATGAAATCATGAAAATCCTAAAGGAGAACACAGGCAGTAACCTCTCTGACATCAACCCTAGCAACATTTTTCTAGATAGGTCTCCAGAGACAAGGGAAACAAAAGCAAAAATAAACTATTGGGACTTCATCAAAATAAAAAGATTCTGCACAGCAAAGGAAACAATCAACAAAACTAAAGGGCAACTGCTGGAATGAGGGAATATATTTGCAAATGACAAAATGACATATCTGATAAAGGGTTTCTATCCAAAAAATATAAAGAACTTATAAAACTCAACACTCAGAAAACAAATAATCCAATTAAAAACTGGACAGAAGATATGGTCAGACATTTCTCCAAAGAAGACATACAGATTGCCAAGACACATGGAAACATGCTCAACATCACTCAGCATCGGGGAAATACAAGTCAAAACTACAATGAGATATCACCTCACACCTGTCAGTATGGCTAAAATCAACAACACAAGAAACAATAGGTAGGTGTTGGTGAGGATGTGGAAAAAGGGGAACCCTCCTGTACTGTTGGCAGGAATCCAAACTGGTGCAGCCAGTCTGGAAAACAGTATGGAGGTTCCTCACAAAGTTAAAACTAGAACTACCTTACAATCCAGCAATTGCACTACTGTGTATTTACCCAAAGAATACAAAAATACTAATTCCAAGGGACACCCCCCGCAATGTTTACAGCAGCATTATCTACAATAGCCAAACTATGGAAATGGTCCAAATGTCCATCGACTGATGAATGGATAAAGAATACTGGTATGGGGGCGCCTGGGTGGCGCAGTCGGTTAAGCGTCCGACTTCAGCCAGGTCACGATCTCGCGGTCCGGGAGTTCGAGCCCCGCGTCGGGCTCTGGACTGATGGCTCAGAGCCTGGAGCCTGTTTCCGATTCTGTGTCTCCCTCTCTCTCTGCCCCTCCCCCGTTCATGCTCTGTCTCTCTCTGTCCCAAAAATAAATAAACGTTGAAAAAAAAATTTTTTTTAAAAAAAGAATACTGGTATGTATGTGTATAAACACACACACACACACACACACACACACACACACACACACACCAAGTATTACTCAGCCATAAAAAAAAGAATGTAATCTTGCCATTTGCAATGACATGGATGGAGATAGAGAGTATTATGGGAAGCGAAATAAGTTAGTCCAAGAGAGACAAATACCATATGATTTCACTCATTTGTGGAATGTAACAAACAAAACAAATGAGCAGAGGGGAAAAAAAGAGAAGGAGGCAAACCAAGAAACAGACTCTTAACCACAGAAAGCAAACTGATGGCTACCAGAGGGAAGGAGGGTAGGCAGATGGGTGAAATAGTTGATGGGGATTAAGGAGGGCACTTGTGATGAGCACTGGGTATTATATGTAAGTGTTGAATCACCAAATTGTACAACTGAAACTAATATTACACTGTATGTTAACTAACTAGAATTTTTAAAAAACTTTAAAAAATGTAGTGGATTGCCATCAATGGAAGTGTTCAAGGTGAGGAGAGGTGACTATATGTCAAAGCTGAGATCAAATTCCTGCTCTGGGGCAAAAGCTGTATTAGAGGATGTGTGATGTACTTCCTATTGCTAAGCTTTTATAGTTATGTCATATACAGACATAGATGGGAAGGTATAAGGATTGTTCGCTGATTGCAAATCTGCAGCCTACTAACTTTCTCCATGTAAACCATTCTCTAAAGAGCCCCTAAGTGATACTGAACTCTCATCATAGAGTGTGAACAATAATTTCTTCTATGAAATCACACCTTTGGCTACTAGACATATTTGACTACTAATTTCTGTAAGAGTTCCCTCCAAATAATAAAATCTGAGAATAAGAAATTATATTAGAATAGAATAAACTGGTTTATTCATGCAATGGGATTCCAATCAGCAGTTAAAATGCATGAACTTCAAAAACATAATGTTGAGTGATAAAAATTAGCAAAAGGATACACACTATATATCCCCATTTATGTACATTAAAACTATAGAATATTATATAGTATTTATGGATCTATCAATACAAGTAGCAGAAGTGTAAAATATGCATGCAAATGATTAATCTAACTCCAAGACTGTGGTTACTTCTGGGGAGAAATACAGGGAAAGGGATGATGGGAGAGAATTTTAATTATATCAGTAATAATTTATTATTAAAAAAAAACACCTGGAGCACAAAAAGCAAAATACCTATATCTGTACTGGATTGACAAGTGATTATATTACTGTATCATTTCTGTACATTTCTGTGTGTTTTATACTGAACCGATACTTTTACACAAATTATGTTGGAGGCCATAAAGTCCAGTCCTTCTATGAGTACAGGAATCGCCTCTCATCTCTGCTCACTGAGATTTTGCTCTGACTCTATTCATTCTTTAAGTTCATTTTGTCCTTATATTAAAGTAAAATATGCTTTCTGGTCATATTCTCCTCCTTGGGCCTGGCTCTGCCCAAGCCTCTAGGACAATGATGATTCTATCGTATTCTCCCTGCTGAGATAACTCAATGGCTGCCCTTCTACACGGAACAGAACTTTGAGTCTTATGGGAAATTTGTTAAAATATGCCCCATGTGGATAGTATGTCAAACTCATACTGAATATTTTTTACTACAAAAGACATCTTCTTGATTTGTAATATAATAAGGGATAAAACAAAATGAAATGCATAGTGTAATATCTTTAGTCTACTTTTAAGGAACTAATATATTCCAGATATTAAAAGAACTATAAAAGTCACCTTTTCCCCCTCACTTAAAAATTTTTTTAATTAGAAAGATAATATTTCTCCTATAAACACCTTCATTTCCAGATTGGTTACAAAGTCTGTGTCCTTTTTTTTTTTTTTTTTTTTTACTGTAATGTAAGAGGAATTAGGTTTTGGTTTTTTGCCTGGTGGGTTAGCTCAGTGATGTCCAAATTGCAAACTGTGACCAATTACTAGGTCATGAGATCAGTGATGGCAGCACATTTTTAAAAATGTATTAGAATAGAAACCACTGGAATGTAATTCTCATAGAAATAATAAGCATTGCTTGTGAAACTTTTGCTTGTGTTTTTAAAAACTCATACACACATGTACTGAGTCACAACATAAACTGTATTTTTGACTATGAGTTGCAGTAAAAAACACATTTGAAAACAATTGGATTAGATGACAGCAAATGCTTACAAAAGGTGCTGTAAGCCAGCCTTCTTTAGTTCAGTCTGAAACACAAAGCGCTGTTCAAATTTGCTGGGTATGTGTGATATGAAGGCAGGAACCAAAGAAGAACTAACTAACTGAGATGGTGCTCAGAACTCTCTCTTTGCTGGGGACCAGCGATACAAATAAGAAATATTCTGCATCCTGCGTTTTCCAAATTAACAATTTCATAGAATTGTTTTTGGAAGCTTCATCCATATACATCATAGATAAAGACTACACTGTACTCATATGCACAAGAAAAATCTAGCAAATTAACCCGCTGTGCTATTGTTGACACTTTGGCAAATTGATAAAGCCCAGCAGCTTCGACCCTGATCCTCAGTAAACAGAGGTGTTTGAGTTTCCATATGCCTGGCAAGACAGAGCAATTAGCCTGGGAAATCCAAATGCAAAAGGAACACAATTTATGAAAACGCTCCTTGTTATGCTCTAAAGAGGGAATTAGTTACAGCTCCATCTTTCCTTAAAAAACACACAAACTGGGGGCGCCTGGGTGGTGCAGTCGGTTAAGCGTCCGAATTCAGCCAGGTCACGATCTCGCGGTCCGTGAGTTCGAGCCCCGCATCAGGCTCTGGGCTGATGGCTCAGAGCCTGGAGCCTGTTTCCGATTCTGTGTCTCCCTCTCTCTCTGCCCCTCCCCCGTTCATGCTCTGTCTCTCTCTGTCCCAAAAATAAATAAACGTTGAAAAAAAAAAAAACACACACAAACTGAATGGATTGTCGTTTCTGTCCTTCTGTAACATAATTTGCTTTTTATTTATTCTCACATACTCAACTTGTAACCCACCTCGAAGAGCGTTAATCCTATTCGGATTAAGGGCATACAAGCCATGCCCCAAGCTGCCATAGATGTTACTTCTTATCAGGACTTCCTCTGTGAACAGGTTGCGAATTAAGTATATGGCTGACAGCTCTGGGCGAGACTTCACTTTTGCCATACTTAGCACTGAATGCGGCAACTGGATATTTCTATCTGGATTTCCAAGATATTCTAGAAGCAAAAGAGAAAGAAGATGTCAACTTCCATGGCAAATGTAGGGTTCAAGTTTTTAAAAAGGCTTTAACAGAATGGTTGATTTTTCTGAATTTTTAGGCTCCAGAATTTGAGACGTTAAAAAAATTAAAGCCTTAGGGCACCAGGGTGGCTCAGTCAGTTGAGTGTCTGACTTCGGCTCAGGTCATGATCTCGCAGTCCGTGGGCTCAAGCCCCACATGGGGCTCTGCGTTGACAGCTCAGAGTCTGGAGCCTGCTTCAGATTCTGTGTCCCCCTCTCTTTCTGCCCCTCCCCTGCTCACACTCTGTGTGTGTGTCTCTCTCTCAAAAATAAATAAACATTAAAAAAATATTAAGGCCTTAAGTTTTTAGTGTATCATGAGATAGCATGACAAATGAAACAGGAATCACTGCTGATATGATTACACATGTTCTGATCATTCAGGAAAGTGATTTAGTGTTCTTTTGCCTTTCAGGATATAATCAGTTTTAACATTCCATTTAGTAATAAATTCTAAGTAATTTTCATGCATCGTTGTCCTCTATAAAAAAAAAAACAACAACGCTTTTTCAAAAAGAAGCAACAGGAGCACCTGGATGACTCAGTCAGTTGAGCGTCTAACTCGTTATCGGCTGAGGTCATGATCTCACAGTAGTGAGATCAAGCCCCCAGTCAGGCTCCGTGCTGAGTGTGGAGCTTGTTTAGGATTCTCTCTCTTCCTCTCTCTCTGCCCCTCCCCAGCTCGCACTCTGTCACTCTCTCCCTCTCTAAAATAAATATATAAACTTTAAAAATCATTTTTAAAAAAGGAACAAGGTTATTACTGAAATTTTTATAATTTTTAAAATGTATGTTTTCTGGGGCACCTGGGTGTCTCAGTTGCTTAAGCGCCCGACTTCGACTCAGGTCATGATCTCACAGTTCATGAGTTGGAGCCCTGTGTTAGGCTCTGTGCTGACAGCTCAGAGCCTGAAGCCTGCTTTGGATTTGTATCTCCCTCTCTCTCTGCCCTTCTCCTGCTCATACTCTGTCTCTCTCAAAAATAAATAAATGTTCAAAAAAATGTAAATGTAGGTTTTTTTATTGGTTATTAAACTCATCATTTAAAAATCAGCAAACTCCAAAGGAAACAATCAACAAAACTAAAAGGCAACCGACAGAATGGGAGATGATATTTGCAAATGACATATCAGATAAAGGGTTAGTATCCAAAATCTATAAAGAACTTATCAAACTCAACACCCTAGAAACAAATAATCCAGTGAAGAAATAGGCAAAAGACATGAACAGACACTTCTCCAAAGAAGACATCCAGATGGCCAACCGACACATGAAACAATGCTCCACATCACTCATCATCAGGGAAATACAAATCAAAACCACAATGAGATACCACCTTACACCTGTCAGAATGGCTAACATTAACAACTCGGGCAACAACAGATGTTGGTGAGGATGTGGAAAAAAGGGGAATGCTTTTGAAATATTGGTGGGAATGCAAACTGGTGCAGCCACTCTGGAAAACAGCATGGAGGTTCCTCAAAACACTAAAAATAGAACTACCCTAAGACCCAGCAATTGCACTACTAGGCATTTACCCACGGGATACAGGTGTGCTGTTTCGAAGGGACGCATGCACCCCCATGTTTATAGCAGCACTGTCAGCAATAGCCAAAGTATGGAAAGAGCCCAAATGTCCATCGATGGATGAATGGATAAAGAAAATGTGGTATATATATATACAATGGAGTATTACTCGGCAATCACAAAGAATGAAATCTTTCCATTTGCAACTACATGGATGGAACTGGAGGGTATTATGATAAGTGAAATTAGTCAGAGAAAGACAAAAATCATATGACTTCACTCATTTGAGGACTTCAAGAGACAAAACAGATGAACATAAGGGAAGGGAAGCAAAAATCACAAAAACAGGGAGGGGGACAAAACATAAGAGACTTTTCAATATGGAGAACAGAGGGTTACTGGAGGGGGTGTGGGAGGGGGGATGGGCTAAATGGGTAAGGGGAATTAAGGAATCTACTCCTGAAATCACTGTTGCACTATATGCTAATTTGGATGTAAATTTTTAAAAATAAAAAATAAAATTAAAAAAATAATGTTTAAAAAAATCAGCAAACGCAACTTAGTTATCTTATTTTAGATAACTTATTTGAACCCAAAAATAAATTTTAAGCCTATTCTCATTCCTCAACTCTACAGCCTAATTATCACCAACTCTCATCAGTCCTAGTCATTCAAATTAACCACACTTAAAAATATCATATTTTACACATAATAAAGAATTATTTGTTGGAGAAAATACGTTAGAGAAATACAATAGGATTCTTATAGGTCCATAAACGTATTTTTCATCTTGAAACATTCATCATTTAATGAGTAACAGTATTAATTACTGAATCCCCCAGATCCAACATTTAGCAAGAGACATTAAATTATTCAAAAGTTCACTTAGTGGGTCCAAAGACTTCACTCTGGAAGATTAACCTAGCAATATTTATCAAGGCCTGAAAAAAAGATTAATACCCTTTAACCTGGTATTTCAAATTCTGAGAACCTCACTTGAGAAGAGTGACTGAGTGGCTCAGTCACTTAAGCATCTGACTTCAGCTCAGGTCATGATTTCACTGTTTGTGAGTTCGAGCCCCATGTTGGCCTCTGTGCTGACAGCTCAGAGCCTGGGGCCTGCTTCGGATTCTGTGTCTCCCTCTCTTTTTGCCCCTCCCCCACTCAAGCTTTGTCCCTCTCTCTCTCTCTCTCTCCCTCTCTCTCTCTCTCCCCCTCCCCTTCTCTCTCTCCCTCTCAATCTCTCTGTCAAAAATAAACATTAAAAAATTTAATAAAAAAAAGAAAAGAATCCAAAATATGTACAGAGCTATACAAAGGAATTTTCTGGCAGCATGAATTGTATGACTAATAATCCTCTCCAAAAAAAATCCACAAAAAAAAAGAGGGAGGTAGTTAAAGAAATTAGAGCACTTAATGGAATATTATATACCTATTAAAAGCAATGATCATAAACACTGGAGATTCTAGAGGAAAAACATACACCTATCATATTTAAAAAGAAGAGCATAGAAACCATAATGTTTTAAAAGGTAAGAAAAAAAGTAGAAGAAAATTAAAATGCCCATAATAGTGTTTTACAGTATCTTGATGGGATACAGTATCTTGTGGGAGCTTTTCTTCCCTCCCAAATATTTTCCAATTTGTAAGAATCAAATGGTGTAACAGACTATACACAAACTGGGCAGCTCAGCTGCCTGGCTCACAATTTGCTTAATTGGCTCTATCCCCTGGTTCTAGACCTCTGACCTAAGCACCCCAAATCAGATTCTTTCTCCTAGGAATCTGAACGGTGACCAGAGAAAACCAGAACCTAGCTATCATGGAAGACACAGAGACCCACAGACCTCAATAGACCCCAGAGGCCGCACTCTTGGGCCTGGCAGTTTGGCTCCTGCATGTGGCTCGGTTTGTTCTTTGCTTCTTTAAATCTCAGAGCTATTCACCCTCTGATTTTTGTTATGGTTTAATTGGGCCAGAGTTTGTTTCTATGGCATACAACCTGAACAAATAGAGTAGTTCTATTACTTTTATAATGGAAAAAATATAAAGATGCATCATTTGAATAATTTCGTCTAAACAGGTTCACAGGTTAATATTCTTCCTTAGGGGTGACATGGGGGCTGGGGAGAAACAGAAAATAGCTTTGCTACCTCCAGTGCCACTACACCCCAGCATACTGAGGGAGGGGTATTGGGAAGCATGAGTGGCAGGTGGCGTGGTCACCTACAGAACCGACTGCCGCTTGACACTAATCAAGTGGGATGTGCCTCCAGCAGACAGCTAGCGGTAGGGGCAAAGTGTTCTGACAGATGAGATTCATCAATTCACACAAAAGCTCTTTAAGGAGTGCCAGCCATGTGCTGGGCACAGAGAGAGCAAAACACCTGAATTGCTTCTGGCTCATCCAGCTGTAGCACCTTCTCCTTCACCTGCAGAGCAAGATGCCTAAACTAAGGAGCAACTGGGTGGCTCAGTTGGTTGGGTGTCCAGTTTCGGCTCAGGCCATGATCTCACGGTTCATGGGTTCAAGCCCCATGTCGGGCTCTGTGCTGACAGCTCAGAGCCTGGAGCCTGCTTTGGATTCTGTGTCTCCCTCTCTCTCTCTGCCCCTCCCCGGCTCACACTCTGTCTCTCTCTCAAAAACAAATAAACATTAAAAAAAAAAAAAAGATGCCTAACCTGAGGGTTCACACTGGCTGAAAGAATTAGCTGAGAACTGCTTTTCAAAGGAAAAGTAACAGGTTTAGCTTAATGTTAAAAACTACCAGTCTCAGAACTAGGTTGTCTGTTTTCATTAACTCCTTAATATAAGAGATTAAGTTGTTTAGATTTCTTATGAAAACTTTCAAACATACATAAAAGTAGTACAAGGAGATCCATAAATGCATCACCCAGATTCAACATGTATCATCAAGAGAACTTATTTTAACTCACCCAATGCTTCGTAAGATACCAATGAATTATCAGTGGAATGTTCTTTAATTCCTTTGGGGCAAGCGCTGCTGTTCTGCTGAGAATTCCCATTTCCTCTTGTTTCTGAGGCAGCTGCTTGCTGAGATAACTGGGAACTGCTTTCACTGCGTTTACCATACCTCGTACCGTTCAAATCTGCAGCCACTGGTGTATCAGGATTGGTAGGGCCTTTACTGTTGTCACCAGCTTTCTGCTGAAACATCAAATTGTATTTATAAACAAAGTCCCATTGGGAGAAAATATGGACATGTTCTATCAGGTACCAGAGCCCCCCAGGTTGGTAAGGAAGCAACCGTCTCCAATAAGGTGAGCGAAAGCCGTGATAGAAGGAGAGGTGTGGCTTCCTCCTCAAACTGCCTTAACTGCCTGCTTTTTGGAGAACCTGGCAGCTTTATCTAATTACCTGAATGATAATTGCTGGCACAAAATAAGTGCTTAGGAAACATCTCATGAATAAACGAATAAATCAGCTTCTTGGAGATGACAACTTGTGGGTTTTTTTTTTTGAAATATTTTTGTTTTCTTTCTCTTTCCTTGGTGGCTAGAGACTCTAGGGATGTCTAAAGACCCTCAGGATCTTTTTAATTTTAAAGCTGTGCTTGAGTCCCATTTTCCTGGCATATTCAACCAGAATCTTTGATGGAAGGAGTGGGAAAGCTCAGGCATTAATTACATTCTTTAAAAGTGTCTCGCATGATTCTAATACATACCGGGGGCTGACAACCACTGCTCTAGGTCCGGGCTTCTCAAACTTCAATGTGCACACAAATCACCTGCAGGTCTTGCGAAAATGCAAATTCTGCCTCAGTGAGTCTGGTGTGGAACTCAAGACTCTGCATTTCTCACAAGCTTTCCTGTGGTGCTGCTGCTGCTGCTGGTCCGCGGACCCACTTTGAGTGGCAAAGACCTATCCCTCTCCTAGTCAAGTACACAGCAGGCATTTGGCAGATGCTGCTTCTCTTCTGACGCCTAAGCAAATATGCAAATTACCATTTTCCAGGCAGTATCATAATTTTACATTCAAATGTTTAGGGTGCAGTTTTTGTAGGATATAAAAGGGAATGTGAAAAATAAGCAGATTTGGTTTCAGACAGATGGTGCGTGAGCTATCACTGAAATCAAGCCGTTCACCAGGAAAACATAAGCTCAGCTACAAATATTCTTGGCAGAGAGTTTCCATAAACTCACTCCAGAGACGCAGGAGTGACTGTATGTGGTGAGAATAACATGGGATTTTTAGAGGGGTGGGTAGAAATGAGAAATTGTTGAGTTAAATGCTTCTTCAGGAGAAGGCAATAGATAGGACACTCTCCCTCTCCCCTACTGGCCTGTTCATGTTAAAAAATCTCTAATGAGAGGCGCCTGGGTGGCTCAGTCAGTTAGGAGTCCGACTTCGGCTCGGGTCATGATCTCACAGCTCGTGGGTTGGAGCCCCACTTTGGGGTCTGCACTGACAGCTCAGAGCCTAGAGCCTGCTTCGGATTCTGTCTCCGTCTCCTTGCCCCTCCCCTGCTCGCGTGCTCTCTCTCTCAAATATAAAATAAAACATAAAAAAAAATCTCTAATGCACTTTGAAGATAGAATGGATGAGAGAAAAGCTAGATTCCTGTTTACCATGTAACTGTGGAAAGTACAACATATCTACGATTGCTTAACCTCATGACATGCATGCTTTTCACCAGGTCCTGCCATCACTGAAAGCGAACAAGCACCTGTGCCATCCATAAGTACCATTAGAACAGCTAAGCAGCACCACAGTCTGCTCTTTTCTGTGTTACTCAATGGGATACTGAAAAAGATTTACCAAATACCTTCACAGCTGAAACTTTTTTCTAGCATACACCGTGGCTTCAAATATACGAACTCTAACACTCCATTTGATTGCTTTTATCTTTAGGGTATTTGTATGGAGGATAAATGTCAAAGAGTGAAACAAATAGGCACAGAACATACACTGCCCCTTAATTAAATAAACAAGAATTGAGCACACAGCCTAAAGATCCAGTGTCTCATGCTATCCATTCCAGAATTGTACACAGTATGCAATTGTACAGCAGCGACCATATTTAAATAAAAAAGAACTTACTCGTATTGTGTTGGCTTCAGAACGCAAACAGCTGATCAGAGAATTGATATCGGCAATACAGGTTTGCCAGTAATTTCCATATTCACGCAAATCATAGTCGGGAAAAACTGATTGCAGATGTTCTGCAAAGAGCAGAAAGCATTTATGAAAATTTTAAAAAAGAAAAAAAAACCCAAAGAACTGACAAGACATTTTTTATTTAAAAAGCTGAAATTTTCTATTTTGAATTGTCATTCTCTTCTCTCTTTCTGAGAGTTTAGAAATTCCGTCCAAAGAGGATGCTTTGCTGAGTATCTCACTTCTTCTAATGCACAATTCCCTATAAAACATTGATCTAGGGAGCTGCTAACGAGCCACTGGTGCTTTTATTAAATTAATAAGAACATATACTACACTTGATCTTAGCCAAAAGGCTGAGAAGTGATGACGTTTTGGTGCTTTTTAAAAAAAGTGTGGGCTCAGTTGGTTGAGCATCCAACTCCTGCTTTTGGCTCAGGTCATGATCTCATGGTCGTGAGATCAAGCCTGGCTTCAGGCTCTATGCTGGATGTGGAGCCTGCTTAAGATTCTCTCCTTCTCCCTCTGCCCCTCCCCAACTCACACGTTCTCTCTGTCTCCAAAAAAAAATTAAAAGTTAAAAAAGTATGTAACAGAAAGTCAAATATTTCTGGGTGTTAATGCCCTTGAATAACCCTATGGATAAGTTAAAACTAAAAAGGAAACCTGAAAATAAACAGAAAATCGTGTTATTGCAAATATTATTACACCATAGTCTATTTGTGCCTACTACATGTCTATCTTCCCCATAAGCTATTCCCTCTGCCTAGAATACCCTTCCTATTTATCTAGCTAAGGAATCCTCCCAAATCTAGCTCAAATGTTTTGTCCTTAGTAAGCCTTTCCTAATGCCCTCACAGTATTTGCTTTGCTCTCTGAGCTTCTACATTACTGCCTGGATGAGAATTGATCTGTTTCCCTCAACAGTTCCTTTCTAGACTGTGAACTCCTTGTGGGCAGAAATACTTATTCATTGTTGTGGCCTCAGTGCCTATGAGTTCTAGGACTTTCATACAAATTGCTGGAAGGCAGGAATACAGGAGGCTAAAATGGATTAATCATGACATTCTATTTCTGTGTTGCCAGTTACTAGCACAGAAGTGTGTTTTATTCTCCTGCATTTTGTGGGGTGGGGCGGGGGGGGGTTCTTTATTTTTTTAGTACCAGGTTTCAGCACTGAAGAAATGACTTCATTCTAGCCATAAGCAACAATAATCAAGAAAGCTGGTCTTGTTCCATTAGCCTATGGACAAGTTTTACTCTTTACAAGCTGTTACCCATTACATAATATTAAATTGTAAAATCTGGGTCAGACAGGTGAAAAAATAAACAGTTCTAAGATTTGCATCGACCTCATCACTATCTCTTCAACTGCCAATAACATTCATCAGATGACCAAATGATGATAAAACAAGATTCCATAATGACTTTACATACCTCTTAATGCAGCCATTTTGTTTGCATCTAGAGGTCGGAGGCCTTGGGAATTGACACCTACCCAGCCGTCCGTCAGAATTTTCTTGGAGAACAAAATATGAATCAGGTAGCGGACCGCATGCCTAGGATTAGCCTTCCTTTGTGCAGTCAGCAAATGAGCATCAAGCACCCTGACATTCCTTTGTGGATCACCGAGATACCCTTTTAAAACAGAGGGAAAAAGTAAAATCTTTGTGTTTTTTTCATGCAAGGCTACCATGAAAGTGCCCAAGAAAAGGAAACTAATTGATTTCTAATTCACTAATTTCTACTTGGGTGAATTTTTTTCTGTACTTCTCTCTTCTTTTCCTTAAATGAGTCTCTTTGATGCCATCTGCATAACAGCATTTTTCACCTTTTCTAGTCTTGAATTCTCCATACTTGAACTAATTGTTTCATTGTCTTGAATAAATTCAATTCTTAGGCTAAAGATGCATATGTAAACATGTTGCTCTGAGATCCCATTGCTCCCTTTTACAGACTAAAAGTACACTCAGAGCTATATTCCTGAGTGAGTATATGTTCCCTGAAAATGATTTGGAAAAAATGGGTAGGCATAATTAAGAAAATTTTAAGGGGCGCCTGGGTGGCTCAATCAGTTAAGCATCCGACTTCAGCTCAGGTCATGATCTCACGGTTTGTGGGTTCGAGCCCTGTGTTGGGCATTATGGTGACAGCTCAGAGCCTGGAGCCTGCTTTGGATTCTGTGTCTCCCTCTCTCTCTGTCCCTCGCCCCCACCTCTCTCTCTCTCTCTCTCTCAAAAATAAAAATAAACATAAAAAAAGAAAATTTTAAAATAGCTAGCATTTATTGAGTAACTACTATATATCAGTCACTATGTTAAATATTTTGCATCTATAATCTCAGTTTCATCACCCTAATGACATTATGCCCATTTAGAAGATGAGGAAACTGAGGCCCACAGAAGTTACTTGTGAACAAGATCACAGAGCCAGTTTTTAAATCTGTTTATAAACCAAGTTCTCTGAACCATTAATCTGCTGATGTCTTCCATTCTTTTTTCTATTTCTTGTTTTTAAACACAAAATTAAAATCATACTTCATATATAGTCTGAATCCTGCTTTTTCAATTATCTCGAACATGTCTCCATTTTCTTTAGTTCTTGTTTTGTTTTGTTTTTTTTCCAAGTCTGCATCTGCATTCCTATCTTCATGATTTTCCTGACAGGTGACACTCAGGTTGGACTTGGGTTCTGAGCATTGCGTTAAGAGCTTTAAATGAATAATTCCATTTGATCCTCACAATTCTATGAAATAGGTACCAGAATTTTTGTCACTTCACAAATGAAGAAACCAATACTTAGGTTATATAAGTGACTGAAGGTCACATGGTTAGTAAGACCTAGAGCTGGGATTTGAACCCAGGCAATCTGACTCAAGAGCCCATGCTCTTAACCACGATGCTTTACTGCTTCATGTATGTCCATGGATATACCAGGAATTACTTCACTAATTCCCTATGGCTGCTTATTTGGCTGTCTCCAATTGTCCATGATTCTCTAAAGAAAGTTCTTGTACCAAAATTTAAATATAAATCTTTTTTATTAATTACATCTTCAGATAGAAGTGGGATTACTGAGTCAATTGGCATAAATACTTTCATGGATTTTTATAGAAATCACCCTTCAGAAAGTTTTCGCCAGTGTATACTTCTAACAACAGCATACCACGGTGCCCATTTAGTAACAGAACAATTTTGGAACTTTTTTCTACTTTGGCCAACAAAATGATTTAAAAGAAAAGCATCTCCTCTAGGACAGGAGTCAGCAAACTACAGTCCACAGGGCAATCTCACTACCATTTTTTGTAAATGAAGTTGTATTGGCACATAGCCACGCTCATTCATCTACCTACATCTGTGGCTGCTTTCATGCTACAGCAGCAAAGTTGAGTAGTTGTGACAGGCACCAGATGGCCCACAAAGCCTAAAATAGTTACTATCTAGCCCTTTACAGAAAAAGTTTGCTGAGCCCTGTGCTAGAATATTAATAAGAGATTATCTACTTAGAAGTAGAGACACAAAGGAACTATAAAATATTAGGAAGGTTTGCCCTTAGAAACCATGGAACTTAGGGTCACCTCATCTCTGCCACTGTGGCTTGGCAGGCAATACACAGCTCAGGTCATGATATCACGGTTCATTGGTTGGAGCCCCGCATCGGGCTCTGTGCTGACAGCTCAGAGCCTGGAGCCTACTTCGGATTCTGTGTCTCCCTCTCTCTCTGCCCCTCCCCCACTCGCACTCTATCTCTGTCTCTCAAAAATGAATAAACGTTAAAAAAAAATTAAAAAAAAAAAAAGAAATATGAGATTCAAAGCCAGAGAGAACTGAGTTAGAGTTCCAGAATTGCCACTCACCAGGTCTTAAGACTTTGAGAAAGGGAGTAATAAAAGTACCTACATATGGGGTCATTTGAATGTTAACAGAGAAGAGACATGTCAGTTCATTAGTACAGTGCCTTGTACACACTCAATAAATGTTAGCCATTATTATTAATATAACCTAAAACCAACCCTTAAAATAGGAAACAAAAACCTTCCATTTGCCTGTATCAAGAACGTTTAAGGGGACGCCTGGGTGGCTCAGTCGGTTGCGTGTCTGACTTTGGCTCAGGTCATGATCTCGTGGTTCATGAGTTCGAGCCCCATATCAGGCTCAGTGCAGAGACCGCTTCAGATTCTCTGTCCCCTTCTTTCTCTGCCCCTCCCCTATTCATGCACGCTCACTCTCTCTCTCAAAAATAAATAAAACATTTAAAAAAAGAATGTTGAAGAATATATGTTAAGTGGTGCTACTTGTGATGTGTCATCACACAGTCAGTCACCAAAATTGGACTGGATGCAGAAAGATGATGAGCTAGAATCTTGGCTATTGTCATTTTCCAATACAGTTGAGTAAGATCTGTTTTCCATGACATTTTCTGCTTTTACCAATATTTCTATAGTTAAAAGTGCTGAAAGAAAAGAACTCTCGATAGCAAATTTGCTATCCAGCAAACTATCCTTCAGGTATGAAGGGGAAATAAACACATTCTCAGACAAAGAAAACTAAAAGTATTTATCACTAGCAGACCGACTCTTAAAGAATGGCTAAAGGAAGATCATCAAACAGAAAAGTTATGATGACAGAAGGAATCTTGGAGCATCAGAAAGGAAAAGATAACAACAGAAAGAGCAGAAATATGCATGCAGAGAAACTTGATCATTCATTCAATATGAAATGGAACAGCTACACTGGAAAACAGTTTGGCAGTTTCTTATAAAACCGAAATCTTCAATTACCACATGACATAGTAATTTCACTCTTGGGCATGTATCCCAGAGAAGTAAAAGCTCATGATATGACATGAAAACCTGCACATGAATGTTCTTAGCTTCATTCATAATAGCCAAAACTGTGAACAACCCAGATGTCCTTCAACAGGTGAATGGTTAAACAAACCGTGGTAAATCTAATACCATAGAATACTATTCAATAATTAAAAGAAATAAAGAACAGAAGAGGCAGAGATACGGATAAATACAATATGATCGTGAGTCTTGTAAACCATATGTGACGACTGAGACAAAAATGAAAATACCATCTGACATCCAAGACAATGACACTTAAAAATGAGGAGGGCAAAGGGAACTAAGTGGAATTAAAGTTTCAACACTTTATTCCAAGTGGTAAAATGCCGATACCGGTAGACTGTGATAAGTCACATACATATATAGTAACATCCAGAGGAACCACTCAGAAAACTATATAAAACAGCATATTTAAAAACATAAATAAATCAAAATAGAATCCTAGAAAGTGTTCAGGTAACCCACAGGAAGGCAAAAAAAAGATAAACAAAAAAAGAATGAGAGGGGTGTCTCACTAGCTCAGTCAGTAGAGCATGCAACCCTTGATCTCAGGGTGGTGAGTTCGAGCCCCACAATGAGTGTAGAGACTACTTACAAAAATAAATAAAATAAACTTTAAAGAAAATAATGAGAAAAACAGAAAACAAAAAGAAAAATAATAAAATGCTAGACTTAGGTCTATGATATCAATAATTATCTTAAATGAAAATAACCTAACCATATCAATTAAATGGCAGCAACTGGTAAAGTAGATTAAAAAAAGTCAACTATGTGCTGTTTACAAGAAACTCTACAAATTCAATACATAGGTAGATTGAAAGTAAACTGATGGAAAAGCATACATATACCATGCAAACATTAATCAAAAAAAAAAAAAAACAGAATAGCTGTACTGCCATCAGATAAAGTAGACTTGAGAGCAAAGAAAGTTACTAAAAACAAATAAAGATGAAAAGACCAACCCCAACGAAGACAATGATTCTCAACATACCAAATGACAAAGTCTCAAAATACATGAAGCAAAAATGGAAAGAGCTAAAAGGAGAAAGAATCAAATCCATAATTATAGTTCTGGACCTCACACACTCCCCTCTCTCAGCAACTGATGGAACAACCAGACCAAAAATCAGCAAGGATACATAAGATCTGAACAACACAATCAATGAACAGGATTCTCGTTATAGAACATTCCACCCAACAAAACCAGAATGTATATGTTTTTTCAAATGCCTGTGGATCATTCACCAACACAAACCACATCCTAGGCCAGAGGAAAAAATCTCAACAAATTTAAAAGAAAATAAATCAAAAGCATAAGAGACTCTTAAAAACTGAGAACAAACTGAGGACTGATGGGGGGGGTGGGTGATGGGTATTGAAGAGGGCATCTTTTGGGATGAGCACTGGGTGTTGTATGGAAACCAATTTGACAATAAATTTCATATATTTTTTAAAAAAACAAAGAAAAAAAAGAAAAGAAAATAAATCATATGTAGTATATTTTCTGACCATAATAGAATCAAACTAGAAATCAATAACAGAAACACAAGAAGAAAAATCTTTAAACACCTGGAAATTGAACAGCATATTTATAAATAATAGATGTGTCAAAGAGAAAGTTTTCAAAGAAATAATAAAATACATAGGACTTAATGAAAATACAACACATCAAAATATATGAGATGTAACTAAGTCAGTACTAAAAGTGAAATTTATAGCCCTAAATGCTTATATTAGAAAAGAAGACAGTTCTAAATTTATAATGTAAGTTCCTACACCAAAAACTAAGAAATGAAGAGTAAAATAAATCCAAAATAAGCAAAAAGAATGAAATAACAAAGAGCAGTAATCAGGCGCCTGGATGGCTCAGTCAGTTAAGTGTCCAGCTCTTGATTTTGGTCAGGTCATGATCTCACGGTTTGTGAGTTCGAGCCCCACATCAGGCTCTGTGCTGACAGCATGGAACCTGCTTGGGATTCTCTCTCTCCCTCTCTCTCTCTGCCCTTCCCCTTCCCGGGCATGCTCTCTCTCTCTCTTTCTCTCTTTCTCTCTCTCTCTCAAAATAAATAAATAAACTTTAAAAAAAAACAGAAATCAATGAAACTGAAAATATGAAAACAACAGGAAATCAACAAAGCAAATAGCTAGTGCTGCAAAAGATTAATAAAGCTACTAAACCTCTAAAAAGAAAAAGAGATGACACAAATCATCAGTATCAAGAATGAAGCAAGTTATCACTAGAGATCCAGCAGTCATCAAAAGGATAATAGGGAATGCTACAAACCACTTTACATTCATAAATTTAGTAACTTAGAAGAGTTGAATCAATTCCTCCAAAATTACAAATGCCAAAACTCAACCCAGATGACACAGATAATCTAGATAGCCCTATAACCATCAAAGACATTAAATTTGCAATTAAAAGCCTTCTGAAAGGGTGCCTGGATGGCTCAGTTGGTTAAACGTCCGACTTCGGCTCAGGTCATGATTTCACGGTTCATGAGTTCGAGCCCCAAATCAGGCTCCACACTGGCAGCACAGAGCCTGCTTGGGATTCTCTCTGTCTCCTCTCTCTTTGCCCCTCCCCTGGTCACCCTTTCTCTCTCTCTGAAAATAAATAAATAAGTAATTTTTTTTAAAAAGCCTTCTGAAAAGGAATCTACAATCCCGATGATTTTACTGGAGATGTTTATCAAACATAAAAAAAAAATTAACACCAATATACTCTTTCATAAAGTAGTATAAAATTATAAAGAGGAAGAGAATACATCAGCCCTTAAATGGGTTCGAGATGAAGCCAGGGAAGGAATGACATATGACATGATTATAAACAGGCAACAGGAGGTAACAGGACAGAACTGTATGAACTGCAGTGGTAAACACCTGAACCTAAACATGTCACAAAATTTCAGAGAACCAAACGCGTGCGCACACATACACACACACACACCACAAAGGAATATAAGTAAAACTGGGGACATCTGAATAGATGTGTAGATTGTATTGATGTCAAAATATGATGTTTTACTACATTTTTGCAAAATATTAGCACTGGGAGAAATTTCTGTTAAGGGTACACAAGATCTCTCTCTTGTTGGGATGAACACTGGGTATTATATGTAAGTGATGGGTCACTAAATTCTATCCCTGAAGCCATTGTTACATTATATGCTAACTAACTTGGACTTAAATAAAATTTGTAGGGGTGCCTGGGTGGCTCAGTCAGTCAAGCATCCGACTTTGGCTCAGGTCATGATCTCACAGTTCAAGAGTTCGATCCCCGTATTGGGCTGTGCTGACAGCTCAGAGCCTGGAGGCTGCTTCAGATTCTGTATCTCCCTCTCTCTCTGCCCCTCTCTCGCTCACACTCTGTCTCTCTCTCTCAAAATAAATAAACATTTTAAAAAATTATAAATTTTTTAAAAAGTGAAATAAATAAAAAGAAATGATAAAATAAAATCTAAAGTAGAAAAAAGGATCTCTCTGTATTATTTCATGCACCCACATGTGGTTCTGAAATATCTCCAAATGAAAACTTTCATTTTGAAAAAGCTATCACTAAGAATTCATATTAAGAATGTTGATGAACCTAAATTAGAGAGTACTACTTATAATATGTATCATTTTAAACTCAAACCAGGAGTGAGGAAGAAAGACTCTGAATCAGTGTCACGGTCCCTGTTGTTTTTTTTCATTGAAGTTGAGGAATCCATTGTCCCAGAACTCATTTCTGTCCTGGATTCTGTTTGCACAACATTTTGATCAGTAAAACATCTTTCAAGTGCTGAAAGACAAGGAATCTCAAGAGTGATTTTTGTGTCAGGCAAAACTACCCTCCAAGAATGAGGGAGAAATAAAGACATCCTCAGACAAAGGAAAATTTTAAAAAAATGTTGCTGGCTGACTTAGCCTTAAAACATGGCTAAAGGAAATCTGACCAAGAGGATATAATGAAGGAAGGAGCCTCGAAGTACAAAGAAGGAAGAAAGAACAAAAGAAAAAGCAAAATTATGCACACAGAAAAACTAGATCATTCGTATATCGCTGGTGGGAATAGAAGACGGTACAGCTACACTGGGAAGCAGTTCAACAGTTTTTTTACAAAACCCAACTTACCATTATTGCAGGACCCAGAAACTGTGCTCTTGGGCTTTATCTCAGAGAAATGAAAACTGATGCTCACATTGAAACCTGTACATGAGTGTTCATAGCAGCTTTACACCTAATAACCAAAAACTGGAAACCCAGACATCCTTCAACCAGTGAACAGATAAACCCCAGTACACCCATACTGTGTGGACTAGTCCTCAGCAACAAAAAAGAAAGAATTACTGATACACGCAGCAACTTAGTTGAAGCTCCAAGGAATTCTGCTGAATGAAAAAAAAAGGCCATCCCCAAAGATTACATACCATATGAGTCTATTTATATAAAACTCCTGAAATGAAAAAAGTATAAAGGAGAAGAGCAAATTAGTGGCTGCCAACGGCAGGGACAAGGCAGGGTAGGAGTAAGAGAGTAGGAGGAGAAAAGCAGGTACAGGTTTAAAAGGCAATAGATGAAAACTACTCACATCATGAAATTAAATAATATAAAGCTGAATACACATACACACACAAACATAAATATACACACAAATACAAATAAAACTGAGAACATCTCAATAAAA
Organism: Leopardus geoffroyi; assembly: GCF_018350155.1. Classification (NCBI taxonomy): domain Eukaryota; kingdom Metazoa; phylum Chordata; class Mammalia; order Carnivora; family Felidae; genus Leopardus; species Leopardus geoffroyi. The sequence continues at coordinate 14,597,477 of NC_059343.1, forward strand.
ATCTGTGGATTCTATCAATGTCTACATACTGGTTGTGTGATACTATACTATAGTTTTGCCAGATGGTGTCATTGGGAGAAAGTGGGTAAAATGTACACAAGATCTCTCTTACAATTGCATGAGCAGCTACAATTTTCTCAATATAAAATTTCTAATTTTTAACTAATTAATTTTAAGTATCTTAAAAAAATTTTTTTAACATTTATTCAATTTTGGAAGATGAAGAGAGACAGAGCATGAGCAAGGGTGGGGCAGAAAGAGAGGGAGACATAGGATCTGAAGCAGGCTCCAGACTCTGAGCTGTCAGCACAGAGCCTGATGCGGGGCTTGAACCCACAGACTGAGAGATCATGACCTGAGCTGAAGTCAGATGCTTAACCGACTGAGCCACCCAGGTGCCCCTAAGTAATTTTTAATTAGGAGAAGCTACCAGTAGGTGACATTAAGTGTGTTAAGGAATCTATATTAAACAGCGCTACTTGTAATATGTACCATTTCAACTCACCAAAACTGGAAGGGATGAAGAAATATGCTGAAGTATCTTGACCACTGTCATTTTCCAATACAGGTGGGAAATTTGTCATCTTAGTGTTATTTTGCAGGCTGGTTTCTTCTTTGCCCATCATTTCTATAAAGACAACATTTTTTAAGTACTGGAAGAAAAGACTACCAAACTCATGTTCTATACCCAATGAAACTATCCTTCTGTAATAAGGCAAAAATAAAGATATTTACATACAGAGGAAAACCAGAAGTATTTGTCACTAACTGACTTAGGCTCAAAAATGGCTAAAGGAAACTCTTCTTACAGAAAGAATATGAAAGAAAGAGTTCTGGTGCATCAAGAAGGAGAAAGAACAATGGAAAGAGCAGAAATCTGGATGCAGAGTGACTGGTTCACTCATACATTGCTGGCAGGAATGGAAAATGGTACAGCTATGCTGGAAAGCAGTTTGTCCATTTCTTATAAAACTAAGGATGCAATTACCAAAGGGCCCGGAAGTTGCACTCTTGGGCATTCATCCCAGAGAAATAAAAACTTGTGTGAGAGAGTGAAATGAATGAAATGAAGCAAAGCTAAAAACGATAAACAAGTATTCATAGCAGGTTTACCCCTAACAGCTAAAAACAGGAAACCCAGAGGTTTTAACAGCTAAATAAATCATGGGGTATCCAAACATTGGAATAGTACTCAGCAGCAAAAAAGAAGGAATGACTGACACGTGCAGCAACAGGAGCAACTCTCCAGGGAATTACACTGAGGGAAGAAAGAAGCCAGTCTCAAACACCATGTGATTCCATTTATAGAACAATGCTGAATGGACACATTATAGATCTGGAGAGCAGATTACTGATTGCCAGCAGAGAGAGACAGGGCATGGCCTGGAATTGGGGAGAGAAGTCCTCTGGAGGGAGGTGGGTGTGGCAAAAAAAGAGCAACATGAGGGAAAATGGTGCTGATGGAACTGTTTCGGGGCTTCCCCGTGGTAGAGGCTACATGAATCTCTGCAGACGGTAACATCGGTAACATCATATAGAACTAAATACACAGGAGTGAAACTGAAACCTGGGACATCTCCATTGTATCTGCTTGTGTCTGCGGATGGTAGAGTAACAGTATCTTGGTTGTGATAATTTGTCACTGTTTTGCAAGATGTTAAGATTGGGTAAAACTGGAGAATGGGAACACAGGACCTCTCTGTATTATTTTTTATAACTGCATGTGCAGCTAAATTTTTCTGAAAATAAAAACTTCATTAGAAAAAGCTACCACTGGGGTTCCTGGGTGGCTCAGTCAGTTGAGTGCCCGACTTCAGCTCAGGTCATGATTTCATGGCTCTGTGAGTTCGAGTCCCGCATCAGGTTCTGCGCTGACAGCTCAGAGTCTGGAGTCTGCTTCGGATTCTGTGTCCCTCTCTCACTCTGCCCCTCCCTCACTCATGCTGTGTGTGTCTCTCTCTCAAGAGTAAATAAAAAAAAAGAAAAAGAAAAAGAAAAAGCTACCACTGAGGTGCCTAGATGGCTCAGTCGTTTGAGCGTCCGACTTTGGCTCAGGTTGTGATCTCATGGTTTGTTCATGAGTTCAAGTCCCACAATGGGCTCTCTGCTGTCAGCACAGAGCCTGCTTTGGATCCTCTGCCCCCCACCATGCCCCATGCCTCGGCCCCTCCCCTGCACATGCGTGCACGTTTCTCTCTCTCTCAAAAACAAAAAATAAACAAAAAAAATTTTTTAATATTAAAAAAAAGAAAAAGCTACCACTATCTCACACTAAGGATGTTGATGAATCTAGATTAAATATACTACTGTATCAAATGTATCATTTCAAAATCACCAAAACTGGGAGGAATGCAGCAACATAAGGGGAAAAAGTCTTGGCCACTGTTGTTTTCCAATAAAAGTGGATAACTTGTTGTCTCAGGGCTCTCTTCCAGGCTGGTTTGAGCCTTTATCGATATTTCTATGAATAAAATATTTTCAAATACCAAAAGTTAAGAAATCTCAACCCTGAAGTCTGTATCAGGCAAAACTGTCCTTCAGTAATGAAACAGATTTATGAGAATGGTAATGAGTGAACCTGGAGGGCATTAATAAGCCAAATAGTAAACAAGACAAACACTGCATGGTATCATTTATATGTGGAATCTAAAAAGAAAAAAATTCAAACTCATAAAAACAGAGAGTAGCATAAATGAATGGCAGTTCAATGGCAGCCAGGGGCTGGGTGGGGGTGGGGGGGAATGGGGATAGGCTGGTGAAAAGGTACCAAATTTCAGTTTTAAGATAAAGTCTGAGGATCTAATGTACAGCTGATAATACTGGACTGTATAACTGAAATTTGCTTAAAGTGTAGAACTTAAGCATTCTCACCACATAAATAAATAAATAAATAAATAAATAAATAAATAAATAGGTATGTGAGATGGTAGACATGTTAATTAACTCAATGATGGGAATCATTTCCCCATGTATATGTATATCAAATCATACCGTACACTTTATAAATATATTACAACTTTGTCAATTATACCTCAATAACACTGAAGACAAGATATGAACATCCAAACTGGTTTAAAAAAAAAAAAAAGAATGAAGGGGAAATCATGACATTCTCACACAAAGGAAAGCCAAAAGTATTTGCCACTAGCTGACTTATGTTTGAGAATGGCTAAATGAAAATCTTCTATCACAAAAGAATGATGAAAAAAATTCTGGAGCATTGAAAAAGAAGAAAGAGGGGTACCTGGGTGGCTCAGGTTAAGCATCCAACTCTTGGTTTCAGCTCAGGTCATGATCTCATGGTTCATGAGTTCAAGCCCTGCATCGGGCTCTGCACTGACAGCACAGAGCCTGCTTGGGATTCTTTCTCTCCCTCTTTCTCTCTCTCTGCCCCTCCCCTGCTCACATGCACGAGCTCTCTCTCTCAAAATAAATAAACACTTAAATAAATAAATAAACAAAAAGGAAGAAAGAAGAATGAAGGCAGCAGACATGTAGATGCAGAGAAACCAGATCACTCACACACTGCTCGTGCAGAAGTAAAATGGTACCGCCTCTCTAGAAAACTGGCAGTTTCTTATAAAACTAAACATGCAATGATCATACTACCAAGCATTTGCACTCTGGGGCATCTAAAAGAAATCAAAACTTATGTTTACATGAAAACCTGTACATAAACAGTCACAGCAATTTTACTTGTAATCCTGAAAAGTAGAAAAAAGTCCAGACGTTCTTCAACAGTGAACCAATACACAAACCTTGGTACATCCACGCCATGGAAAGGTACAGAGCAATAAAAAAGAAGGAAATGCTGATACACACAATAAGTCAGATGAATCTCCTGGGGACTTATATTGAGATGGGTATGGTTACAAACAGGCAAGATGAGGCATCCTTATGGTGGTGGAAATGTTCTGTATCTTTACCGTGGCGGTGGACATCCAACCTACTCATGTGATACAATCAAATAGAACTAAACACATACACAAAAATCAATTTAATTAAACTGGGTAAGTCTCAGTAAGAGCTGTGGATGTGGGGTGCCTGGGTGGCTCAGTCAGTTATGCGACCGACTTTGGCTCAGGCCATGACCTCATGGTTTGTGAGCTTGAGCCCCACGTCGGGCTCTGTGCTGACAGCTCAGGGCCTGGAACCTGCTTTGGATTCTGTGTCTCCCCTTCTCTCTACCCTTCCCCTGCTCATGCTCTGTGTCTGTCTCTCAATAATAAATAAATATTTTTAAAAATTAAAAAAAAAAAGATCTGTGGATGATATCAGTGTCAGTCTCCTGGTTGTGATGTTCTACCACGGTCTTGCAAGATGCTATTGTTGGCCGAAATGGGTAAAGCATAAATGAAATCTCTCTGTATTATTTGTTACAACTACAATGGGTATCCAAATTACCACAATATTAAAAGTATGATTTCTTACAAAGAAAAAGCTATCATGAGTTCACACGAAGGATATTGATAGTTCTAACTTAAACAGTGTTACTTGAAGTAAGTATCATTTCAAACTAACCGAAACTGGGTGGGACGGATTGAGATGAAGAGGCAGGATCTGGGCCAGTGTCATTTCCCAATGAAGTTTGGTAATACACCATCTGATAGCTGTTTTCCAGGCTGGTTTCTGCTTTTTCCGGCATTTTGACAAGCATAACTTTGTTAAGTGCTGAAAGTCAAGAACTCTCATCTGTAAATTCTATACTGAGTTAGATTATCTTTCAGGAAAGAAGGGGGAAATAAAGACATTCTCACACAAAAGAAAATTTTTTAAAAAAATGTTCCTAGCAGATTTACTCAGAAAAGATAGCTAAAGGAAAATCTTCAAACAGAAAGGATATTACGGAGAAGGAATCTTGGGGCATTAGTAAGGAAGAAATAATAGAAAGGTGAGAAATCTAGATGGGGAGAAACTGGGTCACCTATACATTGTTACTGGGAATGTAGAATAGCACAGGCTCTCTGGAAAACTGTTTGGCAGTTTTTATAAAACCAAACATGCTATTACCATAAGACCAAGCAATTGTACTCTTGGCATTCATGACAGAGAAATGAAAACTTGTATTTACACAAAAATCAGTATGTGACTATTCACAGCAGCTTTACTTCTAGTATCCACAGACTTGGAAAGAAAAAAAAAAACAGATGTCCTTCAATGTGTGAATGTGTTTTTTAAAAAAAAATTGTTGTGTATCTATACCACAGGAAACTCTTTACCAATAAATGAGAAATAAAAACTTATATTTACCCAAAAATGTGTACATGGGTATTTATAACTGCTTTATTCCTAATGGCCAAACACCAAAAAAAAACCCCAGATGTCCTTCAACAGGTGAACAATTAAACAAAATGTAGTATATCTGTAGCATAGAACACTATTTTCAGCAATAATAGTAATAAACTATTGATACATGCAACAAACTGGATGAGTCTCCAAGCAATCTGAGTGGGGAGGGGGGGAGCTACATCATATATGACTCCACTTATATAACAATCTGAAGAGACAAAATTATAGAAACAGAGAAAAGATTAGAGACAGCCAGGCATCGGGGAAGGTCCTGGGGGCAGGGAAGGTAGGTGTGGTTCTAAAAATTGCAATAACAAGGGATCCTTGAGTGATGGAAATGATCTCTACCTTGACTGTGGTGGTAGACGTGCGAACTTACACATACAATAAAACAGCGTAGTGCTAAATGCACACATGAACACATATACACATATACACACACAGATGCAAATAAAACCGGAGGCATCTCAATAACACCTGTGAATTATATCAATGTCAATGTCTGGGTTGTAGTAACACTGTACCATGCTTCTGCAAGGTGTTATCATTGGGGAAAATCCATAAAGCATAAACGAATCACTCCATATTATTTCTTACTACTGCACTGAATCTTAAGTTACATCAAAATAAAATTTTCAAAAAGAGCTGTAACTGGCTTGTATTAAGGATGTTGATGGATCTAGATTAAACAGTTATACACGTGATATGTATCATTTCAAACTCACCAAAATTGGGCAGGAGTGGGAGAGATGAAGAGTCAGTATCTGAGCCCCTGATACTTCCCAATAAAGCTGGGTAATAGATGGTCTCAGAGCTGTTTTCGGGGCTGGTGTCTGCATTTCCTGACATTTCTAGGAGTATGAACTTTTCAATTGCTGAAAGATAAGAACTCTCAACCATGAATTCTACATGAGGCAAAACTATCCTTAAGGAAAAACGTGAAAGAAAGACATCTTGAAACACAGGAAAACTAAAAGAATCTGTCCCCAGCAGACTTACCCGTATAGAAAGGCTAAAGTAAAATCTTCAAACAGAAAGGACATGATGAAAGAAGGAAGTCTGGAGCATCAGGAAGGAGGAAAGAACAATGGGAAGAACAGAAATGTGGATGCGGAGAAAGCAGATCACTCACACTTTGCTGGTGAGAATGCGAACTGGTACGGTCTCTCTGGAAAACTGTTGGACAGTTTCTTATAAAACTGCACATGCAATACCGTAAGACTCAACAACTGCACTCTTGGCATTTGTGACAGAAATAAAGCTTATGTTTATACAAAAGCCAGGACACAGATGTTCGTAGCAGCTTTACTCCTAATACCAAAAACTGGAAAAAAGAAAAACCCAACAACAATGACTGTCCTTCAATGGGTGAACGGGTGAACAACTATTGCACGTTGCAACCACAGAAGACTATTCAGCGCTAAAAAAGGAGAAAGTACCGATACATGCAACAACCTGAATGAGTCTTCAGGGAATTGTGCCGACTGAAAATTCCAAATAATCTTCAGAGGTTACATCCCGTAAGATTCTCTTTATACAACACTCTTGGAGAGACAAAATTATAGCGAGCAGCACTTGCTAAGGGTTAAGGAAATGGGCAACGGGAAGGAAAGGGCAGCCTGAGAGAGGCACGTGTGGTTATAAAAGGGCACGACGAGGCATCCTGATAGCGATGGATATGTTCTGTATCCTGACTGTACTGGTGGACATCAAACTTACTCATGTGATAAAATTACGTAGGCATATGTACAAACGCACACAAATCACTACAAGTACAACTGGGAGCATTTCAGTAACATCTGTGTATTGTACCGATGTCAATACCCTGGTTGCGTTATCATCCCATAGTTTTGTAACATGCTAATGTTGGGAGAAACCGGTAAAGAGTAAAATGGATGTCTTTACATTATTTCTTTTTTTTTTTTTTTTCAACGTTTATTTATTTTTGGGACAGAGAGAGACAGAGCATGAACGGGGGAGGGGCAGAGAGAGAGGGAGACACAGAATCGGAAACAGGCTCCAGGCTCTGAGCCATCAGCCCAGAGCCCGACGCGGGGCTCGAACTCACGGACCGCGAGATCGTGACCTGGCTGAAGTCGGACGCTTAACCGACTGCGCCACCCAGGTGCCCCTTTACATTATTTCTTGAAAACATATGTGAATCCAAAATTGTTTCAAAATAAAAAGCTTAATTTAAAGTATGAGCTACCTCTAGCTTCCATTAAGGATGTTGATGCATCTAAAGCAAACAGTTCTACTTATTTTAAACTCACCAAAATTGGGTGGGAGAAAGACAGCTGAAGACCACTGGTCCCTGTCATTTCCTGATGAACTTGGGTGATTCAATGTCTTGGGGTTGTTCTCCAGGCTGGTTTCTGCTGTTACTGGTATTTCTACAGAAAGGACATTTTTCAAGTGCTTCAGAAAAGAACTCTCAGCCGTTAATTCTATATGTAGCAAGACTATCCTTCATTAATGTACAGGAAATAAAGACATTCTCACATGAAGAAAAACTAAAAGAACTTGTCCCTCACAGACTGACCCTTAAAGAAAGGCCAAAAATATTCAAAATATTCCCAAAATATTCAAACAGAAAAGACATGAAAAAGGAATGGCTCCCTGAGCATCAAGAAGAAAGAACAATGGAAAGAGAAAAAAATAGGCATAAAGAGAAATTGTATCACTTATGTATTACAGGTGTAAAGTCAAATGGCACAGCTCCTCTGAAAAAAATTTTAGCAGTCTCTTATAAAACTAAACATGAAACTGTCCTATGACCCACAATTGCCCTCTCGGGCAGCCACCTCAAAAAAAATATAAACTTAAGTTTACACAAAAACCAGTATATGACTATTTGCAGAATCAAACATGGGAGAGTGGAAGAAACTGTTGATACATGCAACAGTTGGCATGAACCTCCAGGAAATTATGTTTAGGAAAAAAAAAAGATATGCTCAAAAGGTTATATGGATTTTATTCCACCTAAATAACAATATTCAAGGGGCACCTGGGTGGCTCAGTCAGGTAAGCATCTGACTTTGGCTCAGGTCATGATCTCATGCCTCTCCTTCTGCCCCTCCACCCACTCACACTCTCTCTCTCTCTCTCAAAAATAAATAAACATTAAAAAATTAAAAAAAGAAAAAAAGCAATATTCAAGTGACAGAATTATAGAAAGTGAGATCTGTTCACTCTTCGCTAGTGTAGGAGGAAAAGGTGACCAGAGGGAGGTGGCTGTGGTCGTAAAGGGCAGTATGTGGCAACAATGGAAGCTTTCTGGATCATAACTGTGATGATAAATAACACTCGTGGAATAAAATCGCACAGAACTGAATACATGCACACACACACACACACACACACACACACACACACACACAAATGTGGATATAATCAATGTCAGTACCCCCTAGTTGTGCTATTTTACTATAGTTTTACAAGAGGTTATCGTTGGGGAAAATGGGTAAAACATAAATGGGATCTCTACATAATTTCTTTTTTTTAAACTTTTTTAACGTTTATTTTTGAGACACACAGAGACAGAGACAGAGTGTGAGCGGGAGAGGGGTAGAGAGAGGGGGAGACACAGAACTCAAAGTGGGCTCCGGGCTCTGTGCTGTCAGCATAGAGACAGACGTGGGGCTCAAACTCATGAAGTCATGAACTGTGAGATCATGATCTGAGCCGAAGTCCAACACTCAACCAACTGAGCCACCCAGGCACCCCTAGACATAATTTGTTACAACCACACATGAATCTGCAATGATCTCAAAATAAAAAGCTTCATTAAAAGGAAGAGCTGGCACTGACTTGCATTAAGGATGCTGGTGAATCTGAATGGCATGACTTATCATATGTGTCATTTCAAACTCACCAAAATTGGGAAGGATGAAAACAGATGAAGAGGCAGTATCTTGGCCACTGTCATGTCTCAAGAAAGTTGGGTAATACACTGACTTAGCACTGTCTCCAAGGCTGGCTTCGGCTTTTCCTGGCATTTCTATAAATAAAAGGTTTTCAAGGGCTGTAATACAAGAACCTGCATTCATGAGTTCTATACTGGATGAAACTATCCATCAGGAAAGAAGGGGAAATAAAGACATCTCACACAAATGAGAACTAAAAGATTTTGTCCCCAGAAGACTGATTCCTACAGAAAGGTTAAAGGAAAATCTTCTATCAGAAAGGATATGAGGAAAGAAGGAATCACGAAGCATCAGAAGAAAGAACAATGGAAAGAGCAGAAATACGGATGTGAAGAAACTGGGCCACTCATACACAGCTGGCAGCAACATAAAATGGCACAACTATACTGGAAAACAGGTAGTTTCCCATAAAACTGAATATGCAAATAAAAGATAACCAAAAACTGCACTCCTGGGTACTCATGTCCAAGAAATGAACACTTCTATTTACACAAAAACCTGTACATGAATATTCACAGCAGCTTTACCCCAATAGTCAAACACTGGGTGGGGGGGGAATGAAAATTTTCTTCGACAGGTGAGCCATTAAACTACAGCATACCTATACCATGGAATAGTAGTCAGCATGCAGTGATACATGCAACAACTTGGTTTAATCTCCAGCGACTTACCTGGGGTGAAAAAAAGCCAGTATGAAAACGTTACATACTACATGCATCCAACTATATAACAATTTTGAAGTGACACACTTTTAGAGATAGAGAATAGATCAGTGGTTGCCAAGAGCTGGGGAAAGGGGAACAGGGAGGGCAGGGCCACCAGAGGGTGAGAAAAATGTTCTGTACCTTGACCACAGTGGTGGATGTGCAAACCCCACGTGATAAAACTGCCTGGAACTAAATGCACAGACACACAGTGAAACCAAACTGGGGATGGCTGAATAAGATCCGTGGGTTACATCAGCATCAGTCTCCTGCCCTTGATATTTTACTGTAGTTTCACAAGATGTTACCTTTGAGGGAGATTGGGTAAGGGGTACCACTCGATTCTTTCTTAGAACTACATGTGAATCTACAATTATCTCCTAAAACTTTTAATTAAAAAAATAGCTATAGCCAACTATACTTCAGCTTAAAAAATAGCTATTGCAAGTTTGCATTATGAATGCTTTTTAGGGGCACCTGGGTGGCTCAGTCGGTTAAGTATCTCTTGATCTCACCTCCGGTCTTGATCTTAGGGTTGTGAGTTCAAGCCCCATGCTAGGCATGAGCCTTCTTAAAATAATAATAATAATAATAATAATAATAATAATAATAATAATAAGGAATGCTCTTTAATCCAGTTGAAAGGATGCTATTTCTAACATGTGCCATTTCAAACTCACCAAAACTGGGAGGGATGCAGAAAGCTGACGAGGCAGCATGTGGGTCCATGCTGCTATTTCCCGGTAAAGTTGAGCAGTTTGCCGCCTCAGGAAACTGGGCCAGACTGGGCTTTCCTTGTGGCAGAAGGGCTGGAGGTACTGCTGGAGGACACTGGGCAGACAGGGTAACACAGCTGGCACCTTCCGCACCTTCGCTGACAAAGTAGGAAAGGGCGGCAAGACCAGGAGCTGGGCCACCTGGTGTGCGATTGGACTGTAATGAAAACGTGGGGACAACCTTGGGAATTGGTGGCTTCTGCCTGCGGTCTGGCTGCTGTAGCTCAGGGGATGCTGCCGACTGAAGAGGAGCTCCCACAGAGTTGGTCAGGGGCTGGGTTTCCTGCTGGTCCTCTGGTACAGAGCGGCCCGCGGCTCCCTGGCCAGGGGAAGAGAATACAATGGGTTATGCTCTTTGCTTTGGTTCCTGGACTTGAATTTCTCCACGAGGTATAAAATTAAAACTGTTTTGTGTAAATCCAGAGGACCTGTAAAATCACACAAACCCATGATAAACCAATTGTGACAATAATAAGTAAAAAGCTGATAAAAGTATGAACACCTGCTTTCCTGGTGAAATCATTTTCCATAGTTAAGGATAAATGCTGAATTTTTATTACATGATTTTTATTCCTCTTCAACCCTACATTTTGAGTGCATTTTATAGATTACAGTTACAAACATAAAAACACTCAGTATCAAAATTTCTCAATCCTCAACTATAGCATTCCTCCAAGAGAGGTTTAATCTCCCATCTGCTGCTACAGTAAGTATATGTCAGCCTTGCTAATCTCAGAGTCATTAGTTCTCTCTCACTTCTAATCGATTGGTATCTTTAGGAACTAGAGGTTTATCAAAGTAGTGAGAATGTTTTTATGACACACAGTTTGGCAACAGGGGCTTCTCCCAAGAAGGTTGCATTTTTGAGACGATTCTGCAAAGCTGGTTTACCTGCCTATTTGTGTTTTCAATAAGTTCTTGCAAACCCTATTATAACATAAAAAGTATTTTAGCAGATCCTATTTCAAAAGAAAAGTAACAGACAAGAAAATACCAGTAAGCCAAATCTTTATCGCTAGAAACAAGGAAAGCTCTGAAGCCATCAGAAAGATCGTTTCCCACTTGACGCCCGGTTTTGGTGACACAGAGCCGAGCTGGCTGAGATAAGGGGCCCCAGCCTCCTACTCAACTACTCATGCCATACAGGCGTTTTCAGAAGCTTTACTACCCACAAATAAATGTACTACCATTCTTATAAGCCACCACATTTAGGACGGAGTCGGTTTACGTCAAGGAGAATGCTATTTTAGGAAAGAAAGTTTCAAATCTGCTAAAAGGCCAAAGAGCCTCTCTGCATAGAATGACGGTGCGAACTCCTAGGCAGTGAGCATTCCACTCTGGAAAGAACAGTGAGCCAGATATAACAGATGTGACTTCTGGCTTCAAAGTATTTTTAACTCAGGCCATCGACAGTTACCCTTACAAAACCTTTGAGTGCGTGTCCCGTGCAGGCCAACCAGGTTCGGGACTAATAAAACCTGAGAATTCTTCAAATACACAGAAACTTCATTCAGGGAAACAATACACTTCAACCGGAGGCTGGAACCATTTCCCTTCATTCCTCCATTCATTCAAATAAACAGTTCTTGGGGGCCTACGACCTGTCAGAACTGCTTTGCTAGGTGCCGGCAATATGGACAGAAAACACAACACAACACAACACAACAAGATCACCGGATCCTGCCCAAAGAAACTCCCATTGTAGCTGGAGAGGGATGATTTCAATCAAGTGACCGGCAGCCGCAGCAGTGGTTCTCCAAGTGCGGCCTCGGGCCAGTAGCATCCACATCGCCTACTGGCTTGTTGGAAAGGCACCGTCTCCCACCCCAGACGTACTGAGTGGGGAACCCTGAGGGTGGGGGCAGCGATCTGTTTCCACAAGCCCTCCAGGTGGTTCTGCTGCGTGATCCAGCGAGACCCACCGGTCTATAACGCTGAGGTAAATGGCGCAGGCGCTAGGGGGACATGCTGGGGTTCTGATGCTTATCAGCTGTGTGACCTTGGGCAAGTTGCTTAACTTCTCTGTGCTTCAGTTTCCTCACCTACAGAATCGAGATGAGCGCATCTCTCAGAGTTCCCCTGAGGACAAAGTGAGGCGCTGGAGTATGATGTTACTACGAACGTAATCACGATACCACCTGCCGACCGCTCCGCTAGCGCTCAATCACCCGCTGATATTCGTATTATTTATTATTACACTCGGACGGCTACGGCACAGGTAAGAACCGGAGGCTAAGCGCACACAAGAGCAAGCCCGAACCCAGGCCGGCAGTCGTGGCAGGCCTTCCAGAGAGGTCTACGCCGAGAATTCCAAGACGAGCCGGTGTTCGCTAGCTAAAGATGCATGGCAGGGCATAGAGGGCAGAAGGAACGGCAGATTCAAAACTACCCAAACAGAACACGGGAAGGCACATGTTAGACAGTGAGCGTAAACGATGTGCAAAGAGCAGCGTTTCGAGGGAAGGAGAGAGACAGGGGGACAGAAAGACGGATGGGGGGCCCAAAGAGGAGGTTTTGTTGAGCTGCGGGAGGACGTGCGCAGAGTGATGCAGACCGAGGCTGAAGGGACAGGAGGTGGTGACCGACGAAGGGAGGGGTCCCGGCACAGGGCAAGAGGCCTGGGGGCAGAGCCCCGTGCAGGTGCGGCTGTTCGCCCTACAGGGGAGACGCCACCCCGAGGACAGATGCCAGGCTACTCGGTGGGCCCTGGGGAGAGCAGTTGGGACCGGGAGGGATTTCTGCCTCACACCCTGCCTCGCCTCCGTGAAGGAAGAGGAAGAAGCGGGGGGGGGGGGGGCTGAGCTGTTGGGAGCTCGTGGGGACCGGCAGGGAGCTGGCCAGAGAGCTGCGGAAGGGCCAGGGCGCAGCGGGCGGGCGCCCCCTCCGCCTCCCGGGCTGCGGAGGGCTGGGGTCTTCCAGAAGGGGACGCCGGGCAAGGACGGAAAAGGAAAAGATGGCGGTGCTGCGGCAACCGGCCTGGGCTGGGCAGGGAAGGGGTCCAACAAAGGAGAGAGCGAGCCCGCTGGGAGCCGCGGGGACCGCCGAAGGCCCGCGTCAGTGCCGTGACTCAGGGCCCCGGGCATTTCTCCTCCTAGGCGCGCGAGCCCACGTCTTCCCAGTGGCTCAGGGAGAAGGCGCGGCAGAGGCGGGGGGGGGGGGGGGGGGGGGGGGGGGGGGAACGGAGATGCTTCCGGAAGTGGGGGGACAGCCCTGCTCCTGCTCCGGGGCGGAGCCTCCCTCCTGCACCCCGCACCCCGCCCCCGGCACGTCCTCCCCCACGCCCCAGCCCTGCCGCGTCCCCTCCAGGCAGTCCCCCTGCAGGCAGTCAGCTTCTGCTCTCAGTGACAGTGATAAAGACTCACGTAATAAACTCTCTTCGGCACCCTACCTGGTTTTAATCCAAGACACTTGGTTTGTCAAGAACTTCTTTTTAAAAAGTAACCTTTCATTACCTCTAGAGGATGCAGCTCACAAAATCCTTGATTTACATACTTCTATCAATCTCTACCAACAGGCTCACTTTTACAACATCCCCTCAAAACTATGTAAGATACTCCTTAAAAAGCAGTAGTGAGCTGCCATTTTCTTTCAATTGAGATATCTTGATATGCATTTAGGCACATACTAAATTCTATCGAAATCAGCCAATTTCCTTAAGAGAGTATATTGGAGAAATCAAATATTGAACAATCTAGATGAAAGACATTGAACTACATTGGACCAGTTATGGGCTGTTGGGTTTTTTAAAGCTACAGAAGCCATATTCTTATTTCAAGTGTTCCACCTAGAGGTACTGTTCTAACTAGAACTTTTTTTTAAAATATATTACAATGGAGTGATAATCATACAGAATTTGACACGACAAAACAATGACATTAAATGAGGTTAAAAAACTTTTACGCAAAATTTTGGAAAACTACATTTAAAAGACAGAAATTTGATACCTCACAATGGTGTTGAAGTTCCATAAGTTGATTTTGATGATTTTCATCAGAGAAATTTTCAGATGCATTGCTCTGCTATTAATATTATAAAAAGTAGTCAGTGCTTAATATCACTAGGACCCAAACTAAGCACTAGAAAACCCAATACTTTATATTATATAATTTATCTATTTTAATTATTTCCTTTTTCATCTACATTCCAAAAGCACTTCATAAGTCTTATAATATAAAGCAAACAGAAAGTAAAACCAAAACCCGTATTCACATGAGAATGAAAAAGATAAAAGCTGATTAAAAAGGAGGGTGAGGAAAGAAGTTATTAGATAAAAACCTAGATTTAAGAAAAGCTACTGAATATCAGTATGAACACATAGTTTACAATACATATAAAGACAGATATAGAAATAAAAATGTATGTGTAAGCTTGGGATAGTATACATATATTTCCTAGCTCTGTCCACTGGGAGGACCTAAGAGCAATGATACAAGAGTAGCAAGGAACATATCTAGTGTCCAGATCTTGGTTTCTAAATATCACTCTCCAGTAAAGGAACCAGGGCCCCTTGGGGAGAGGTGACTTCGGAGCTGGGTCAGGGAAAGTATAAATGAGCCTAGAATATCTTGTGATATCAGAAAATAAGGAAGTGCTCAAAAAGAAGTAGGGGCATGTGAAAAGGCCACAGGATCCAACTAGAAGGAACTCCCAATAACCAAAGTTGTAGAATTAGATCAATAAAACAATGATAATATTGGATTATTAAAAAACTCATATAGGAGCACGTAGGCAGCTCAGTCTATTAAGCGTCCAACTCCTGATTTCGGCTCAGATCATGGTCTCACCACAGTCATGGGATGGAACCCCGTGTCAGGCTCCGCACCGCACCGACAGCACTGAGCCTGCTTGGGATTCGCCCTGCCTGCCCCTCCCCTCCTTGTACACTCTCACTCTTTCTCTCTAAAATAAACTTTAAAAAAATTTAAAAACTCATACGATACAATAAATGCCCATGAGTCCATACAGATATAAAATATATAATTGAATAAATAAGTAAATGGGGGAGAAAGGACAGCTCTTCCTTACAAATGAATTCCTATTAATATATACATAGGAATGAGGGAAAAGTTAACATTTGGCAAACACCACAGTAGTGAATGTTGCAGGTAAAATACATGAATCAACTCAGTGGGCAAAAGAATTGAGGAGAAACGGGATATTAGCATAGTCTCAAAGTACCTCCCACCAGGATATTTATTAGTCGCAAAGGGAAAAACAGTAACTTTACAGTGGAAAAATCCAGAAGATACCACATTTAACCAAGAGATGAATGTTAACATCACCAGTAAAAAGATATATATGGACACCATGTGTCCCTGATAACGATTTAATAAGGAGACAACATCATTTGGATGGCATGTTTGCCAAAAATGCATAATCTCAAGCTATTCAAGAGAAAATAATCAGACATACAAAAATTGAGAGACATTTTACAAAATAACTGATCTGTACACTCATCAAAAATGTCAAGGCCATGAAAGACAAGGGAAAAATGAGGAACTGTCACAGACTGCAAGAAACTAAGGAGACACCACTGAATTCACTGTGGGATACTGGATTGGATCCTGGAGGAGAAAAAGGACAAGGGGGAGAGGAATGCTGAAATTCAAACAAGGGTTGCAGGTCAGCTGACAGGACTGTAACAGTGTTAACATCGTACTTGCAAAAACAGTCCTATGCTTCAAAATTACCCTAATTTTAAGTTATACAGGTAAGTTAACATTGAGGGAAGCTGTATGTATGAGAATTCTCTGTAATATATTTGCACCTCTTCTG
Source organism: Leopardus geoffroyi (assembly GCF_018350155.1). Classification (NCBI taxonomy): domain Eukaryota; kingdom Metazoa; phylum Chordata; class Mammalia; order Carnivora; family Felidae; genus Leopardus; species Leopardus geoffroyi. The sequence continues at coordinate 14,613,947 of NC_059343.1, forward strand.
TAAATCTCAAATTATTCCCGAAATTAGAAAAGCTACTCAAACAGGGTACGAAACCGCTGTGAATTTCCTATCAGATAAGGAGAAGGAAACAAAATGGTTAAGTGTTCATTGTCTTGTTCATTGCTAAGGAAGCATACAAATTCATGAGAGAAATATTTCCTTCAGCTCTCAAGTTCAGAGTAACTCCACAGTATGTGAAGGCCGAAAAAGAATTTAAATCATTTTCTTTATGATAGTAAGTGTGAATATATTTGGCAATTAGCAATTAATATTATGTAAATATTCAGTCAGATATGCATTCATTAATTATGCTTCCACCTTCTTCACAATCAGGCATTCATGTTCTTGTCCAGGGAAGATTTATTAATAAACCAAAAGGAAATAGAAAAGAAAGAACTGAGAGACACACTGAGGACTTCAATTCCGCTTTCAACAAGTACCAAAGACATAAAGGACCTCTGCCCTCTGCAAATAGTACAACAACACAAAAAGAGGTACCGCTGACCCTTGAACAACATGGGTATAAATTGTGCGAGTCCACTTATACATGGATTTTTTTTTTCTGAGAAATACAGTACAATACTATACGTGTGTTTTTTCTTCCTTACGATTTTTTTAAAGTAGGCTTCATGCTCAGCGTGGAGCCCAACACGGGGCCTGAACTCACCAACCTGAGATCAAGACCTGAGCTGAGATCAAGAGTCAGATGCTTAAATGACTGAGCCACCCAGGCACCCCTTTATGATTTTCTTAATAGCATCCTTTTCTCTAGCTTGCTTTATTGTAAGAATACAGTATATATTACATATTACATATAACACACAACACATGTGTTAATTGAATGTTTACCAGAAAGGCTTCTGGTTAACAGTAGGCTATTAGCAGTTAAGTTTTGGGGGAGTCAGAAGTTATACGTGGCTTTTTGACTGTGTGGGGATCAGCATCCCTAACCCCCACATTGTTCAAGGGTCAACTGTACTTACTTAACTGTTTTCTTATTAACCCAACTACACTCAAGACACCATTTTCTATCAAGCTTAACCCCTTATGTACTTTGGGGTAGAAAGACTAGTCTTCTAGTAATCTGGCACTAGAACCGCTTTGAAAGCAAATACTTCTAACCATCAACAAAGAACCAAATGTTGTATGGCTTGTGACTTTCAAATAATCCAACAGTGACACTCTGTGGACAAAATAAGAAACACTAAAGCACCTATTTTTCTTAATAAACTAATCGCTAAGACACCTTAAATTGTTTTTTGGAATAAAACAGGGTATAAATAAGTAAACGGACAGCAAATAGCCACTATACTTAATTACAATGGACCATAATAATAATTTTAACATAAACATTCCAAGTAGTTATCAATGTCTTTGTGTTAAAAGTTTATGAATCAGCCCTGCATTACCAACTTACTAAACAGCAAAAATTATATGGAATTATAATATAGATTAGTAATTATAAAAACAATATTGCTATCTTACTCTTGTATAGTGTTTTATACTTTTCAAAGTGCTTTCACATAATTATGTCAGAAACCATGACTCGTGGTAGGCAGTTAACATCATCCCCAAAGATGAACATACTGGGGTTGATAGAAGAGAACTGTCTGTACTACTTAGGTATAGGTACTACTGTCCCCATCCTTATATAAGTAAATAAATGCATTTTTTGTTAAGCTAAATTATATACAGTCTAATAATCTATTTCATTCTACTTTAGAGATCAAGAAGAACAGCAGAATATGAGGGAAATGTCAAACAGTACAACTATGTCAGGAAACTGGCAGTTTCCTCTAAACTTCATCTATCCAAATACTTTGAACTAGTATTTGCACTCCTGAGTCTTTACTCAAATTAAATGTAAACATACATTCACAAAGTGTTCACATTCTGAACATTATTGTTCAGAGCCACTTTACTCATAATAGCCTGAACTGGAAAAAAACCAAATGTGCATCAAAAGGAGAATGGATAAACAAATTATGGACACTCATACAACAGAATATTACTCAGCAATGAATGGGAATGAAATGTCACTACAACCAGATGAATCTCCAAAATACTGTTCTGGGAAAAAGAGACAGTGACACAAAAGATTACATACTGTATGATTCTACTAATATCAAGTTCTAGAACAGGCAAAACTCATCTATGATAGGGAAAATATTAGAATGGTGTTTCTCCAAGGTTGGGGGCGGGGGCAGGTCTTACTGGGTAGAAGCATGAGGGAACTTTCTGGGATGATGGAAATGTTCTTCTTCTTGATGGTGGGTGGTCGGGGGAGGTATACATATTTGCCAAAACTTGTTGAACTGTTCACTGTATGAAATTAAACTCAATTTAAAGAAAAAGAAATAAAGCAGAATGAAAAAAACCCCAAAGATTTTCACTTTAATATACAAACCCTATAATCTCCCCGTGGATAAGATGATCGTCTTCTTTTGTGTGATGGGAGAAATTCCACTTCCAATGAGTTGGAGCTGTGTCTTTTTAAAGTTGCTAGATGGCTCATTTGTGAAACTGCCTGGTCACCTGGGACTGGTAAACCATCTACTCCTGAAAAGCAACACATAAAAAAGTTACTTCACAGACTTACCACCATAACAAACTTAATATGGATCTGTCCTCCGAATTCCAACTTCAACTGAATTGGGAATCCTGGTTGAATTTTAGAGAGTGACAAAACAGTAACTTTTCCATTAGTGATTTCGAATAAACCTTTAAAATTGAAGGGCTAATATTGCCACACCCAGGAATAAGAATGAAGATCAAACACAAATTAAAAACTGTGAAGTGAATGCTTCACAACTTAAAGGCTACAGAGTAAAAGCTGGAAACAAATGAACAAGAAAACACAATTTCCAGCTTCTTTTTAAAAGGAGCCCAGGGGGGCCTGGGTGGCTCAGTCGGTTAAGCGTCCGACTTCGGCTCAGGTCATGATCTCATGGTTCGTGAGTTCGAGCCCCGCGTCGGGCTCTGTGCTGACAGCTCAGAGCCTGGAGCCTGTTTCAGATTCTGTGTCTCCCTCTCTCTCTCTGACCCTCCCCCATTCATGCTGTTTCTCTCTCTGTCTCAAAAGTAAATAAACGTTAAAAAAAATTAAAATTAAAAAAAAAAAAAAAGGAGCCCAAAAGGCTTTGTACTTAGGGAGGCAGCCGGCCTCCAAATGTGAGTCAGGAGACTGTTCTGCCTCAGGCCCCCACCACGGTAAGGACTGGGCAGACCACAAAGACACCGCCCCCCATCTGCCAGGTCAGAATGGCTTGAGATCATCTCTAAGGTCACTTGAACTCTAAGATTATGACCGTTCCATTTTATATGGAACTGTTCCATAGTTACATTTTATATTAAACCTAGATAAACGTATGTGAAGTATAAACCCGTGAATATTCTAGAATTATGTAGGCTCATTTATGGTTCTGAGTCATTTAAGTCTGCAACTAGAAAAAGACATGGAGCGCAAGATCATCCTATTACACCCCGTAGTAGAGACTTGAGTGCTGGCATTACGGTACTGGGAGGGGCGCCTTAATAACAGACCTCCTTCCCTTTAGCCATCCTGAGCCAGGGAAGGGGTGGGAGGCAGAATGAAGGGAGAACGAACTCCCAGGTGAGATAAATGCAGGCTAATATGGTGGGGAAAATTCAATTAGAAAATACCTCCAATTTGAGCTGCAACTTCCGTTTTTATTTTTTAAACTGGTTGTTTTATTATAAGACTAATAATGAATAATTAAACCGGGGTATTTTCATACAAAGGAAGACTACACAGCAATGAGAATGAACCAACTACTGTTACACACGAGGACGAATCTCACAACCATAACACGGAGTAAAAGCCAGACACCAAAGAATATAGTTGTGATGTGATTTATAATAAGAAACATGTATTTGGTCTTCATCCGTTTCTGGCCCAGCCCCTACAACCCTTGGAATTTCTTAAGTGAGGAGAGTGATAAAGGTGTCTTTTGTTATATTAATGAAGTGACTTTTGGAAAGCCCCAGGATCACCTAAGGATAGGGGCCCTGGTCACCAGGGGAAGCAAGCTGTGATTAGAGGACTGGAACTTTAAGTCCCACCCACTGACCTTGCGGAAGGGAGAGGGGCCGGGGGTTGAATTAGTTGCCAGTGGCCAGTGAGTTAATCAATTATGACTATGTAACGAAGCCTCCATAAAAACCCAAAGCACAGGGTTGGGAGAGCTTCTGGGTTGGTGAACACATGCAGATGTGGGAAGGATGGTCTGCTCTGAAAGGGTATGGAGGCTCCGTGTCCTCTTCCCATACCTTGTCCTCTCCCCATACCTTGTCCTATGCATCTCTTCCATCTGGCTGTTCCACAGTTACATCCTTTTATAATAAACCAGTAATCTAGGAAGTAAAGTGTTCCTCTGAGTTCTGTGAGCTACTCTAGCAAATCAATCAAACCTGAGGAGGGGGTCACAGGAACCTTTTATAGCCATGCAATCAGAAGCACAGGTAATAGCCCAGGCTTGTGACTGGTGTCTGAAGGCTGCACGGGCCGGGGCGGGGGCAGTCTTCTGGGACTGAGCCCCTTAACCTGTGGAATCTGACGCTATCTCTGGGTAGATAGTGTCAGAATTGAGTTGAATTCTCAGACATCCTGCTTATGTCCAAGATTTGCTTGGTGTTAAGTGAGAATCTCCCACCACCACTACTAACACACACTGTGCAACTTGATCCGGGAACCTAAAAAAGTTGTATATGATTCAATTGTTCTAAAGCTCAAAAATCGGCAAAAGTAATCAACGGTGGGAGATGTCAGGATAGTGCTACCTTGCAAGAGGTACAGTAATGCCTGGAAGGGAGGTGAAGGCTGATCCTGGGGAGCTCATACCCTTCTATTTCTTGGTGTGAGTGCTGGTTACATGTGTGTGTTAACTTGAAAATTCTTTAAGCTGTATATTTATACATATACACATTTATACAGATACATACACATATGATTTATACATATTTTTGTATGTGATAGATTTCTATTAAAAAATCTACCTAGGGGCGCCTGGGTGGCGCAGTCGGTTAAGCGTCCGACTTCAGCCAGGTCACGATCTCGCGGTCCGGGAGTTCGAGCCCCGCATCGGGCTATGTGCTGACAGCTCAGAGCCTGGAGCCTGTTTCCGATTCTGTGTCTCCCTCTCTCTCTGCCCCTCCCCCGTTCATGCTCTGTCTCTCTCTCTGTCCCAAAAATAAATAAACGTTGAAAAAAAAATTTTTTTTTTAAAAATCTACCTAAAAAAATAAGCTTTTAAAAAATTCAGAATCTAAAGTAGTCCCTAACCAATAAATATCATAACCTTTAAATATATTTCCTTTTTTCTTACCCTATGTATATTTTATATAGTTTAAATCACACTGTACATATATCCTGAACAATTTTGTATGTCATATATAATTTTCAAAATATTTTTCTCGGGGCGCCTGGGTGGCTCAGTCGGTTGAACGTCCGACTTCGGCTCAGGTCATGATCTCGCTGTCCGTGAGTTCGAGCCCCGCGTTGGGCTCTGTGCTGACAGCTCAGAGCCTGGAGCCTGCTTCAGATTCTGTGTCTCCCTCTCTCTCTGACCTTCCCCTATTCATGCTCTGTCTCTCTCTGTCTCAAAAATAAATAAACATTAAAAAAAAATTTAAAAAAAATATTTTTCTCCTTTATTTTTTATTTATTTTTAATTGAAATATACTTGACATACAATAATTTAAAAAATATTTTAGAAATGCCTGCATAATATTCCACAGTGTGGATGTCCATACGTTATCTGTTTTCTGTTGTGGAACATTTATATTGCTTCTAATTTTTCACTATTTTGCTATAATGATGGGTACACATTCAAATGTAAATATTTATGCACATCTCTGAAAGGTTCCTTATAATGGATATTTAGAAGAATCACCAGGTTAAAGGGCTCCTGATAGGTGCTTCCAAAGTGTCCAAAAAGGTCACAGTAACTTACATTTATAATGAGAACTACCATGCAATAGTTCTTCTCCATTACCAGTAAAGTGAATTACCATGTAAAAATTGCTAATTTGGTAAATTAAAGTTCAAAGTCTGTATCCCATTTTAACTTGCATTTTTTGTTACTAATGCAGTGGAATATTTTCCAAATGTTTTCTATCCATTAAGATTTCTTGTGCTGTGATCTGTTATTTTTCATATCCTCTGCTCAGTGCCCTGTTGGAATTTCAGTGTTTCCTGTTTGATTTGTATGAGGTCTTGCTATCTTAAGAATAACAACCCTAGAGGGGCACCTGCGTGGCTCAGTCGATTAAGTGTCTGACTTAGGCTCAGGTCATGATCTCACCATTCCTGGGTTAGAGCCCCACATCGGGCTCTGTGCTGACAGCTCAGAGCCTAGAGCCTGCTTGAGATCTGTGTCTCCCTGTCTCTCTCTGCCCCTCCCCTGCTCTCACAACTGTCTCTCTCTCAAAAATAAACAAACATTAAAACATTAAAAAAAAAAAAGAGTAACAACCCTTGACAATGTATATTTTCAGCAAATATTTTTCTCAAGTGGTGATGTAATTCTGAACTAATCGGTTTTTGAGATAGGGAGAGGTTCTATTTTTACTTCATCAAATTCATTAATATTTTTGTGATTTCTTGAACTGCTGTATGCTCCATCTTTCACTAGGAATAGAAAAACATTCAACTATATTTTCTCCTAGTTTTCCATACTTCCATTCATTAGATATTCAGCTCTTTAATCCACCTTGAAATTATTTAAGTGTGTGATATGAAGTGAAATCCAAAGGGCTTTTCTCCCCAAATAGTTAAGCATCTGTACCAGCATGATTTACTATCTATGCTTCTCTTATTAATACTACAGTATATTAATTCTAAATTCTTTGCTCTTTTTGTGAGCTTCCTGCTGCATTAAATCTGGCTCTTTATTTCAAAACTAGTACCATCATATTTTAATAATTGTACTTTCAAAATGTTCTAGCGTTTGATATGGTAAATTACCACCTGTCCCTTAAACAGATTTTCTTAAGATTTTCTTTCTTTTTTTTTTTTAGTTATACAAGAATGTTTTTTATCCTCTAGGAACAATTTGTATCTCTCCACATACTCAAGCCTTATTTTAAGACCTTCAGTAAAGTAGTTTTTGCTTTCCTTTCATACAGATTCTGCTATTTTTATCCATTTATTCCTTAGAATTTTTAATATTTATTTGTAGCTGTTATCAGCTGGGTTTTTCCCATACATATATAATTTTTTTAATGTAAACTCTACGTGCAATGTGGGGCTTAACTTCACAACCCCGAGACTAAGAGTCACCTGCTCTGCCAACTGAACCAGCCAGCCACCCCACCCTATATATGTTATAAATGCTTGATGTTAGTATATGAGGAAACAATTTGCTTTTATAATTAAAAAAATGTATTGTCTAAACTGACTCTAGAAAAAATAGAAAATCTCAACAGACCTATAACAGGTCTGTTGAGAAATTGAATCAGTCCTCACAAATCTCCCAGCAAGGGAAAGGCCTGGACCAGAGGGCTTCACTGCTGGATCTACCAAATAGTTAAAGAATTAACACCAGTCTTTTTCAACTTCTTCCAAAAAACTAAAGAAGAGGGAACACTTCCTAACTCATTCTGTGAGGCAAGAATTTCCCGGTTACCAAAGCCAGATAGACATTACAGAAAAGAAAATCACAGACCAATATCCCTTATTGAATATAGATGCAAAAATCCTCAACAAAATAATAGCAAATCTAATCCACCAGCAAATTAAAAGGATTATTCACCATGACCAAGAGGGACTGATCCCAGGAATGCAAGGGTAGTTCAACAAAAGAAAACCAATCAATCAGTGTAACATCCCACATTAATAGAACAAAGGGAAAAAACATGATGTTACATATATTTTACCACACACACACACAAAAAAAACTACCTGGTCACCTTTCCTGAAATTCCTTATTCTAAATTTTTGCTTCAGTTAGAAAGATCAAAGGGATCAGACTATAAGGACCAGACTGTGACCTCCTTTGCTTCACTAAACATGTGTTGGTCTTCCAAACTACTACTTTTAGATCTACTGCAACCACTTCAACAGCTCTTAGTTTCCTTTCATGTGGATAGGTCATGATTCATTCAACTAGTCCCTAATTCATGGATATTCAAGTTACTATTAAAGTTTTGCCCATGCAAAGCACACTGCTGAACAGCCCTGCACTTCTGAAAGTAGTTCTATGGGATAAATTCCTAGCAGTAGAAATGACAGGTCAAAGGGTATCCACTCTAGCTCTCTCCCACTAAAGAGGGCTGTTGGAATCTGTAACACACTAATAAAGTATTCTGCTGGTTCTGCATGTAGTATTAAAACCAGAACATGGAACAAGTGGTACCAAAACTTCGTGGCATCAGTTAGATCAGGGGTTGGCAAACTATAGCCCACAGACCAAACCCACCTTGCCACCTATTTTTATATAGCCCACAAGCTAAGAATGGTTTTGGTTTTTGTTTGTTTTTTATATTTTTAAATGATTAAAAAACGGGGGGAGAGACTAGGGAAGATGGCGGCATAGGAGGACGCTGGGCTCACCTCGTCCTGCTGATCACTTAGATTCCACCCACATCTGCCTAAATAACCCAGAAAATCACCAGAAGACTAGCAGAACAGACTCTTCGGAGCCAAGCATAGACGAGTGGCCCACAGAAGAGGGTAGGAAGGGCGGAGAGGCAGTGTGCGCTACACGGACTGGCAGGAGGGAGCCGGGACGGTGGAGGGGCGGCCCGCCCGGTAAGGCAGAGCCCCCGACTCTGGCTTCCGAAAGCGGAGGGGCTGGACTGCGTGAGTTCTGACAGCCGACAGGGCTTAACATCTGGAATGTTATAAGTCAACAGCTCTGCTCAGAGAGTGGGAGGGCGAGAGGACCCTGGGAGGGAGAGGTGTTGAGTACTGGAAGACAGAGCTCAGCTCGGTGGGGAACAAAGGCATTGGGAAGCTCCATCTCCCTCTCCAATCCCCCAGCCAAAATCCCAAAGGGAACCAGTTCCCGTCACTGAACTTGCTTGCACTGTGCAGACACCCAACGCTGTGTTTCTGTGGATCCATCCCTCTGATGGGTCTGCCTCCCTCCCAGTAGCTGCAGGGCCCCTCCGGCAGGGGACCACTGACAGCAAAGCAAGTTGAGCCTGCCCCTCCCACCCCTGTGCACCTTGCGGATACACCCCGGCTAATACGCCAGATCCCATCAAAGCAGCACCACAAGCCTGGCAGTGTGCAAGTAGCCCAGACAGGGGCCACATCACTACACAGTGAGTCCTGCCCCTGGGAGAGGGGAAGATAAGGTACACACCAGTCTGACTGTGGCCCCAGTGGTGGGCTGGGGGCAGACAACAGGTCTGACTGAGGCCCCGCCCGCCAACGCAAGTTACTCCAGACAGCACAGGGGAAGAGCCCTACAGTTCCACGCCACCCCAGGGACTATCCAAAATGAGGAAACGGAAGAAGTCTCCTCAAAAGAAACTCCAGGAAGTAGCAACAGCTAACGAATTGATCAAAAACGATTTAAGCAATATTAACGGAACAAGAATTTAGAATAATAGTCATAAAATTAATCGAACAGTCAGGGGAAGCTAAAAAATGCTATAAATGAGGTGCAAAATAAAATGGAGGCGACCACATTTCGGATTGAAGAGGCAGAGGAGAGAATAGGTGAATTAGAAGATGAAATTATGGAAAAAGAGGAAGCTGAGAAAAAGAGAGATAGAAAAATCCAGGACTATGAAGGGAGAATTAGAGAACTAAGTGACGCAATTAAACAGAACAATATCCGTATCATAGGAATTCCAGAAGAGGAAGAGAGACAGAAAGGGGCTGAAGGTGTGCTTAAACAAATCATAGCTGAGAACTTCCCTGATCTGGGGAAGGAAAAAGGCATTGAAATCCAAGAAGCACAGAGAACTCCCTCCAGATGTAACTTGAATCGATCTTCTGCATGACATATCATAGTGAAACTGGCAAAATACAAGGATAAAGAGAAAATTCTGAAAGCAACTAGGGATAAACATGCTCTAACATATAAATGGAGACTGACACGACCAGCGACGGATCTATCTACTGAAACTTGGCAGGCCAGAAAGGAATGGCAGGAAATCTTCAATGTGATGAACAGAAAAAATATGCAGCTAAAAATCCTTTATCCAGCAAGTCTGTCATTTAGAATAGAAGGAGAGATAAAGGTCTTCCCAAACAAACAAAAACTGAAGGAATTCATCACCACTAAAGCAGCCCTACAAGAGATCCTAAGGGGGATTCTGTGAGTGAAATGTTGCAAGGACCACAAAGTACCAGAGACATCACTACAAGCATGAAACCTACAGACATCACAATGACTCTAAACCCATATCTTTCTATAATAACACTGATTATAAATGGACTAAATGCTCCAACCAAAAGACATAGGGTTTCAGAATGGATAAAAAAACAAGACGCATCTATTTACTATCTACAAGAGACTCATTTTAGACCTGAGGACACCTTCAGATTGAAAGTGAGGGGATGGAGAACTATCTGTCATGCTACTGGAAGTCAAAAGAAAGATGGAGTAGCCATACTTATATCAGACAAACTAGACTTTAAATTAAAGGCAGTAACAAGAGATGAAAAAGGGCATTATATAATAATTACAGGGTCTATCCATCAGGAAGAGCTAACAATTATAAATGTCTATGCACTGAATGCAGGAGCCCCCAAATATATAAAACAATTAATCACAAACATAAACAACCTTATTGATAAGAATGTGGTAATTGCAGGGGGCTTTAATACTCCACATACAACAATGGATGGATCATCTAGACACAAAATCAATAAAGAAACAAGGGCCCTGAATGATACATTGGATCAGATGGACTTGACAGATATATTTAGAACTCTGCATCCCAAAGCAACAAAATATACTTTCTTCTTGAGTGCACATGGAACCTTCTCCAAGATAGATCACATACTGGGTCACGAAACACCCCTTCATAAGTATAAAAGAATTGAGATCATACCATGCATACTTTCAGACCACAGTGCTATGAAGCTTGAAATCAACCACAGGAAAAAGTATGGAAAACCTCCAAAAGCATGGAGGTTAAAGAACACCCTACTAAAGAACTGAATGGGTCAACCAGGCAATTAGAGAAGAAATTAAAGAATATATGGAAACAAACGAAAATGAAAATACAACAATCCAAATGCTTTGGGATGCAGCGAAGGCAGTCCTGAGAGGAAAACACCTTGTAATCCAGACCTATCTCAAGAAACAAGAAAAATCCCAAATACAAAATCTAACAGCACACCTAAAGGAAATAGAAGCAGAACAGCAAAGACACCCCAAACCCAGCAGAAGAACAGAAATAATAAAGATCAGAGCAGAAATAAACAATATAGAATCTAAAAAACTGTAGAGCAGATCAACAAAACCAAGAGTTGGTTTTCTGAAAAAATAAACAAAATTGATAAACCTCTAGCCAGGCTTCTCAAGAAGAAAAGGGAGAGGACCCAAATAGAGAAAATCATGAATGAAAATGGAATTATTACAACCAATCCCTCAGAAATACAAGCAATTATCAGGGAATTCCATGAAAAATTATACGCCAACAAACTGGACAACCTGGAAGAAATGGACAAATTCCTAAGCACCAACACACTTCCAAAACTCAAACAGGAAGAAATAGAAAACTTGAACAGACCCATAACCAGCAAAGAAATTGAATCAGTTATCAAAAATCTCCCAACAAATAAGAGTCCAGGACCAGATGGCTTCCCAGGGGAGTTCTACGAGACGTTTAAAGCAGAGATAATACCTATCCTTCTCAAGCTCTTCCAAAAAATAGAAAGGGAAGGAAAACTTCCAGACTCATTCTATGAAGCCAGCATTACTTTGATTCCTAAACCAGACAGAGACCCAGCAAAAAAAGAGAACTACAGGCCAATATCCCTGACGAATATGGATGCAAAACTTCTCAATAAGATACTAGCAAATCGAATTCAACAGCATACAAAAAGAATTATTCACCATGATCAAGTGGGATTCATTCCTGGGATGCAGGGCTGGTTCAACATTCGCAAATCAATCAACGTGATACATCACATTAATAAAAGAAAAGATAAGAACTATATGATCCTGTCAATCGATGCAGAAAAAGCATTGGACAAAATTCAGCATCCTTTCTTAATAAAAATCTTCGAGAAAGTCCGGATAGAAGGAACATACTTAAACATCATAAAAGCCATTTATGAAAAGCCCACAGCTAACATCATCCTCAATGGGGAAAAACTGAGAGCTTTTTCCCTGAGATCAGGAACACGACAGGGATGTCCACTCTCACCGCTGTTGTTTAACATAGTGTTGGAAGTGCTAGCATCAGCAATCAGACAACAAAAGGAAATCAAAGGCATCAACATTGGCAAAGATGAAGTCAAGCTTTCACTTTTTGCAGATGACATGATACTATACATGGAAAACCCAACAGACTCCACCAAAAGTCTGCTAGAACTGATACATGAATTCAGCAAAGTCGTAGAATACAAAATCAATGTGCAGAAATCAGTTGCATTCTTATACACTAATAATGAAGCAACAGAAAAACAAATAAAGAAACTGATCCCATTCACAATTGCACCAAGAAGTATAAAATACCTAGGAATAGGGGGGCCTGGGTGGCGCAGTCGGTTAAGCGTCCGACTTCAGCCAGGTCACGATCTCGCAGTCCGTGAGTTCGAGCCCCGCGCCAGGCTCTGGGCTGATGGCTCAGAGCCTGGAGCCTGTTTCCGATTCTGTGTCTCCCTCTCTCTCTGCCCCTCCCCTGTTCATGCTCTGTCTCTCTCTGTCCCAAAAAAAATAAATAAACGTTGAAAAAAAAAATTTTAAATACCTAGGAATAAACCTAACCAAAGATGTAAAAGATCTGTATGCTGAAAACTACAGAAAGCTTATGAAGGAAATTGAAGAAGATATAAAGAAATGGAAAAAACATTCCATGCTCATGGATTGGAAGAATAAATATTGTCAAAATGTCAATACTACCCAAAGCTATCTACACATTCAATGCAATCCCAATCAAAATTGCACCAGCATTCTTCTCGAAGCTAGAACAAGCAATCCTAAAATTCATATGGAACCACAAAAGGCCCCGAATAGCCAAAGTAATTTTGAAGAAGAAGACCAAAGCGGGAGGCATCACAATCCCAGGCTTTAGCCTCTACTACAAAGCTGTAATCATCAAGACAGCATGGTATTGGCACAAAAACAGACACATAGATCAATGGAATAGAACAGAAGCCCCGGAATTAAACCCACAAAAGTATGGTCAACTAATCTTTGACAAAGCAGGAAAGAATATCCAATGGAAAAAAGACAGTCTCTTTAACAAATGGTGCTGGGAAAACTGGACAGCAACATGCAGAAGGATGAAACTAGACCACTTGCTTACACCATTCACAAAAATAAACTCAAAATGGATAAAGGACCTGAATGTGAGACAGGAAACCATCAAAACCCTAGAGGAGAAAGCAGGAAAAAACCTCTCTGACCTCAGCCGCAGCAATCTCTTACTTGACACATCCCCGAAGGCAAGGGAATTAAAAGCAAAAATGAACTATTGGGACCTCATAAAGATAAAAGCCTCTGAACTGCAAAGGAAACAATCAATACAACTAAAAGGCAACCAATGGAATGGGAAAGATATTTGCAAATGACATATCGGACAAAAGGCTAGTATCCAAAATCTATAAAGAACTCACCAAACTCCACACCCAGAAAACAAATAACCCAGTGAAGAAATGGGCAGAAAACATGAATAGACAGTTCACTAAAGAAGACATCCAGATGGCCAACAGGCACATGAAAAGATGCTCAACGTCACTCCTCATCAGGGAAATACAAATCAAAACCACACTGAGATACCACCTCATGCCAGTCAGAGTGGCCAAAATGAACAAATCAGGAGACTGTAGATGCTGGTGAGGATGTGGAGAAACGGGAACCCTCTTGCACTGTTGGTGGGAATACAAACTGGTGCAGCCGCTCTGGAAAACAGTGTGGAGGTTCCTCAGAAAATTAAAAATAGATCTACCCTATGACCCAGCAATAACACTGCTAGGAATTTACCCAAGGGATACAGGAGTGTTGATGTATAGGGGCACTTGTACCCCAATGTTTATAGCATCACTTTCAACAATAGCCAAATTATGGAAAGAGCCTAAATGTCCATCAACTGATGAATGGATAAAGAAATTATGGTTTATATACACAATGGAATACTATGTGGCGATGAGAAAGAATGAAATCTGGCCTTTTGTAGCAACATGGATGGAACTGGAGAGTGTGATGCTAAGTGAAATAAGTCATACAGAGAAAGACAGATACCATATGTTTTCACTTCTATGTGGATCCTGAGATAATTAACAGAAGACCATGGGGAGGGGAAGGAAAAAAAAAGGTTCAAGAGGGAGGGATGCAAACCATAAGAGACTCTTAAAAACTGAGAACAAACTGAGGGTTGACGGGGGGTGGGAGGGAGGAGAGGGTGGGTGAGGGGTATTGAGGAGGGCACCTGTTGGGATGAGCACTGGGTGTTGTATGGAAACCAATTTGCAATAAATTTCATATTAAAAATAAAATAAAATAATTAATTAATTAAAAAATAACAGGGGTGCCTGGCTGGCTTAGTTGGTAGAGCATGCAGCTCTTGACCTTGGGGTTATGAGTTCAAGCCCCATATTGGGCGCAGAGCTTACTTAAAAAAAAAATTTTTAATGTAATTGTATTTGAAGTGTATATAACTCAAAGAAATGTAGAATAAATGTAAAATATCAAAAAATTAAGGTAATTTATTGGTTAAACGGGCGAGAGGTATTAAGGAGGGCACTTGTGATAAGGACTGGATATTGTATGTAAGTGATGAATCACTAAATTCTACTCCTGAAACTAATATTACACTATGTGTTAACTAACTGAAAGACATTTTTTCAAGTTCATTTATTTATTTTGAGAGAAACAGAGATAGCGCAAGCAGGGGAGGGGCAGAGACAGAGGGAAAGAGACAGAATCCCAAGCAGGCTCCACACTGCCAGCACAGAGCCTGACGTGGGACTCAAACCCACGGAACAGTGAGATCATAACCTGAGCCAAAACCTAGAGTCAAAAGCCCAACTGACTAAGCCACCCAGGTACCCCTTAACTAACGAATTTAAATAAAAACTTGAAACAACAACAAAAGAAACGGGAAGAAAAAAATTAAAGTTATTTTTAAAAGTGATTACAAAAACAAAAACAAAAGAAGACTATTTCATGAAATGGAAAAATAATGGAAAGACAAATTTTGATGTTCATAATTAAGGTTTTACTGAAACACAGCCACACTCCTCTATTTATATGTCAGCTGCTTTCTTACTTCAACAGCAGAGGTGAGTAGTTGCAACCGAGCCTTTATGGCAAAAAAGCCTAAAATCTTTACTGTCTGGCCCTTTACAGAAACAGTTTGCTGAGCTCCAATCTAAGCAATAACATTTTTAAAGACTAGGAAACCCAATTCTCTAAATAATGGGCAAAGAACGAATTGTCACATAGCTCCCAAAGAAATGTTCCAAAGGTTTAATGTCCCTTGGCTCTGTGTGTAAGTGAGGAGGTGAATGGCTTCACATTTCCTTCATTACTGTGACTGGGAAGCAACCCCTGAACAGACAAGTAGCCACAGCACTTCCGGTTACAAGATTCTGCTTTCCACGCACTCCTTTTGGGGTACTAATGCAAATAGTGCTAAGTCTTTAATTTCAAGTTCCAATTATTTATTGCTGGTATATAGGAAAAGGATTTACGTTTGCATATTAACCTTGTATCTTACGACCTTGCTACAACTGCTTATTAGTTCCATGAGTTTCGGTTGATTCTTTAGGTCTTCTACATAGACAGTCATGTCACCTGTTCCATGTTCTCTTGATCCAAGATGTTTTCCCCATAAATTCAGTTTTTCCCTTTGCCACCAAATAGTTATAATTATAGTTGCTAGGTATAAAATAATTTTTCAGAGACCAAGACTGTATTCTCCCAATGCTTTCTGAGGCTACCTTCCCACCCCCACAGAGCAAAAATGGAAAAGGAGACATGACAAAGTTTAAATGAAGGAAAAATGCAAGCACACGTAAACATTGTGGCATAACCATGAAGTCTGCTCTCTGATAATAACTGACAAATGTCAAAGTTATAGGAATATTTAAGCAATTTACTGGATATCAGGACCAGGGAGCAAAGTTTCGCACAGGAGCAAATATAACAAAATTACCATATGACATTTGGGATAGTTGCCGATAGTTACCATTGCTGCCTTGAAAATCTGGCTGTGTGGTCAACGTGCCATCCGTGGAAAACATGTTCTCAGGAAGCTCAGTTTCAGAATCTTGTATTATCACAACTTTGGTATCATTAGTGCCATCACCATTGTCCTCAATAGTGATAATAATATAACCTAGGAATAAGTAAAGAGACAGTTTAGATACCACATAAAATAATCAGTTTCTAGAGGAAAACACCTTAAAAAGTTATGGAATGTTTACAAAGCATTTTAGCTGAAAAAATTGCATGAAGTATTTTCACATCTCTAATCCCTGCAAGTTAGCTAAGAAATAAGCCTAAAATACATATGTATGTTTATATGCACACATAAACACACATACATTATTATATCTAGTACTTCCAATTTGAGAGCAATAAATGTCTTCTCATTTGAGAAATGTGACCACCTAGCCCATACTACTTACTATCTGTCCGGTGATAGGCTTTTAACTTTTCAAGTATACAGCTGATGTTACGTAGCCACACTCTGTGCTGACCATGAATTCCCAAACTTGTTCTCTAAAACTTACTATTTATCTTTATGGTAATAAATAATGCAGAAATAAAGTACGAAAGTAGCTGCTGTTATGAAACATTAAATTCAAATTAAATCTCATAAAATATGAAATAAGTGGCCACAAATAAACTAGATGTGAGATATCAACTCAGTAAACCAGTTTAATGAATATGAAAAATAGCACCGATGCAAAACGTATCCTCTATAAATGGGCTTTCTTATTTCTTACCGTTGGCCTGAAAAATAACACGTTTAAGCTTCAAGTATTAACTCTCAGATCACATGTACACTGCATCGTAACTTATATTCAGTACATTTATTTGAAACAGACCAAAGCATTAGAATCAAGTAATTAGATAATGCGAAGGAATGTGCTGGTGTGAAAATGATACTAAATCAGGAATCAGATGATGTAGGTTCCAATTCAGGTTCTGTAGCCATCCAGAGGTATGACCTTTCGAAAAGCCAGATACATTTATTCTTTTGCCTCTGTTTTCTCATCCGTAAAACATGGCACTGGGTTTGAAGAGTCGCTGTGAAATCTACTTAATTGTTTTAGAAATTACCTAATTATCCAAATAAAAGGGAATTGGTTAAATAAATTATGGCATTTCCATATGATGAAATGGTATACAGCCAATGAGAAATGCATTTTCAAAGAATATTTGTTGATATTAGAAATGCTAGTGAAGGGGCACCTGAGGGGCTCAGTTGAGCATCCGACATCAGTTCAGGTCATGATCTCAGAGTTCATGGGTTTGAGCCCCATGTTGGGCTCTGTGCTGACAGCTTGAAGCCTGGAGCCTACTTCAGATTCTGTGTCTCTGTCTCTCTCTGCCCCTCCCCCACTCACGCTCTGTCTCTCTTTCTCTCTCTCAAAACTAAACAAACATTAAAAAAAAAAAAGAAATGCTAGTAAAATAATGTCAAGGGGGAGGAGTTTCAAAGCAGGAAAATATGGTATAATCCTAACTTGAGAACAAAAGGAAACATACTAATGGTTATCTGTAAGTCACTATGTATGGGGGCAAAACGATCTTCATTAGATTTCTCTGTATCTGTTAAGATTCTCTACAGTAAACTTTAGACTTCATAATCAGAAGAAAATAACAAAGGTAATTAAAGTTTTATTTCTAAGACAAGATTTTATATGTCAACAGATTTATCACCCTGGGCCTAGTAAAGCTATTGACCCCTCCACCAAGGTTTCTCAGTATATTTGTAAAATTACCATTGATTCTTTTAGGTATATACATAACCTTCATAAGCTATTTTTAGAAGACATTATAATATTTAGAAGCTTTTTTCTTTTAAAGAGAGAGTGAGTTGGGGAGAGGCGCAGAGAGAGAGAGAAAGAGAGAGAGAATCTCAAGCAAGCTCCATGCTGAGTGTAGAGCCTCTTTATCCCAAGATCATGACCTGAGCTGAAATCAAGAGTTGGATGCTCAACTGACTGAGCCACACAGGCACCCCAACATTTAGAAGCTCTTTGAAAATTATGCTTCTAAGATGCAAGGAACCAAGTTGCCATGAAGTTATCAGATCAGGCATAGTTCACAATGATAAAGGCTGAACACTTCCTTTCACACAAGGATGACTGCAAGAAATCCACACCAAAACAGGGCAGATTACAATGGCCAGAATGGTCTGATTTTATAGGAAAACCTTGTGAATACGCTGAACAATCACTTTTTAACTTAACCGTCAGAACTTTCCAAAGCAGCCCTTCCACATTCACATCAAACTTTAGACTACAAAGTCATCCAGGTGAGAGATAACACCACCAAAACTGTACCCCAGAGCACAGCGCTTGCCGCAGGGGGCTTAAAACTAAATCAAGCCCATCCTCTACTTTATAGAACACTGTGCAGAAGAGTTGCTTGTAAAATAATTATCTCTAAACATTAAGTCAGTTTACCACTTAACGTCATAACACCCTAAATCAGTCCCAATTTGGAGAGAGCTAGATAGAGGAGAGGAGGCGATCCCCAACACATTAAGTTAAAGCCTTTTCTATCAAACCATGGTGCTCACTTGAACAACAGGTGGGATGGGCCCTGGAGCATGCTGGGAAGGGCCTCCCTGTTTTGTAGGGTCCTCACATTTTGTTTTTTCGTTTTTAATTTTTTAAAATTTGTTTTTAATATTTATTCATTTTTGAGAGACAGAGAGAGACAGACCATGAGTGGGGAAGGGGCACAGAGAGGGAGACACAGAATCTGAAACAGGCTCCAGGCTCTGAGCTGTCAGTACAGAGCCCGATGCGGGGCTCGAACCCACCAACTGCGAGATCATGACCTGAGCCGAAGTCGGACGCTCAACCGACTGAGCCAGCCAGGTGCCCCGGGGTCCTCACATTTTGTATATCCTCTGCCTCCTTTTGAAGTCTCCTCTGCCCTCTCAGAAGCCAAGAACTGGCTCCATATGCAGGGACTTCACACCTACATCTTTATTTTCTTTCTCCTTGTTTATGTATTCACAATAAAACAGCAAGGCTGCACTGTCTTTGAGCAAATGGTGTTACCATCAAAGTCTCAAAGTCAAAGTCTCAATTTCAAAGGATGTTATAATGAATCAAACTGCTAGTTTGTTCTTTAAACTCAAAATTCTAGGGGGAAGATGGCGGCATAGGAGGATGCTGGGCTCACCTTGTCCTGCCGATCACTTAGATTCCACCTACACCTGTCTAAATAACCCAGAAAACCGCCAGAAAACTAGCAGAACGGAGTCTCCGGAGCCAAGCGCAGATGAGAGGCCCACGGAAGAGGGTAGGAAGGGCGGTGAGGCGGCCATCCAGGAGTATGAGGGGACTGGCGGGAGGGAGCCGGGGCGGAGGGGCGGCCCGCCGGCCAAGCAGAGCCCCCGAGTCTTGCTTGAAAAGCGGAGGGGCCGGACGGAGTGTGTTCTGACAGCAAGCGGGACTTAACACCTGGAAGGTTATAAGCTAACAGCTCTGCTCGGAGAATGGGAGGGCTGGAGGACAACAGGAGGGAGAGCTGTTGAGCGCCGGATGAGAGAGCTCAGTTTGGTGGGGAACAAAGGTGCTCACCAGTGCCATCTCCCTCGCCCATCCACCAGCCAAAATCCCAAAGGGAACCAGTTCCTGCCAGGGAACTTGCTTGCACCGTGCAAACACCCAACGCTGTGCTTCTGGGGAGCCACCCCTCCTGCGGCGGGTCTGACTCCCTCCCGCTGCCACAGGGCCCCTCCTGAAGCAGATCACCAAAGGAGAATCTAGCTAAGCCTGCCCCTCCCACCCCCGTGCACCTTGCTATCCACCCCAGCTAATATGCCAGATCCCCAGCACCACAAGCCTGGCAGTGTGCAAGTAGCCCAGACGGGCCATGCCACCCCACAGTGAATCCCGCCCCTAGGAGAGGGAAAGAGAAGGCACACACCAGTCTGACTGTGGCCCCAGCGGTGGGCTGGGGGCAGACAACAGGTCTGACTAAGGCCCGCCCACCAACTCCAGTTATTCAAGACAGCACAGGGGAAGTGCCCTGCAGTCCCGCACCACTCCAGGGACTATCCAAAATGACCAAAAGGAAGAATTTCCCTCAAAAGAATCTCCAGGAAATAACAACAGCTAACAAACTGACCAAAAAGGATTTAAACAATATAACAGAAAGTGAATTTAGAATAATAATCATAAAATTAATCGCTGGGCTTGAAAACAGTAGAGAGCACAGCAGAGAATCTATTGCTGCAGAGATCAAGGGACTAAGGAATAGTCAGGAGGAGCTAAAAAACGTTATAAACGAGCTGCAAAATAAAACGGAAATGACCACGGCTCGGATTGAAGAGGCAGAGGAGAGAATAGGTGAACTAGAAGATAAAATCATGGAAAAAGAAGAAGCTGAGAAAAAGACAGATAAAAAAATCCAGGAGTATGAGGGGAAAATTAGAGAACTAAGTGATGCACTAAAGAGAAATAATATACGCATAATTGGTATTCCAGAGAAGGAAGAGAGAGGGAAAGGTGCTGAAGGTGTACTTGAAGAAATAATAGCTGAGAACTTCCCTGAACTGGGGAAGGAAAAAGGCATTGAAATCCAAGAGGCACAGAGAACTCCCTTCAGACGTAACTTGAATCGATCTTCTGCACGACATATCATAGTGAAACTGGCAAAATACAAGGATAAAGAGAAAATTCTGAAAGCAGCAAGGGATAAACGTGCCCTAACATATAAAGGGAGAGCTATAAGACTCGTGACTGATCTCTCTTCTGAAACTTGGCAGGCCAGAAAGGAATGGCAGATCTTCAATGTGATGAACAGAAAAAAATATGCAGCTGAAAATCCTTTATCCAGCAAGTCTGTCATTTAGAATAGAAGGAGAGAAAAAGGTCTTCCCAAACAAACAAAAACTGAAGGAATTCGTCACCACTAAACCAGCCCTAAAGAGATCCTAAGGGGGCTCCTGTGAGACAAAGTACCAGAGACATTGCTACAAGCATAAAACATACAGACATCACAATGACTCTAAACCCATATCTTTCTATAATAACACTGAATATAAATGGACTAAATGCTCCAACCAAAAGACATAGGGTTTCAGAATGGATAAAAAAACAAGACGCATCTATTTACTATCTACAAGAGACTCATTTTAGACCTGAGGACACCTTCAGGTTGAAAGTGAGGGGATGGAGAACTATCTGTCATGCTACTGGAAGTCAAAAGAAAGATGGAGTAGCCATATTTATATCAGACAAACTAGACTTTAAATTAAAGGCAGTAACAAGAGATGAAAAAGGGCATTATATAATAATTACAGGGTCTATCCATCAGGAAGAGCTAACAATTATAAATGTCTATGCACTGAATGCAGGAGCCCCCAAATATATAAAACAATTACTCATAAACATAAGCAACCTTATTGATAAGAATGTGTTAATTGCAGGGGACTTTAACACTCCACTTACAGCAATGGATAGATCATCTAGACACACGGTCAATAAAGAAACAAGGGCCCTGAATGATACATTGGATCAGATGGACTTGACAGATATATTTAAAACTGTGCAACCTAAAGCAACAGAATATACTTTCTTCTCGAGTGCACATGGAACCTTCTCCAAGATAGATCACATACTGGGTCACGAAACACCCCTCCATAAGTATAAAAGAATTGAGATCATACCATGCATACTTTCAGACCACAGTGCTATGAAGCTTGAAATCAACCACAGGAAAAAGTATGGAAAACCTCCAAAAGCATGGAGGTTAAAGAACACCCTACAAAAGAATGAGTGGGTCAACCAGGCAATTAGAGAAGAAATTAAAAAATATATGGAAACAAACGAAAATGAAAATACAACAATCCAAATGCTTTGGGATGCAGCGAAGGCAGTCCTGAGAGGAAAACACCTTGTAATCCAGACCTATCTCAAGAAACAAGAAAAATCCCAAATACAAAATCTAACAGCACACCTAAAGGAAATAGAAGCAGAACAGCAAAGACACCCCAAACCCAGCAGAAGAACAGAAATAATAAAGATCAGAGCAGAAATAAACAATATAGAATCTAAAAAACTGTAGAGCAGATCAACAAAACCAAGAGTTGGTTTTCTGAAAAAATAAACAAAATTGATAAACCTCTAGCCAGGCTTCTCAAGAAGAAAAGGGAGAGGACCCAAATAGAGAAAATCATGAATGAAAATGGAATTATTACAACCAATCCCTCAGAAATACAAGCAATTATCAGGGAATTCCATGAAAAATTATACGCCAACAAACTGGACAACCTGGAAGAAATGGACAAATTCCTAAGCACCAACACACTTCCAAAACTCAAACAGGAAGAAATAGAAAACTTGAACAGACCCATAACCAGCAAAGAAATTGAATCAGTTATCAAAAATCTCCCAACAAATAAGAGTCCAGGACCAGATGGCTTCCCAGGGGAGTTCTACGAGACGTTTAAAGCAGAGATAATACCTATCCTTCTCAAGCTCTTCCAAAAAATAGAAAGGGAAGGAAAACTTCCAGACTCATTCTATGAAGCCAGCATTACTTTGATTCCTAAACCAGACAGAGACCCAGCAAAAAAAGAGAACTACAGGCCAATATCCCTGACGAATATGGATGCAAAACTTCTCAATAAGATACTAGCAAATCGAATTCAACAGCATATAAAAAGAATTATTCACCATGATCAAGTGGGATTCATTCCTGGGATGCAGGGCTGGTTCAACATTCGCAAATCAATCAACGTGATACATCACATTAATAAAAGAAAAGATAAGAACTATATGATCCTGTCAATCGATGCAGAAAAAGCATTGGACAAAATTCAGCACCCTTTCTTAATAAAAAACCTTCAAAAAGTCGGGATAGAAGGAACATACTTAAACATCATAAAAGCCATTTATGAAAAGCCCACAGCTAACATCATCCTCAATGGGGAAAAACTGAGAGCTTTTTCCCTGAGATCAGGAACACGACAGGGATGTCCACTCTCACCGCTGTTGTTTAACATAGTGCTGGAAGTTCTAGCATCAGCAATCAGACAACAAAAGGAAATCAAAGGCATCAACATTGGCAAAGATGAAGTCAAGCTTTCACTTTTTGCAGATGACATGATACTATACATGGAAAATCCAATAGACTCCACCAAAAGTCTGCTAGAACTGATAAATGAATTCAGCAAATTCGCAGGATACAAAATCAATGTACAGAAATCAGTTGCATTCTTATACACTAATAATGAAGCAACAGAAAGACAAATAAAGAAACTGATCCCATTCACAATTGCACCAAGAAGCATAAAATGCCTAGGGATAAATCTAACCAAAGATGTACAAGATCTGTATGCTGAAAACTACAGAAAGCTTATGAAGGAAATTGAAGAAGATATAAAGAAATGGAAAAACATTCCCTGCTCATGGATTGGAAGAATAAATATTGTCAAAATGTCAATACTACCCAAAGCTATCTACACATTCAGTGCAATCCCAATCAAAATTGCACCAGCATTCTTCTCGAAGCTAGAACAAGCAATCCTAAAATTCATATGGAACCACAAAAGGCCCCAAATAGCCAAAGTAATTTTGAAGAAGAAGACCAAAGCGGGAGGCATCACAATCCCAGGCTTTAGCCTCTACTACAAAGCTGTAATCATCAAGACAGCATGGTATTGGCACAAAAACAGACACATAGACCAATGGAATAGAATAGAAACCCCAGAACTAGACCCACAAACGTATGGTCAACTAATCTTTGACAAAGCAGGAAAGAATATCCAATGGAAAAAAGACAGTCTCTTTAACAAATGGTGCTGGGAAAACTGGACAGCAACATGCAGAAGGATGAAACTAGACCACTTGCTTACACCATTCACAAAAATAAACTCAAAATGGATAAAGGATCTGAATGTGAGACAGGAAACCATCAAAACCCTAGAGGAGAAAGCAGGAAATGATCTCTCTGACCTCAGCCGCAGCAATCTCTTACTTGACACATCCCCAAAGGCAAGGGAATTAAAAGCAAAAATGAACTACTGGGACCTTATGAAGATACAAAGCTTCTGCACAGCAAAGGAAACAACCAACAAAACTAAAAGGCAACCAATGGAATGGGAAAAGATATTTGCAAATGACATATCAGACAAAGGGCTAGTATCCAAAATCTTGGGGCGCCTGGGTGGCGCAGTTGGTTAAGCGTCCAACTTCAGCCAGGTCACGATCTCGCGGTCCGTGAGTTCGAGCCCTGCGTCAGGCTCTGGGCTGATGGCTCGGAGCCTGGAGCCTGTTTCCGATTCTGTGTCTCCCTCTCTCTCTGCCCCTCCCCCATTCATGCTCTGTCTCTCTCTGTCCCAAAAATAAATAAACGTTGAAAAAAAAAATTCAAAATCTATAAAGAGCTCACCAAACTCCACACCCAGAAAACAAATAACCCAGTGAAGAAATGGGCAGAAAACATGAATAGACACTTCTCTAAAGAAGACATCCAGATGGCCAACAGGCACATGAAAAGATGCTCAACGTCGCTCCTCATCAGGGAAATACAAATCAAAACCACACTCAGATATCACCTCACGCCAGTCAGAGTGGCCAAAATGAACAAATCACGAGACTACAGATGCTGGAGAGGATGTAGAGAAACGGGAACCCTCTTCCACTTTTTGTGGGAATGCTAATTGGTGCAGCCACTCTGGAAAACAGTGTGGAGGTTCCTCAAAAAATTAAAAATAGATCTACCCTATGACCCAGCAATAGCACTGCTAGGAATGTACCCAAGGGATACAGGAGTACTGATGCATAGGGGCACTTGTACCCCAATGTTTATAGCATCACTTTCAACAATAGCCAAATTATGGAAAGAGCTAAATGTCCATCAACTGATGAATGGATAAAGAAATTGTGGTTTATATACACAATGGAGTACTACGTGGCAATGAGAAAGAATGAAATATGGCCCTTTGTAGCAACATGGATGGAACTGGAGAGTGTTATGCTAAGTGAAATAAGCCATACAGAGAAAGACAGATACCATATGGTTTCACTCTTATGTGGATCCTGAGAAACTTAACAGAAACCCATGGGGGAGGGGAAGGAAAAAAAAAAAAAGAGGTTAGAGTGGGAGAGAGCCAAAGCATAAGAGACTCTTAAAAACTGAGAACTGAGGGTTGATGGGGGGTGGGAGGGAGTGGAGGGTGGGTGATGGGCATTGAGGAGGGCACCTTTTGGGATGAGCACTGGGTGTTGTATGGAAACCAATTTGACAATAAATTTCATATATTGAAGAAAAAAAATAAACTCAAAATTCTGATGGTCTAAGATGGTCCTTCTGGACCCCTCCCTCCTCCGACACAGAAAGAGAAAGGATAAAGGTTCAACTCGTCCCAGGAAATCAGCACCAGGTACTTAATAAGTGGCCAAATCTCAAAAGCTTGTAGGTGCTGGCATCCCATGAGTGGTAGTGGGAACCACCCCAAAGCCTCCTTCTGCGGCACTGGTGAATAGGAGTCTGTGAAGTGCAGAATTAACCTCGGAGCAAAGCAAATGCTCGCCTCCCAGGAGGGCCCCCAGCCACTAAGCCAAGTTGCTTTCATGCCCTAAGTATCGCTCCACGGCTCTGTGGCATGGACACATACCAGAAGGCCTTGACAGACCTGTTCTGGTGCCAGGGCCCGCCACGCCACGCTCCAGACACACAGGGAAACAGATTACGGCGCCTCAGCCTCCCAAGTGGCGACAGCCGAGAATATCTCGCCACGAGAAGTCCTGCAAAGAACCACCGCCCTCGTGCTGGAAGCCAGACCCCGCCTCTCACCATGCTGACCGCCAGCCGCAGTGACACCTCAGACGCCATGAGCCCCGGTGACGCCATTAGCCCCAGGGGCCCCTCAAGCCCCTGAAACACCATGAACCCCAAGGACACCGTGGTCCAGATCCGGCATGCAACACCTGGGTTCCTAAATGCCCCCTGAGCAAACAGCCACAGCGGCCCAGAGGCCACCACCGGACACGCCCTGGTCGGTGCCAAGATGACGGTTTGGTGGTCTGTGAGGCCCTCTAGCCGGGCACAGGGCGAACGCTGTCGGGGTGAGGAAAGAGGTAGAAGCTGGTGGGACGGCTTGGGGAAGGGCCCCTTACCCTCTTACTCAGACATCGTGAGGCAGGGAATCCCTCTCTGAGCGCCTTGGCCTCGGCGTCGACGGTGCGGTCAAACAGCGACTGCCCACTCGGCGACTGCAGGGCACGGAGGCACCACACGGAAGGCGCACGCAACTTCCGGCCCAAGCCCCGCTTCTGCGACTGCGCGGCAGCGCACGCTCGGGAAGAGCGACTATTGCGGGGGGGCGGGGCGGGGGGTAATGGTGCCTTTAGGTGTGGTGCCTCCCTCCCTTTCCACCTACGTGGATACATTTTTAAGTGTGCCCCTCCCCCATGTAAACAGGTCGCCGGTGTAATTCCGCTCTTCCCAAAATGCTCTTCACACAATACATCACAGAAAAAGTGTAGAATCTAAGAATTCAGACTTATGTTTTCCAGATTGTGTACTCACGTCCAATGCCATATTTGGGAGGAAATCCTAAAATCATCCAACTTTTCAAATGTGCCCCTAATCCCCCCGAAATCCATGCCACCCTGCCCTTCAGCTGTCCTAGTCCCTACTTGCCGGTTTCCAGACAGCCACGTGCTTCATTCCTCCTTAACATAATAATAGCCATAATTTTACCCTGCGCTCACCACAAACCAGCCACTTACTATGTCTGGCCTTATGTGGTCCTCAACCACTGTAAGAAGTCAGTATTACTGTCCCATTTTAAAGATAAGGAAACAGAGGCTTAGAGAGTTTCACTTGCTCAAAGCCACAAGGCTAGTGGCAGTTAAGATTTCAACATGCACACCACCCCCATCCCCCACCACCTCACATGCTCCTATCCTCTATGTCAGTCTCCCTCCTCTCCTTAATTGCTTCTGGAAATTTTCCACACCCTTCAAAGCCTGTTCCAGCCTGGCATCGGTTCTAATAATATATGCACCAAGACAGTTTCCTACAGTCCCCTGGAAAGAATGAGCACTCCTTCTCTAGGATTCCTCAACCTTAATCTCCTTTAGCACTTAAATCACTGTGGATGCCTTTTCACCATGCCTCTCTCCTTCTAAGTTCCTGGAGAGCAGCACCACACCTTACTTATGTTAAACAGCACTGCTATCACAGTTCTAAGAATTAAATGTCATAAAATATAAATCACCCAGCACAGCAACTAGAATTCTAGTTCCATTTCCCTCTGTCAGTTACATAATGACTTGGCACTGTGCATCGCCTCACTTTAGGGGAAGGGTGAGTTTTTTCACTTGTGAGAAGGAAAGGCACGTTTTGTTAGGTAGAAATATAGTTATTTCACTGTTGTGTGGGAGCATAAATGTGTGCAGGAGGGTGCATTATGAAGCTGAAGAGAGGAATCGATGTACTATACAGATTATTGGTGTTTTACCTCTTGGCTTCAAATTCACCCCGTTGCCTACTCTGAGAAAATGGATATGGGCCCTTTAAAGTTTTTTTCCTTTGCCAGTAGCACAGTTTAAGCTTTTTTTCACTACAAAACACTGGAAAGAGATTGCAGAAGAAGCTAGTTTGGCTTCCTAGTCCCCATTTGCTCTCTAGGCAGGTTGCTGCAGAGTGCAGCACCCTACCCCAAACACACACCTGACAGGGCAGATTTCCAGCAAGTTCTAGAAGGTAGCTCTCCAACAAGTTCCACCAATGCGACACCAAGTGACTTGTCTCACTTTGTGAGTCATAGTTGGGCCTTCTTGGGCATAATGTCTCAGTCCTAGAGTTAGTAGCTATTGTTTATAGCTCTTATTCTGATACTCTTGAGTTTTCTGTGTTTCTTAGTAGCCAGTCCCTTGTTCCTCCAATCCTGTTATACTTGATACTTCTTTATATTACACTTTCTCTGTTCAATTTACTGGGTGGTTTTTATCTTCGTCTTAGACCCAGACTGATCCCCTCACCCTTTTGGGTTCCCTTCCGTCACTAGAACTCAATAGGAACACAATGTCTGCTGCTGGGATGTGATGAAGCATCCAACAGATGTTTATCAAACACTTCGTTTCATTTCTAGTGAGTCCATTTGCTTGATCCCTCTTCTGCAACAGAGGGACACAGAATACAAGGAAGGAACACTTCCTTACTCTCACTCCAACCGCTAGCTTTTCTTCTGGTCTACTTAAGCTGCATCAACTAGAATAGGGCCGAATATCATGCCCGACAAGCAAGGGAGACCTGACAGCAATAGAAGTGCAAAGAGATGCTGATAGCACAAGCCACCTGTTCTCAGGTCAGAGCAGAATCACAGAAGCTGTGAACAGAGCAGTATTTCTATCTGCACAGCCTGGGAACCTGCACTTTTCATTCTTTTTTTTTTTTTAATGTTTATTTTTGAGAGAGACAGACAGACAGAGCATGAGAAGGGGAGGGGCAGAGAGACAGGGAGAACAGAATCCAAAGCAGGCTTCAGGCTCTGACCTGTCGGCACAGACCCCAGGGCTGGGCTCCAACTCACGAACCGTGAGATCATGATCTGGGACGAAGTTTCACGATTAACTGACTGAGCCACCCAGGCGCCCCTCTAATATTTTTTTTAAAGATTTTTTTAATGTTCGTTTATTTTTGAAGGAGAGAGTGGAGAAGGGGCAGAGACAGAGGGACAGAGAATCCGAAAACAGGCTCCGTGCTGACAGCACAGAGCCCGATTAGGGCTCGAACCGACAAACTGAGACATCATGACCTGAGTCAAAGTCAGATGCTCAACCAACTAAGCCATCCAGGCTCCCCTGGAGTTCCAGTTCTTATAATGCAGAGCTGCCAGTCCCCTGAGAACCAACTAGAAAAGCTGGATGAAATGATCTTAAAATAGTCTGAAGAACATCAAAAAGTTTACAAAACAGTAAGCAATGACTGAGCTAAGAGCTGGGAAAGACCAGAAACCTAGAAAAATGTAAAAAGCTGAGAGGGCTGCTTTTGCTCTAAGGCACTTACTGATCCAGAAAAGGCTAAAAGAGGCCAGGCTGTACTTATGGTGGCTTTGTAGGACTGAGAGACAAGAGTCAGAATCTGGGACCCACGATTGGCAGGGGGCTGGTAAACCACCCCTGCCTTGGACAGGGGCCATAAGGAGTCACCCCTTCAGAGTAAAAGTGACCCGAATTAACCAACAGTTAACCCCATAGACGGTAGTTCAGTCTCTTATCATCCAGGGGTTTAACACTCCCAGGTGCCTCTCATAAGCAAACAAAAATTCATTCCTGTGAATATAACTTAAAGTTATTTCTATAAACAATATTTAAATAGAATGTCCGTGGGGCGCCTGGGTGGCTCAGTCAGTTAAGTAACTGACTCTTGGTTTCAGATCACATCAGGATTCCACAGTTTCGTGAGTTTCAGGCCCATAGGGGCTTTGTGCTGGCAGCTCAGCGCCTGCTTGCGATTCTCTCTCTGCCCTCCCTCACTCACGCTGTCTCTGTCTCTCTCTAAACAAAAAAAACTTTTAAAAATAAGTAAATACAATAGACAGCATTAAGTGAAATAACCTAGTTTAGGAGAGAAGACAGCCAAAGAAACAAAAACATCTATGCTCAGTGACAGCGCCTCCTGCCGGCAGCCACGGCGACAACCGCAGGGCACTCCCGCGCACACAGTGGTGGGGACACAGGCACCTTGCTAATGACTTTGGTCCTCTGGAAGAAGCTAGTCTGTGAGCAACTTCGAGGACATTCGTGGGAAGGATCCAGATCGAAAATCCTCGGGGGCCCAAGCTTTCAGGAAGGAGCCCCCTCACCCTTTAGTGGTGGATGGAAAACCTCGTTTCAGCCAAGCCAGGGAGAGAGGCCGAACGACACGCCGGAGGACGCCACGTGCTCAGAGCGCACGGAGCCCAAGCGGCTGCCCCGACCCTCGCGGGGACGAGAGAAATGCAGGCGGCGAAGGGCGGTGGGCCTGTCGGAAGGCCACAGGGAAGGACAGACGGCCAGGTCTCCGAGCGAGCGCGAGCCCCTGACTCGGGCCACTGGCCTCGGGGGAGGCGGGCCCCTTGCCCGCAGCGCCAGGGCCGCCACCCGTCGCCCCTCGAGGTGCCTGTCCTTACCCCGGGCTGCCCCTGGATTCGCCAGGGGAGCTGTAAGGAGTCCCAGCGCCCAGGCCTGGGGCCCAGAGGTTCCCGGGGCGCGGGGCAGGGGAGGCAGGGCGCTGAACTTGCCCCATTCCGGGGGATTCTCGGGCATCGGGCTGAGGGGCACCGCTCTGTAGGCCGCGTGGAGCCGGTCACCGGATCAGTGCATTTGACTCTCGCGTCGCCCCGGCCGGTTCACGTTACCGACCCGGTTTCCGTGCAGCAGGAAGCGGCGAGCCAGGCCCAGGGTGCGGCAAGGAGAGCTGGGAAGTACTGTCCATGCGACCCAGAGGACCGCGGCCCACTCTGCCCACGAGACACAAGGGTACAGCATGCTCACAGAGCAGCGCTGACCGTGTGGGGCGCGGGGCTCTCGGCGGGCTTCTAGTCGACTCCGTGACAACCTCTGCAACGCGGGGGATGGGCCCCAAGGCCCGCCTAACGATTGCCATCCGAGACGTGTGTGTGTGTGTGTGTGTGTGTGTCCCTGTGCGAGGGAGAGAGAGTGTGCGGGGGAGAGAGTGTGGGGGGGAGGGAGGGAGGGAGACAGAGAGAAAGGAAGGGAAAGAATGCGTGGGAGAGAGAGAGAGAGAGAGCCAGGGAGACAGAGCGAGAGACACAGACGTGGAGGGAGGAGTGGGGCTTCCGAGGGGCAGAGAACAGGAAGGAGACGGGCCAGGAGTCGGTAGGTGAAAGCCGACACCTCCCCATCGCTGTGCCAGGCTGACCGCAGCCAGCGTGCCTTCCAGGCTGAGTCTGGGCCTCAGACCCCTGGGAGGCAACCACCGGGGAGCGCTGGTGACCAGTGGTGACCCGGCTCTGGGGAGCCATGTGGCAACGAGCCCCCACCCTGCTCCGGGCTGGGCGACACCTTGTCCTGCCCGTGGTGGCCACGTGCCGTCCACCAGGCTCAGAAGTCGGGACTCTCCTCACTTGCCTTTGTCCTGGCGGTGACGCCAGTCCCATGTTTTCCTGGCAGTGGTCCCCGACCTCGGGCAATCTTGAACGGAACTCCTTCCCCCATTTTCAAGAGAAAGGTGGTTGTGCCTGATTATTTGCTGGCTACGTTTCACCCAACAACTTGGGCCATCCTGAGACGGACACCTCCGCTTCTGAGAACAGCCCGGAAAAAGGTGAAACGGAGATGTTGGAGTCGCCTCCAAAGAGAATACCTGGACGGGATGCCATCGAGGGCACTGCGCATAGCGGATGATGGGTTCTGTCTGCTGACAGCTCGCCCCACCCCCACCCCCAATGGCTGCCAGAATGATCTGTCCAGAATGTCCGGAATGCTGGTCTGGCCGTGAGACACCCACCCCCCATTTACGGTCCCTTCAGTGCTTCCCACGGGCCCTGGGATCCCATCCAAAGGTGACCCAGGGGCCTTCCTGTTCCAGGCCTCGTTCAGCCCTCCAAGTTCATAATGACTCCCCAATACCCGGCCCACATTTCAATCTCTCTGGACACTTGTGGTTCACCACGTGCCTCAAGATCACACAGCCTGGCAGGGACCTGGAATGCAGGGAATGTGTCGTCCTTTCGGTGTGGCCCCCAACTGCTCTAGTGGCGGGCCGAGCACGGGCTGTTGTGAACATGAAGAATCTGAACCTGAACCCAGGTGGACCGGGGGGATGAGTGCTCACGGGCAGAGCCAAGATTCTTCTTAGAAACTTAGGGTTAGCTTTACCTCACAGATAAATAAAGGGCCACTCAGAGTCCCAGGTTCCCAGGCGAAAGGGCTAAGATCCGACATTGGCAACACATAGGTCAGATTAGGCCTGCGTGCACATTTTGTTTGGCCTGTGTTTGCATACACCTGCGCCCACATCTTAAAACGGGGACATTTCACGCTCCAATCGGCCTTTCTGCTTGCTTTCGAAACACTGGAAGATCTGGAGCCTGAGACTCAAACTGTTGCATGTCAACAACCACAGGGATTACTGCTGTCCTTAGGGGCAACGGAGGGGGGGCCCCAACCGGACGCAGCCCCCTCCAGGCACCCGGGCACGACACCCAGCCAGCTTCTCACAGCCCGGCCACTGACCTGGCCCGGCCCGAAAGTATGTCTGCAGTCACTTGAGCCTGAAAAAACCGTTGACGGCCTCGTGCTAGAAGCAACGCTTCGCGTTCTCCACATCTTCCGTTTTCCTCTTCTTGGGAAAGCCGCTGTACCCAGCCCTGGTGCACGTAAGCAGGGCCACGTGAGCTCTACCAGTCAGCTCCGAGTACGAGTACCACGTGTCACCTGTGGACCGAGGCGATGAAAACATCTTTGGAGGCCACGTGTTCTGTGAGCAGAGTGACCACAACCACATCTTAATCACTCGCTTTACTTATCACATAATCACAAAGCTCACGATCCTTCGCACTCTTGTCGTAAGTGTATCCGCTAGCAGGCCGTGCAAACGTTTGGCAGTGTCTGGAGTGGAGCTCGGTGCTCATTGTCAACCTTCTCCACTCTGGCCAGTGCCTCTCCACAGTCGGCTGACGGAGGGAAGCTCGCACGTCATGGATTAAACCAGGCGTCTCAGGAAGGGATCGTCTCGGGGCACACTTTCCTAACCAGAGTCATTTCTTGTGTACCTGCAGTTTTCCTAACACAAACATTGCTGTGGATCTCAGCAGCATCCACGCTAACTTCTGAAATAGACGAGTACGTACATGAATAAAGCAAGACGCCACATTAGAAACCAGCAATCCTCACACTGTCGACGTTTCCAAACGGTGACCCTCATATGCTGATGGTACATTGTAGATCAACGTCCCATACAGAAATTAGATATATACTCATTATAGGAAAAGCAGACAACAAGAAAATACTGTAAAAGGATAAAAGGGGAAACCGAAAAAGAAGAAATAAATCTACATGACCACACATAACTTGCCCACAAAGTATATGCAGTAACTCCTTCTTCTTCTTGAGAGTTGACCTCATTGTGTCACACGCACGCACTGAAAGACAAGTGAAGACAAGAGCCAGGCACTCCATCAGAGAGAAGACATACAAATAACTACCGGAGCAGGTTGCACAAATCAACTATTTCATGCAACAAGAAGAAACTTTGCACATTTTCCTTTACAGGAAAGAGCATTCACTCCAAAACCTCACTGGGATGTTGGGCAAAGATTTTCCCAGCTCAGATTTGAGAGATGAGAACTTGAAACAGAAACCAGCCGCCAAGAATTTCCATGTGCCCATAGGCAACAGACAGCTTTCCAGCAGGTTTTGTGGTGGTTATCAGTGGAGGGAGGGAATCAGGGGGAGAAGGGTTCGGTGGTGAGGTTTGGGGGAAGATAGGATAATAATCGTCAAAACTTTTGCCTTTAAAAACAGGGCAGAAAAAGTAGAATGGCTGTTTCAGTTAGAGATGGTTGTGTAACAACAAACATTTGTTCTCTCCCATTTTCCGTGGGGGGGGGGGGGCAGGAATTTGGCAGCGACTTAGCCAGTTGCCTGTATCTCAAGGCATCTCGCTAGGTGGCAGTCAAGCTGTCAGCGGGGCTGTGATCTCATCTGAAGGCTCCACGGGCGGTGGAGTTGGGATCTGCCTCCCAGCTCACTCACAAAGTTGTTGGTAGTCCTCGGACCTCACACCTGAGATCTTTCAAGGGCTGCCTCACGGTATGGTCGCTGGCTCCCCCCAGAGCAAGCAGTTTGAGAGGGTGCCTAAGACAGAAGCCACAGTCTTTTCAATCCGGTCTCAAAACTGACATCTCATCACTTCTCCTGTATCTAGTCATGAGAGAGCAGAGAGCAAGTCCAACCACATTCAATGGGAGAGGAATACACAAAGGTGTGGGGACCAGGAAAATGGGATCATGGGGACATTTTCCACAGTGAGGAGAAAAGAGCTGCTTTCAATATTTCTAATGGGGTTTATGAGTTTAATGATAAGAGAGTACGGAAAATGGAAAGAGGACGAAGATGCCTTGGCTGGTATGAAGTGTGTGGGCCAGGACACAGCCAGAAACGAGATTAGCCAGGTAGGGGAGAATCCCATTAGAGTTCGGAGGGCCACAATTTTACAAACGTATCCAGCTGACGTAAAAATTTATTTCAGGTTCATGGTGAATAAGATCCTGAAGAGGATAGGAAGGATTGACCATGATAACAGGTAACTTGTGTGTATAAAATACTACAGCAGAGATGATGCCAAAAGGGATGAAGAGACTTAGCTGTGTGCTACAGAAGGAAGCAACAGAACCTGATAATTGACTCTGTGTGTGTGTGTGTGTGTGTGTGTGTGTGTGTATGTGTGTGTGTGTGAGAGAGAGAGAGAGAGAGAGAGAGAGAGAGAGAGAGAGAGAGAGGTATTAGATACCAACTTTATGCTGCATGTTGAGATTTCCAAACTCCAAGAAATATTACCCCTCCCCCCGCCCCCTGCTCCCAGGTTCTGAAAAGTTGAGAAATCAAAGAATAAAGATGGGCGGCCCCACTCTTGGTTTCTGATTCTGCAGGTCTGGGGTGGGCCCGAGAATATGCATTTCTCACAAGCTCCCAGGTGAAGCTGATACTGCTGGTCTGGGACTTAGAGACCCACATCTGACCTGTTCGATGGGGCCTTTCAATGCTGCAGCCACACGTGGCTGGTGAGCACGTGAACGGGGCCAGGCTGAAATGAGATGTGTTCCAAGTGCGAAACACACATCGAGCTTTAAAGACAAGACACAAAAACAGTGTATACTATCTCTTTAATAATTTCATTTACTTATATGTTGAAATGATAATATTTTAGATATGTTAGATTAAATCATAATGTTAAAATTGATATTACCTGTTTATTTTTACTTCTTTAAATTTTTTTTAAGTAAACCTGATACCACATGTGGGGCTTAAACTCACAGCCCCGAGATCAAGAGATCGAGATCACACTCCACTGACTGAAGCAGCCAGGAACTCCTGTTTATTTTTACTTATTTTTTTTCTAAGTTTAAATATTATGAGCGAGCTAGAAAGAGAGAGAGAGAGAGAGCAGGGGATGTGGCATCGAGAGAGAGGGAGGAAGAATCGCAAGCAGGCTCCGTGCTGTCAGCACAGACCCGACATAGGGCTCAATCTCACGAATTGTGAGATCATGACCTGAGCCTAAATCAAGAGTTGATGTATAACAGACTCTTAACTACCCAGTTGCCCCTATTTTTACTCCTTAACGTGGTTATTGGGAAACTTAAATTACGTGTATGGCTCGAATTATATCTCTATTGGACAGCGCTATAACAGACAATTAAAAGAGGTAGGATATCAACCTGTGAAAAAGAAGGATGACAAGGGCGCCTGGGTGGCTCAGTCGGTTGAGCGTCCGACTTCGGCTCAGGTTGTGATCTCGCAGGATGTGGGTTCGAGCCCCGCATCAGGCTCTGTGCTGACAGCTCAGAGACTGGATCCTGCTTTGGGTTCTGTGATTCCCTCTCTCTCTGCCCCTCCCCTGCTCGCTCTCTCTCTCTCTCTCTCTCTCTCTCTCAAAAATAAACATTTAAAGTTTTTTTAAAAAAAGATGACATTGGGATAATCACAAATTTAAATACTGCATGGATGTTTAGTGATCTTAAGGAGTGGTTAAGTTTCAAACTAATTGTTAAGTTTTAGAATAGTTTTAGATTTAGGTAAAAGGTGCTGAGATAGTAGAGAGAGTACCCACACCCATTTCCCCCGCTTGCTAGTGTCTTGTAGTACATTCACCACAAAGAATGAATCAATATCGACACGTTATTACGAACAAAAGCCCACCCTGAATTCAGATTTCCTTGGTTTTCACCTGTTTCTGTTTCAGGATCCCATGCAGGAAACCACATCGTGTTCACTCACCGTGCACGCCTCCTTGTGCTGCGACGGTTTCTCCGACTTTCCTTTTTTTGATGGCCTTGGCAGTTTTGAGGAGGACTGGTCAGGTATTTGGAAGAATGTTCCCCAGCTGGGATTTGTCTGGTGATTTTCCTCATGATGGGAGTGGGGTGATGGGTTCTGGGGAGGAAGACGGCAGGGGTGAAATGCCCTTCTCATTACATTGTCTCGGAGGGACGTGCTATCAGCATGACCGATGGCTGGTGCCGTTGACCCTGATCACCTGGCTGAGGTCGTGTTTATCGGGTCTCTCCACTGGAAACCTACACTCTGCCCCTGTCCACTCTGTCCTCTTTGGAAGGAAGTCTCTGCACACCCCACACGTAAGGAGTGGGGAGCAGTGCTCCACCCTTGAGAGTGAGAATCTACAGAATCTGGGGTTCTCCTGTCTCTTCTCCCCCATTTGTTTGTTTCCTCGCTCCCTCATTTACAGCAGTGTGCACTCGTGGGGGTTTCGTTCATGCGCTAGGTTCTAATCCTACACTACTTCACTTGTTGCTCAAATTGTTCCAGACCGAACCGCTGGGAGCTCTTTCACTTGGCCCCTGTGTCGCTTGGAAATGCCCCACCGTGGGTGCTTTGTGGAGCACATCCCTCTGACACTACAGGATGCTCCAGACTCACCTGGAATGTTCCCTGCCCCAGTCCTAGGGTCAGACATTTCTCCGAGGAGCCCTGGTTCCTTTCCTTACAGAATAGTGTTAGAAATGAATTATTAAAGTGTGACAATAGCAGGGTTACTTTTTAAATTTTTTTTTTAACGTTTATTTATTTTTGAGACAGAGAGAGGCAGAGCATGAACGAGGGAGGGTCAGAGAGAGGGAGACACAGAATCTGAAACAGGCTCCGGGCTCTGAGCTGTCAGCACAGAGCCCGACGCGGGGCTCGAACTCAGGGACCGCGAGATCATGACCTGAGCCGAAGTCGGCCGCTTAACCGACTGCGCCACCCAGGCGCCCCTAGGGTTACTTTTTTAAAAGTCTCTTTATCTTTTCGATATACACACTGACCTGTTTAGATTACATGGTAAGTCATAGTTGCTTGAAAACAACTTGGAAATGAGGGGTGTGGGTGGGTGTATGGATGAAACAAGACTGGTCATGAGTTGATCACTATTGAAGCTGGGTGATCGGTCTGGGGTTCCTTTTACTCTTCTGTTTTTACAGGTTCTTGAAATGTACTATCACAAAGCTTTTTAAAAAGAAGGGAATAGTTGACAGAGCCGATGGAAACAGGTGTTTTATTGGAGATACCAACAATAAGCACATCTCCGACCCTTTGTACTTTTATTTTTAACTTCCAAGTCCAAAGCATGAAAAAAGTGGCCTTTCCATTGTAGAGAAAAATAGTAGCCTGGCTCAAACAAAATGGCATCAGCCACCAACTGGTTTGGAGACATAAGATATAAATTGTCTATAGGACGTAGGACAGCTTTATTAAAACTTCAGTGTTTACAGGTCACAGTTAGATCTTCAAATCCTAGTTAAGCACACGCACACACACACACACACACACACACACACACACACACCTGGAACACCAAGCCACTTATTCAAAGCACTTGGTTCATGAGTTGGACAAATTTTTCAGTATATTCATACTTAACGGTCAGGATTTCCTCAGTTCTCCTACAAGGCGCGTCTGCCTTGGTCACAAGAATCCTCTGGATCACTCATCTTTCGTGACCGTTCAAACATATGTGATGTGTCCCATGGTGGTAGTGGGGAGCCACACTTGGATTCATGAAGTACAAACATCAGTAACAATTAGTTTATCTTTAACTGGGAGACATACTGGAGATGGGGCCATGTTTTAAGAAGAAATTTGGCTTTTGTGTGCTTTTGTTTTTTCAACCGACATTTGAGTATCTCTACGTGGGAGATGCTGGGCTAAACCCTGGGAATACAAAAATAAATAAAAGTACCAGCCCTGGAAGTGCTCACAGGGAGGAAATTGAGCATTTCCGGGATGCCATCTGGCAGCAAGCTCGGGGAACGACACACTGGGGGGCCCAGGGGACCAGAGAGAGTCGCGGGAGGTAGGATGCGCAGCACCTGGTGACCTGAGGGCCGCGGCCGGCGAGGACGACAGCGGCAGTCGCTGTGTCAGGGGCCCGGACGCGAGAGTGGACGGCGTGCTGTTGACAACACGGGACTGGAGTGGGGTGGATTGGCAAAGAGAAGGCAGGAGAAGAGTTGGGTGTGATGAGGATGAGATGTGTCTGGGCTCGCGGGTGGAGACGTCACTAGACAACCGGCTGTACGGCAGTCCCCTTAACCGCGAGGGGACACGTTCCAAGACACCCAACGGGAGCCCGAGACCGCACTTAGTACCCGACACTATATATACCACGATTTCCCTGTACATACATACCTCAAATGGAGTTCAATTTCTCACGGAGGCAGAGAAAGAGATGAACAACACTAAGTAATGAGAAAGTAGGGAGCGCCTCCGACTCCTGATTTTGGCTCTGGGTGTGATCTCCTCGTTCATTAGATGGAGCCCCACACCGGGCTCTCCACTCAGCGCTGAGCCTGCTTGGGATATTCTCTCTCTCTCTCTCTGCCACTCACACACACACACACACACACACACACACACACTCTCTCTCTCTCTCTCTCTCTCTCTCAAACTAAATAAATAAGTCAATTTTTTCCAGTTTAAAAAAATAACAAAATACAACCATTGTAACAATATAATGAAAGTTACGTGAACGTGGTCTGTCTCTCAAAATGTCTCGTGCTGCACTCACCCTTCTTCTTCCTCCTGTGATGCTGTGAGCTGACAAAATGCCTGTGTCAATGATGAGATAAAGTGAGGCGGGAGACGCAGGCCTTGTGACTTGGCGTCAGGCTACTATTGACCTGATGGTGCTCCCGGAGGATCATCTGCTTCCGGACCCTGGTTGACCTCGGGTAACCGAAGTCTGTGGGTAAGGGGAGACGACGGTATAGGCCTGGCGCTCAAGGAGAACGTTCGGGAAAGAAGCTGTAGCTAGAAAGGTAGGCGTGATGATCGTTTTTGTCGGTCGTGTCTCAGAACTATCCCCTCAACTTCTCACTTTACGTCACGGCCTGTAGCCCGTAGTAACTCTGCTTTCTGTAATGCACAGTGCACTTGCGACCTTGGTCCGTCCTCAATTTGGTGAACGTTCCGTGCGTCCCTGAAAACAGTGAATTCGCTTTTTGAGTCTAATGTGTATCAACAATACCTTTTTATCTACCGATAGCTGCCCTTTAATTTGGCTTACTTATGTTCAAGGCTGAAAGATACAATAAGGTCTTTTTTTTCTATTGCACTTCTATTCGAGTACCCATATGGTCTATCTGGTGTTGATTCCTCCTTCTGGATTCGATGTAATTGATCACATATACTGGTTTATGGTCTGCCTTCCCTGTACTCGAACCTCTTACCAATGTAAGGACTCCAGATGCGTTGACTGCTCTTTGCCTGTAATTCTACCTGGCGGGGATCAGGATCGTCACCGCGGCCCACTTTTTGTTTATTTGCGGATCACCGCCTGCCCGGTCCTTTATTTGTAATGTTTAAAGCAAATGACAAGGTAGGTAAATGCATACAGTTGTTTGTAGAACCCATCCTTGAATCTTTTTAATATGGGTGTTTACTCTATTTGTACGTCCCATTCAACTAAAGTGACCCTCTGACATATGTTATGCTTTCCTGTTACGGTTTTGCGGTTTCTGCCTCCCACTAAATGGCAATGTGATATTTTCTTTTATCTTCCACAGTGATTTGAACATGATACGGCCTGTGTTTTTGTAATGAAACAATCATTGTAAAAGCAATACACTGCAGACAAATCAGAAAGTAAAGATAAGCACAACGAAATGAAACAGACCCAGAATCCCACCTACCCAGAGACGCCCACTGTAAACACGTGTGTGTATATCTTCCCAAATGTCTTCTAGAAATGTAAACACATCTGTATATAAACACACAACAGAATCCGCCAGGGAGTCATCCTACACATCCACTCCCGTGACCTACTTGGATGGACGGAGCACGAATGCCTTTCCTTATGAATAAGTCCCCTCTACTTAATTTTGAAAATCCCCTTATTGTGGCCCTAGTCAGGCTTCATATAGATATTTTCAAACTGCCCTTCGGATGTGTTTGTACCGAATTCACTTCTCCTCAGCATGAATAATTAATACTGCTTTTGATGTTTGCTAATGTGGTAAAAGGGGAAGAATAACGCGCATCCTGTTTTCATTCGTACGAGTGTCATACCTAGTCAAGCTGAACGTTTGCATGCTTCCTTATCAGTTTTCTTTCAGGATTTAACGTATGATGAAGGTGATGTTTTGCAACTAGTCGGGAAAGGATGGATTGTTCAGCAAATGATGTGGGCACCACTGTTTTCCCATGAGGAAAAAAGGTAAAGGCTTTTTGATAAGATGCTCACCGGATGTATTTATGATGTCTTCAGAAGAACCACAGGGGCGCCTGGGTGGCTCAGTCGGTTAAGCGCCCAACTCTCAGTTTCGGCTCGGGTCGTGATCTCATGCCTCGTGGGTTCGAGCCCCTCATCGGGCTCTGCACTTGACGATGCTTCGGATCAGATCCTCTGTCTCCCTTTCCTTCTGCCCCTCCCCAGCTCATGCTCCCTCTCTCTCTGTCTCTGTCTCTCAGATGATTAAATGTTAAAAAACAAGAAAGAACCGCAAATCTACTGGAAGAGACATGGGCGTGTTTATAGCAGCTCACCCCTGCTCAGTGGCCCTGGCCTTGAAAGCACACGTCCCTCCGCCCCCCGCTCGTCGTCCTTCTGGTCTGGGCTCAAGCGACACTTCCTCGGGCGGGTGGCTCATCCTCCTCTGCACCGGGCAAAGGTCACCTGGCGTATCTCATGCCTACCTCGCCTTTGCCACATTTTGGACATTTGTAAGTTACCCAAGTATTTGGAGGGTTTTTGTTTGTTTTGAGAGACAGAGAGTGCATGTGCGAGCGAGCGGGGGAGAGGGGCAGTGGGAGAGAGAGAGTCTTAAGCAGGCTCAGCGTGGAGCCCACCGTGGGGCTCAATCCCACGACCCTGCATCCAGACCTGAGCCCAAATCAAGAGTCGGACGCTCAGCCGACTGAGCCACCCACCCTCCCCCGGAGGGCGATGCTCTCTTCTCACTTAGACAGGAAGGTGCCTAAGGTGTGAAGGAGCAAACTCTTTCCTTCACTCTTCCCTGCCGGGCAGCCTGCCAAGCATTTAGCACCTTTCCGGGGGTGCTTCCTCCCATCCTTTAAAATGCACGTTAAATAACTTTTTTCAATACACTTTAAAATCCCGTTGCCAGTGCACGCCCGCCGCTACCAGGGACGCTCTTGTTGTGGCTTCTACCTGCAACGCTAGGCCCGTGGGGTCTCTCGCTCACCTCCCCAAAGAGGCTCACTCCCTCTGCCTCCTTTTCTAAGGTTTGCCGGGTGTTTGGGAATTGACCTAACGGAATGAAAAGGCAAGGGGCAGAGCATGGCAGGGCCACGAATGACCGTACTTTGTGAGACCTGAAGATGCCGCGGGTTGTCACACACGCCCGGAAATCAGACGTGCTTTCGCGCTGGTGGGGGGAGTACATCTTCAAATGGATGACACAGGACTTTTGTCACTCCAGCCCCCAGGACCTTAGACTTAGTGGAAATATTTCCGGAACCGTAGCCAAAGCAAGCCTGCCCATCTTAGTTTTCAGGGGGACCGTGCATCTCCATCATTTTCAGTTTCTTACAGACTTTTAGTGAGGTGGCAGGAGTGAGTCCATGGCTGGTACCGAGATGTCACGTTAAGCCAGATGACGGGTTGGGAACTTAGTTGTTAATTCTCTTCAGAGCCACACTGTTCTCTGGTAACTCACTCTTTCTCCCTCTAGTTTCAAAGCTTGGCACTACGTATGTAAGACCAAGCAGAAAATGATCTAAAGGCCAAATGGCAATTTATGACATTAACTCATTAACTCTCCTACTTGCGGAAAGGCTAGGATGAATTCAGTACCAAAAAAAGGAAAAAAAATCAAGCTACGTTTGATTCCTGGGAGTGTGAGTCAGAGCACAAATACTTGGGCCCTGCTTCGCGTTAGGCGCCCTTCTCGACGCTGAGGACACAGGAAACAAACGAGTGAGACTCACTGCCCTTATGAAGAGTTCGTTCTAGCGGGGAGGACATCCGGTGTACAAATAAACACGATGGCAGCAAGTGCATCGGCTACATTTCACCTTATTTTGAGCTGTGCTACCGAGGCTCCCAAACCCAGTAAGTCACACACATCGGCTTCTTACTCACACGCTGTGTAGGAGGCGGTGGGTTGGCCTGGTCCTGCCCCAACATGCCTTCTTGCTCCCGAAACCAGTCTGAAGGAGCAGCCCCTGCGTGGCACAAGCTGTGCTCGTGGCAGAGGGGAATGGGAGAGAGATGACCAAGAAGGCATCGTAACGTTTCTGCTGGCACTTGATGTGCCTCAGGGCCACTTATGTCTCGTTGGCCAAAGCAGAGTTCAGGGTCAACAACGGCATGGGCGATAGACTTTGTCTTCAAGAAGGAACCGCGAGCCCCATGCCAATGGACGGATGCAAGATCCTCTTACAGGGAAAGGAAGAGGCGAGGGCTAGAACTAATATAATCAGTCCCAAGTTTAAGTGCTATGGAGAAAATACGGCAGGGAGGGAGGGTTAGAGGACCCAGGCATGTGAGCATAATGGCGGGGGGGGGGGCGGGGAGAAGGGGGGGCACCCAGGAAATTGGCAAATTTCAGACAGGTATGAATGTGTTCTATTTTGCCAGTGGGATCACGACGTATGGTTGAGACTGCCGGCTGTTTACCAAGATCCATTTCCTGGTGTTGTGGGGCACAGACTTTTCTGGTCACCATTACAGTCTGGCGCGGCCACATGGTCATAAATGAGTAACTCTTTACTGTCATCTAATATCCACCGGGCGTTTGCCTTTCCTGGATTGTCTCATAAACGCCTTTTACTGTTGGCTTTTTAAAATAAATTTTGTTAATTTATTTTGAGACACAGAGGGAGGGAGAGAGAACAAGTGGGGGAGGGGCAGAGAGAGGGAGAGAGAGAGTCCCAAGCAGGCTCTGCGCTGTCAGTGCAGAGCCTGACGTAGGGCTTGAACTCACGAACCGTGAGAGCAGGACCGGAGCCAAAATCAAGAGTCAGATGCTTAACCGACGGAGCCACCCAGGCACCCCTACTGTTGGTGTCTTTTAATCCGGATCTGAACAAAGTCTACCCGTGGCGTCTGGACGACATGTCTTTAAGACAGTGTTAATCTAGAATCATTCCAGCTCCCTCTTTTGTTTCTTTGCTGGATGTAAGGAAATTGTTAAATGACCTGCTAAGCGTGATGGCTTCTGTCTAGCACCAGCTGATGCCTAAAGGTAAAATATACACTCATGGCAAGACCCTCTGCTTATGCTGTTGGCCGTCCGTTCACGTTTCAATCTTGATAATTGTGAATTTTCGGCAGATCTGATCAGATTGCTTTTGTTTTCCTCCGGGCTGTGGTTGTTCCAAAGCTCAGACTAGCGTTGCTCTTTTCTTGCCGTTCGTTCACTGGGCTTGCGTTATCGGCCTTTAGTTCTTCATTTCTTTGCATTAACCTTTTAAAACTACCTGTTCAGCTTTTGAGAGTTAACGTTTTATGTCTTTTCAAAAAATTGTTAAAGTTTATTTATTTTTGAGAGAGAGACACAGTGTGAGTGGGGGAGGGGCAGAGAAAGAGGGAGACCCAGAATCTGAAACAGGCTCCAGGCTCTGAGCTGTCAGCACAGAGCCCGACGGGGGGCTCGAACTCACGCGCTGTGAGATCATGACCTGAGCCAAAGTCAGACGCTTAACCGACCGAGCCACCCAGGCGCCCCGACATTTTATGTCTTAACCCACCCATTTTTTCCACATCCTAACATCGATGAGATTGCCTGCATATATGATCATGGTGTGCAATTCCATAGGCCACGTTCTTCTCTCCTATTTGGTCCATAAGACAGTGGCGCATCTTGAGACCACAGGAGTCCTAGGTCTGATGAAAGGTACTCGCTTATTTAAACTAGAGAACAGAAAGGGCCTCCCCGTGGAACTTCTACTCTTCCCTTCCAACAGTGGGTAGCTTCTATAGGGAGGGAGGTAGACTGAGAGGGGACACACGACGTTCTCAGTCTGCAGAATGGAAGTGGTTTAATACAGAACCAGAAGCTTCTATAGCTGCTGGGAGGCAGGGGGCCAAGATGAGGGAGGCAGTTTCTAGAGATGGGGGAGCACAGGGGTTGCAGGGAAGCCTGCTCAGTGGTTTCGGCCTCCTGCACGATGAAGTGGGTAAATGTCAGGACGACATCCAGAGGCCACTGGTCAAATGCACGTCTGCCTGCTGCTGACGCCAAAGGCTGTCCCAGGCAGCCACCACAGAAAAACTGCTTCTCCATCCCTTCTTCCTCCCCACTCGTGGGAGAATCTAAGCCCCCTACTGGAAAAGGGGCCTGGGAAATGCCACTTCCGGGCTGCACAGGGGAGAACTTAGGAAGGTGGGTGGGGGGGCGCCTGAGGGCTCGGTCGGTTAAGCATCCGACTCCGGC
Organism: Leopardus geoffroyi; assembly: GCF_018350155.1. Classification (NCBI taxonomy): domain Eukaryota; kingdom Metazoa; phylum Chordata; class Mammalia; order Carnivora; family Felidae; genus Leopardus; species Leopardus geoffroyi. The sequence continues at coordinate 14,658,875 of NC_059343.1, forward strand.
TCGGGTCATGATCTCGCGGTCCGTGAGTTCGAGCCCCGCGTCGGGCTCTGTGCCGACAGCTCAGAGCCTGGAGCCTGTTTCAGATTCTGTGTGTCCCCCCTCTCTCTGCCCCTCCCCTGCACATGCTCTGTCTCTCTCTGTGTCAAAAATAAATACTTAAAAAATTTTTTTTAATCTTAAAAAATATAAATAAAAAAATAATGAAAGGAACATGTAATACATTCGTCCTCCTCCCAATGGATTGGCTTCTGTGCCTCGCGGAGTATGTATACCCCACCCGACGTCAATGCACTTGAACGGCGAGGGCCAGCCAAAGGCAGGTGCAACAGTGACGCCAATGGCAGAGGGGGGCTTCCTGAGGCCATAGGCTGCCCTGCCCGTCCCCTTGCCCCTGAGGGATTATTTCCCCAAACGAAGGAGCTTGATTCAGTGCTTTGGTTCTTCAGCTGAAGAGCAGGACACAGAATTACTGGAGTATTAGGACGCTTATCACTCGTGGTCGCTCGGAACCGGCTCAAGTGCTGTATCACACGCATCCTGAGGCTCTCATTTCCATGAACGCTCGGTCACCTCGATTATGTTCTAGGCAGCTTGAGGGGAGGAGGCAGGTCGCTTGGTCCTCAAGCCTGGCCCCTTGGGCTGCTAGCGCCGCCAAAGCCAGAGAAGATAGTCCCGTCTCTCCAGGTGCCTCTAGTATAGCAAGGACAGCGGGCGAGCTCGATCCGAGCGCATGCTCCAAGTGCATGCTCACTGTGGAGAGTTGCTTTCCAGGTTCAACTTCAACAACCTTCAGGACAAAAGAGGAGACATGTCGGGAGGTCAAGGGAGGAACACCGTCTGCCGCGCATTCTGAACGTGAGCCCTGGGCGGCATGTCCTCCCTACCCTGGAGCCCTCCCTCCCTCCCTCCCTGGGTCCACCTCAGAGGACTTCTAAATAGAAGCCAGTCCCAGCACCTCACTGTGCGAACAGCCCCAGAATTTCACACCTATTTCAGTTACTCGGCCGACTGGGAATACAATCCCGGACGTAGCTTGAAAACGCGGTATCTTGCCTCCCGACTACATCGTGCCTAGCTAGTTATAATGTTGAGTTCCCAATCTCTAACATTACAGAAGGGCATGGCTTTTTCATGCCTACAGAGGGGGCCTGGGTTTAAGGGTGGCAAGTCCTCCTCTGGAACGCACATCTTAAGACGTTGCAACGATTAGCAATCGTGCAAAGACGAAAGCAAATGCTCCACGGGCCCAGAGGGCCGCCGAGCTCAGCTTGCGGAATTTGCCGGAAGGATGCGCCGAGAGGCAAAACCGGGGGAAAGATCGGTTTTGAAAGCCCCGACGCTTCACAAGAGCCTCACGTGGCGTGATATTCTCTGGACTAAGAGGTTACAAAGCACACAGTGTAGAACGAGAGGTTCTCAGCGAAGGGGTACCCCCGCCCCCCCCCTCCCGTTCCAGGCACTCGCGCCTCAGCCCCAGAGCCTCCGCGAGGGAGGGCCCCGTCGTCCCCAATGAACTACAAGACCCGCTGTTGCAGCGGTAGGAGCTTCTGGGTTCAAAGGCATGGAGCAATAAATAGCTCCTGGTGCAGGGGAGGGGGACAAGGGGTCAGACGCCGAAGGCGACTCAAGCCCAGGCCCCAGCCTCTCAGGCTTGGCCACCCCTAAGCTGGGAGAACTGGACGCACAAAGGCAGAACGGCTTCGGGCTCCCGGTGGCACAGGAGCAGCCAGAATTGCCAGCCAGACGTGGGAACTCAGGGCAGACGAGATGCGCGGGGGCACTGGCATTTTCTGGCACGCTCGTTCCCATCATCAATACCACGGCGAGCAACAGGTTTTGAGGACAGATGAGTGAAGCTCCCCGAGGTCACGTCGCATTGCTCCCCCCGGGGTCCGGTTTAAGGCCCTACGAGAGATCAGGCCCCCTGCGAGGGATCCGCTTAAATGTAGAACGAGGGCAAGTGTTAAAACTCAAGTATTTGGACACAGAAACCCACGAACTTACTAGAGTGCCTCTTCATCAACTCTAATAAGTGCGTGCATTAATGTCACGCGGTGAAAGCGAATAAACTCAAGTCTGAGGCTCTGACATTAATTATTGTGTTTTTTAAACTTTATTAAATTTTTAAATTTGAAAACTGTAAAACATAGTATTCATACAAACACACCTGAGGACTGTTCAACCGGGCACCGGCATCTTCACACAAACAATTTGAAGAAAAAGCAGGTTTAAATTAGAATTCTGTCTTATAACACAAAAGGAATAACATAGATAAAATCACCCTTTAAATAGTTGCATTCTTATATAAAGTACATTTGGTTTTCTGAGAAAGAAAATGTACATTCATGCCCCTGGTGTATATTTTATTGGCATTTACAACAAATGGCTAAGACTTTTAGCACAGATTCTCATAGCTTATAAACATTACACCAAAGTTGTACAAAGTAATTACAATAAACATATAGCACCATTTCCCCTTTAAAGTTCTAACTTTAAAAATAAAGCCCAAAATGAGAAGTCAGAATCAAATATCTTCCAAAATGTAGCAGAATAAATGGCTCAGAGCTAAGCAAATTCACTAGAAACATTGCATAGGACAGAGAACTTCCCTGTGTGAAAACCAACCTACGGATTGTTTCTTATCCCCTGAAGACAAAGCTGAGAGGTAATAGTGATAGCAAATGATGCACATATTTTTTATAGAATAAAAACCTCTAACTATATAAATAGTTCACCATCACCTCTGTGGCAGTACAAAGTGCCATATTAAATTCAAAAAGAAGAGATTTACTTGTTCGTATACCTACAGGTATAGAATAATATATAAATATGGTATAGTATCCATATGAGGAATAAACACAGACAATAAAATATATATCTTATAAAAATTTGGGCACAGATGTCTTCATATAGAGATGTGAGGAATGAATGCCCAGTTAAATGTCTACGCTTAGCGAAAATATGTAACATTTTAAAATAATGGGTATATTATTGAAAAAAAATTAACCTGACTCCATCCAAACCACCCTTGTAGTATAATATCTCCTGCATAAAACAACCATTCTATGTATCCTATAATTGTTCAAAATTTATCAAAAACTGATTAAGAACACTTTATGAAAGCTTATAAGGTTGCTTTTTTTCTTTAAATATGAACAAATACAACATACAGAGAAATAATAACAAAAGGAAAATAATTTATATGGCTTTCCCTTTCTGGAAACTGGCAGAACACAAACAAAATGGCAGTAACAGACATAAAATATTGGGAGAAAGATAATGTCTGCAGTTGCATCTTTAAATTCTCTTCCAAGGAAAACTTCTCATGGATTTTATGAGAGAACTTGTCAGTCCCTGATACTTTCCCCTTTGGGATTCAGCTGTTTTGGTTCTATATATAAACATTAACTGAAATCAAAGGTGTTTCTCTGTTTCCAGCATGAAATAAATTTGTAAACTGTGCAATAAAATGAATTTTCAACTGTAAAATAAGAAAAAGACATAAAGAACTCCCAATTTGAATATACTACTACTAACGTTAAACAGTTTTTAAAGTAGAGTGAACTATAACGTTGTTTTGCGATTCCGGATATACATACTTTTAGAGGAACTGTCTACCAAACAAAAGCTGCTAGGAGAATAAAAACATTTTTAAATTAAAAGTTATGAGGACAACTGAGAATTGTGTCCAATCTCAACATACAATTTTGTTTTAGTTGTATTTTCCTTCTTTAAGTTTTTCAATGTAGTAACACAACTTTAATGCCGGGCCCAGCTTCAGCCCCATGTACTTCATCATCACCTCACTCTTGAGGAGTAGCAGAGCCTTCCCATCAATTTCCTATAGAGAAAGGAAACTACGATTAATGATGCATTCCTACCTTGTCAAGTTATTTCTATATAAGAACATGTAAAATAGAGGGCAGTTGTACATTCTCGATATATATTCTCTGAATATTATTTCCTGAGAACTATTAAAAATATAATTTCTACAGCAAGACATCATTTGACAATTTTTAAGTTTACTTCAAATTTTAAGAGAAAGGAAATTTAATCCAGTATCTTTCAAAAATGGCCTAAGCATCAAGCTGTCTGATTTTAAGTACTGTGTGTTGAATACAATACTACCTACCTATGACAAAGAGTAGAAAACTATGAATTGTAGAAACAAATTTCAGACGGTCATTAACTTTCTTAAAAAGGCTGGGAATATGAGTATGTCAGCATCAATGCAAACTATAAATGTGCTATATACACAGTGTTGTCTTTATGTTGAAAGCGAATTAGTTAGATGTCTGAAGCTAATTAAATGCTAAAACTACTGATTTTCTTAGAATACTGAAAAGGACGTAAGATATTTGGTCACTGATTTCTCAGAAAAGACTATAAACATTACTTAATAGACACAAGGCATCCTCCTAAAATTTCTTTATTTCCTTAGTTAACCAGTTTATGTCACAGAAGCATATTATTTGGGATTAACGAGCTCCTATTTAAAATAAAACTGCATTTAATCTTACAGTTGCTGGACTCATTGGGCATCATTAACAAGGAAGATACCCTGTCACAGCTTGTGGTTACCCCCTCCTACTCACGGTCCTGGGGCAAAGCAGGGAGGAGAGGGGAGGAGGATCCTTGTGGGAGAAGACATCTGAGAGTGGCCATGTTGAATCATCTTCTCTGGAGAACTTGAAGACTTGTAGTACTTTAGGTACTCGAGTACCCGTTTAAAGCACAGATCCAGCCTCTACCTTTTAAGAAGCTAACTTTGGGCCAAGTAAGCTTTCTCACATATGGAAAAAAATCAGTTGATAGGGTTCCCCCACCATCCACACTAATCAGCATCCATCCAACTGAAGGGCCTGCACAGAGGTCATTGAAAGGCATTACGGCAGGAAAACCGGATCAAAAGATACATTACATGTTGCCTGAAGAGGTCGGCGAGGGGGCCTGATATTTGAGGATCTTTATGTTTCATAAACTGTATCACTTCATCCACAGACCAGGTTGAAGGGTCCTTAGAGAAGCCTTGTTTCAGGACACTGGGATCAGGTACAGCTATATAACTTGGAGCTTCAATGGGGGGGAAAAAAGACAAATCATACTTGACCTGATCATTATCCTGAAAGAAGAGATGTTAGGTAGGGAGAGATGGTCTCTCATTCCTGGAACCTTCTAGTAAGCACCCCAGCAAGGACCCGGGACTCTAAGTGTAGAATCCAGCGCAAGTCTAGCTAGAGGTGACCTGAGGATGGCTACCCAAGAGTACCCCATCTGACCTCCCCCAAAAACAAAAGCAGCTTCAGAATTTACCCTAAAGTTTCAAAAATCATAAAACAGACTGAGCAATCTGAGGCCTTGTTGGCCACAGGCAAAGACAGCAAAAGATCTGTTGCTTGGGTTAAATTAGGTTAATCTAAGTTAACCTATTACTCTCTTTAAGTATTTCGATGAATTTCTCTCAATCTCCCTCCTCTTAGTATGTCTAGACTAGGTTTCTCTTACCAGCTAAATACAATGGCAAGTCTCCAGATTTGGTTTTCTAATTGCTTACATTTATTCACTTTAATCAATGAATTTCAATAACCCCATTATCTTTGAGAACCAAATTAGTTTTTACTGAATCTCTCCCATGTATTCAATATGGACATTTTTAGCATCACTTTGCTTTTTAAATTCCTGTCTCTTATGGCTTAAATGCTTCTCTGAATTTTGAAGAAAGGAGGATTATTTTCTGCTTGGCTAGGTCAGAAGTAACTTTAACATTATATTGAATACCTCTCTCAAGTTTAATTGCATAGTAATAGATATTCTGGTTGAATGTTTCAGGTCAAAAAAAAGAAATAATCGAGACAGAGAATAAATTAAGCATTCATACTTCAAAAAGTTTTAGGTGTGCTGTTCACCAAGTTGTGCTATAATTTCTTTGTGTCCAGACAAGTATTCATTTACTCAACCAGAGTGGCTTGACTCTCTAAAGTTTAATGTGTGACAGAAGAGAGTTTTGTAATTTGCTAGGAAGATCTGTTTCTTTAAACAAGGACCGTCAACACAGATTTGGTTTTTTTTTTGTTGTTTTTGGTATGAATTAACCAAAGATATACTTTTTCTCTCCTATCTGGGCTCCAGCCATTTTAGGGGCATTTTGATATTTACCCAGGTAAAGGGCAAAGAAAAACAGAAGATAAAAGAACTCACAATGGTAAGTTTTTTTTTATGTGTAGCTCAAAAGTATATTTGTTTTCTCTTTCACTATTGCAACTTCAATGTGAAACAACAACTCTTTACTAAAATACATCCTCCCTTCCACTTGTCAGAGGTAAAATTGTTGGTCATATCTACCAAGAAATGCCGCTGGGCTGTGTCAACCCAAATGAAAATGACGACGGTGTATAGACCATGCCATGCCTAAGGCATTTTAACAATTTAGACAGAAAAGTCTTCTCCTTTAGCTCAAGAAAGACTCAATTTGAGATTAAGAAGTTACTGGCAAAGCTAATCAATACCTCTAAATTAACTTTTTTGTGGGATTTCTGGTTTACGTCATCAGAATCTGGTATAGTTAGGTCTCAAATAACATGTAACTAGTTTCAAAGATTACAACAGAAAACCTATAGGCAAAGATATAATTTATGGTATAAAGCTATAATTTTATGTTAAAACAACTGTAAGATCATCTATTTTTAATCCATTATGGAAAAATAATTTAAGTGGGCCTGCATCTTCAAAACAATCATAATTGCAAACATTAGTGTTATTCTCAATAATTACATGAAATAAACTATGTGAAAAATAAAGTTCAGTCATGCTTTTTTTCATGAATGGCTTTGTCTTACATACACTAAATGTTTCTGAAACAAATAAAATGAAAGTGATTTGATTTTATCCACAACAATGTTACTGGATTTCTTTCCTAAAATAAAAATAAACAATTTATTTCATTCAAATAATGGGGCAGGGCAGAGGGCTGTGAAAGCATCACCGGCAACCGGGGGGGACTCAGCCTTAAGTAACAGTTCCAAAACCTTAAAGAAAGTAATAGTAATGACATGTCTAGACACTTTTCAAGTGAAATGCTTACCTATTCTCTGGAGATGGAAGCGGCCCAGAAGTTAAGTGTACGGCCTGGGGCCAGAGCGCCTGGATTCAAGGACTGACCCAGCCACTTTCTAGCTGGGGACCTTAGACAAGTGACTTCTCAGATTTCTCACAGAAAAATGTTTACAGGCACATACATCTCAAGGAATTATTGTAAAGATGTACTGTATAAGGCTATGTAAAATATTATGCACCTGGCACATGGCAGACAGTGATGAAGATGATGCTGATTTCTATTATGAATAATAGAAAATTACTAGTAAGTAATGTTATTACTATTAGTCTTTTCACTCCTGGAAAGACCAGAAACTAGTCTTCTCCAGCCCAAATACAGGTTACTTTGGTATGCTTAGGCATACATTTGAAAGTGAGATATTCAGCATCGGAGGTAACCTTTTATAGCCTTTTACTGAGGCGGCCCGTCTTCAAAAGCTCGTGTTTTGTGAAAATACCTAAAATTCCAGCTATGTTATCCCTTTATTGAATAAACATCTATTGTCAGACTCCTTGCAAACGCCACTCTGAAAGCAGAGGCGATCTACATGGGGTGGGAGATGGAAGGGGACGACATGAAATATGTCATAGCATGTATGCAGTGCAGTTGCCCGTAGATAATATCCATGATAAAAAGCAACTGAGTCAGAAAGTTCCTACTGCCTTCACTGCTCACCTTACCTAGATGCCTACCAGGGCAAAAAGGATAGAACACTTATTCTCACCCTTAACCCACCTCACCCCACCTCTACCCCTACCCCCACCCTCTTAGTGCTTAAAATGGTAAAGGGCAGCTATCTTTGCACATGGAAAACTATGCTGGCTCTTTCCAAATGGCAAGATGCTGCTGCCGTGTTTACACATATTAAATACTCCTGGTGGGTCTGAGGGAGTAACCGAGGGTGTGGAGAATGGGAGAAATGGCTGCAACAGAATACCAGAACCCAGATCTGGGAGTCACACACAGGCTAGGGCCAGGAAAGGTCTCTTCTGACAAGGAAGAGAGTACATCAAAAAGGAGAGGGAGTACATCGTTCCAAGCCTCGGTGTCACAGGAGGTTTGTTTGTGAGTCCAGACAGTAGCCAATGAAATGATAAATTACAAGGGAGCCATTAATAAGAACCATGAATTAAGAAGTCTCTATGAGAGACATGGTTGGTGATCCAGATCCCCAAAGACAGTTCTATGCTGCCATGAGGATCAGAGCCATCTGTACTGGCCTGATCCTGACAGTGACATAAATAGGGAGGACTCAAACTCCTCAATTTTGGCACTTTCTCCAATGTCATACACTCTCAGGGGATATTTTTGGGCATGGAAAACTTGAGGAGTAAAGGAACACACTGGTTGAGAATCACTGTTTTTAAATATACCTTCACTTTTCTTCTGCGTTTGGAATTTAACTTCATGTTGACTGCTCTTGGTAGATTTAGTTCCCACCAGTGCTGAACTTGAGGGGCCTGGCACACTTGGAGAAAAATCCCTGGAGACTGCAGTATAAGCGCTAACAGGATTTCTGCTGTCAGGAGTTACAGAACTTGCTGGACTTAGTGGTGGGCTTTTGGAATCTTCAGGAAGCTTCTCCTCCTTGGGCATGCCATTTCCTTCAGAAGACAATGATTCTTCTAAAAGAAAAAAAGACAAAGGCAATTATCTTCAGTAGACTTACAGCTTAAATACTTTCAAAGGTCAAAAGATCTTGTCATCTTCAACAGGCCACTTAAGCCATGCTATACTGAACCACAAACCTCTAAACACAAAGTACATGGCCATCCCCTTCTTGGCATTCTCAGTAATGGACACCATCTTAAAATCCAAATTGATTCCACGACATCACCTGTTTCTCATGGCAATTGTCCCTTGCCAGTCTTGCCACCAAGGCTGTCAACACCTCACTAAAGCATTCATTTTTAAGAATGCAGTTCTCCACAACTATTTGTTATAATATGACCACACAGTTGGCTTCTAACATTTGCTTACTACTTGGGCACTTAAAACTTTCACTGGAGGGCACCTGGGTGGCTCCATTAAGCATCCGACTCCTGATTTCAGCTCAGGTCATGATCTCACGGTTCGAGAGTTTGAGCCCCACATCAGGTTCTGCGCTGACAGCATGAAGCCTGCTTGGAATTCTCTCTCCCTGCCCCTCCCTGGCTCACACCTACTGTCTCTCAAAAATAAAAAAAATTAATATTAAAAAGCAAATTTCACTGGAGAAAGGTACTAGGTTTTTCTAATCTTCTTTTATGAGCTTTCAGCAACAAAGCTGAATGCAAAATGTTACTATAATTTTTTTTTTTATCTAAGGAGAAACAACAACCGTGTGCTTCTGAAGGGAATGAAACACTCCACAAAGCTGCCAAAGCAGTAGCCTGATTGCTAAACTGATTTGAGCAAATATATACCCCCACCCAAGAGCATACAGTAAGTGGTAGTAGAGTGACTTTTCTTCCCACTCCTGGGATGTATAAATACTATTTACCTGTAGAAGCATGCACCTTTGTTTTGGGGAACTTAGGTGACACAGGAACAACATAAGGTAAAGGTTCCTGAGAAGGCCGTTTGGGGCTTTTCTTTTCTGTTATGTCTTCTTTTACTGTTTTTAAAAAAAAGGTGTCTGTTATAACTAATTAACATTCCTCAAGCATTGTCAGATCATCAGCATATAACACTTTTGTTTCCAAATCATCTGCCTACTATAACTTCATCAATAATTTATCAATTACTTGATTGTTTATGAATAATGTGTGTTCATTTCATCCTGTTATATATTTCATTGACATCATATTCAAGAGCTAAAAGCATTATGTCTAGGCATCATTTATTCTAAGGTCATCACATCTCTCTAAATACCTCAGGAAGCAGTAAGAAAATCAATTATACTGTGTCAAAAGGCCTGGGAAAATTATTCTCATCAACAAGAAAAGTTAAGAATTCAGAAAAGGAGAAGACAGGGTACAACAGACATCCCATTTTACATGCAACAATCGTGGCCTAGAGCTACCCTTACTATATACTCTACAGATTATTAAGCCAAATGCATTTCTACCTAAAGGACTACTCTTTAAGGCATGATCCTGAAAGTAATGACATATCAAATTATCAATTACACTCTAAAAATCGATCAATATCTTGATTTAACCCTCAACTAAAAGGAAAAATTAAGTATAATAGAAATCTAAAAAGTCTGATAGTAGAACTTGAGTGAGAAGAAATATTACAATAAGAAAGTACCAAAGTCAAACTTTATCTGGTTCAAGAGGGCTGGGGGCCAGGGCATGCTTCTTAAGATCACCTGATAAGCAACCTTTAGCCACCTGGTTACTGACTGATTACTGAAGAGTCTAAGAGAGCTCTTACCACTTGATTTTATTTTTAATCATGAACTACAAAATTACACAAAACATATTTCAGTGAATGACGAATATTTCTACAAATACGACATTTAAATTCTTATGAAGAATTTAATTGACTCTCTTTTGACTCTTTTCATATCCATTATTAAATGGACACAGAAAAGTCAAATACTAACATTTAGTTTTTTATAGATGTTTGTTTACCTCAGATTCTTACCAAGATCAGAAAAACTTTACTCATCTTTTACTTGTAATATTCTAATGCTTTATGAAAAATTTATGAAGTTGTTATATGGATTACTATCTGAGGCTGATAAAATATAAAAATGAGTCTTAATTTCTGCTTCTGGATATCGTAGAAATAACCTCAGGCATGAAATTGTTCCTGCAGAGATAACCAGAAAAAAGCAGGTAATTCACGAAGTAATTTAAAAGGCATCATCTTGGGGCACCTGGGTGGCGCAGTCGGTTAAGCGTCCGACTTCAGCCAGGTCACGATCTCGCGGTCCGTGAGTTCGAGCCCCGCGTCAGGCTCTGGGCTGATGGCTCAGAGCCTGGAGCCTGTTTCCGATTCTGTGTCTCCCTCTCTCTCTGCCCCTCCCCCGTTCATACTCTGTCTCTCTCTATCCCCCCCAAAAAATAAATAAATAAACGTTGAAAAAAAAAAAAAAAAGGCATCATCTCGAGGCACTTCCAGGATGACTGATTAAGGATCTCCAAAAATCCACTTCTTCATAAAAATAATGAAGACATTGGCAAAATTACCTTTTCCAAAAACTCTGGACATTAAGTAAAAGCTTACAACAATCGTAAAAGCATCTGTTCAAGAAAAAAAATGGCTAAATGTCAGAACAGTAAATTCTGTGCCATTTTAGCTCCCCTAACATCATCCCCTTCACTCAGTTTTGCAGCAGCTTTGTAAACCAACAGGTTCACAACTACCGGAGCTATGAAAACCAGCAGCCTAGTAGTCACTGGAGGCAGCACAATGGGTTTGGAGCTCCCACAAGGCCCTATCCCCAGAGAACTGTCACTATTTGACCAATCTTGAAGCTCAATGAAAAGCTCTGATCTCAGGGCTTGTTTTATTTGACCTAAATCAGAGCCTACTCTGTGTGAACAGCCCTATCTCCAAGACATCGCTCAAAAAAACAAAACAAAACAAAGCACCCCAAAGTAGCAATTATTTAACAATGCAGCTGCCCGAGCCAGCATTACCAGCTGGGGCTCACAAGAAGTTGACCAAAAAGCTTAAAAAACCAAACCAAACCAAACCAAACCAAACCAAACAAAAAACACTGGAGAATAAAATGTCCATTAGGAGACTTTGAAAAACATGGAGATATTCCTGGGAATCTAGAAGGCCATATGCATGTGCAAGGCTGTATCCATGTCCAGGAAAGACCTAAGAAGGTCTTAATCTTTCATTTCTTGCTAACCTTGAGGCTCTGCACAAAGCAGACTTATAAACTGCTTCCTGGAATGTTCAAGGTAAATTCTAGCACATACACAGAACTACGTGGCAAAGGACGGGGAAAAGACCAGTTGCAGGCATTTATGGAAATCCCTGTCCAATCATTTGCTGAAAACTAAGCTAAATGAGCAGACTTCAGTGACCACATATAACAAATGAGCGCAGGAAGTCATTAAGTTAGTCCAGGAAAGTCACTATACAAACAGCACCAGCAACAACAAACCCTAGGGAAGGGGAGAAAAGCTGATTTTCAGAGTTATTGCTTTACCCTATTTTTAAATGCCCAGTTTTCAACTAAAAAATTAGGAGACATGCAGAGAAACAGAAAAGTATGGCCCATACAAAGAGGGGAAAATATGTCAGTAGAAACTGTCTCTGAGGAAGCCCAGATACTGGACTTAGTAGACAAGGACTTTAAATCAGCGATTCTATTTATGTTCAAAGAACTAATAATAATAATAATAATAATAATAATAATAATAATAATATCTAAAGAACTAAAGGACAATATGAGAACAATATCTCACCAAATAGGGACAATCAATATAAAAATTACAAAAAAGAAGGATATTGAAATTTAGGACTTGAAAAGTAGTATAGATGAAATGAAAAATTCACTAGATGGGCTCAACAGCAGCTTTGAACTAACACAAGAAAGAACCAGCAGATTTAAAGAAATGTCAAATGAAATTATACAGTCTAAGGAACAGAAAGAAAAAAGAATGAGGAAAAATGAACAGACCCCAGAGACCTATGGGATACCATCAAGGACACTAAAACACACATAATGAGAGAGTTTCAGAAGGAGAGGTGACAGAAGAGGACAGAAAGAACATTTGAAAAAATAATGGCTGTTTCCCAAATTTGATGAAAAACATTGACCCGAATATCCAAAAACCTCAACAACCTCCAACCAGGAAAAATTCAAAGATATCCACACGTAAAAAAAACAGTCAAACTAATCAAAAGCAAAAAACAAAGAGAATCTTGAAATCAGCAAGAGAAAAGCAAGTCTTCATGTAAAAGAGATCCTTGATAAGATTAACAACTGCCTTTTCATCAGGAACTACAGAGGCTACCAGGAAGTGGGATGACATTCAAATTGACAAAAAGACAGTCAACTAAGAATTCGACATCCAGCAAAACTAACCTTTAAAAAATGAAGGAGAAATAAGAAATTCCTCACGTTTTTAAACAGCTCACAAGTGAGAAGATTCCTCACTTAAACAGCTTATGAAATGACATTCGACAGCAACTCAAATCCACATAAAAAAACAAAGAGTACCAGTAAATTTATTTGTGTTTGTAACTCTTTTCTTTTTCTTCTTCCTTTAAAAAAACAACTAGGGGCACCTGGCTAGCTCAGAAAGTAGAGCATGCAACTCTTGATCGCAGGGTCATGAGTTCAAGCCCCACATTGGGCAGAGAGCTTACTTTAAAAAATAAAAAACATGGTAATAAAAAAAATGAAAAAACAACAATTAAAAAATTGTATTTGGGGGCTTATAATGTATAAAATATAATTTGGCAATAAAAGAACAAAGAAGGGGGCAGGAAATAGAGCTGTAGTGGAGCAAAGTTTTTGCATAATATTAAAATTAAGTTGGTATTAATCCAAACTAGACTGTTTTAAATTAAGATGTTAATTGTGATCCCCAAGGCAACTACTAAGAAGATAACTCCTGGACAGAAAAGAAAAAAAAAAAAAAAAAAGAACTCAATAAATTTAGTAAAAGGAACAAGGGAATTAAGATGGTATACAAGAAACCATCTATTTCAAACAAACAATAAAAAGAAAGTAATGGAAGAAAAGACCAAAAGAAACCTAAGATATACAGAAAACAAGTAACAAAATCGTAGATGTAAATCCTACCTTATGAATGAATGAATAAAAAATAAATAAATCCTACCTTACTAGTAATTATATTAACTGTGCATAAGAAAATACTCCAGTAAAAAAAAAATCAGATTAGCAGAATGGATTAAAAGAAATGTTCCAATTACATACTTAAATACAAAAGACAGACTTTAAATTCAAATACACAAATAAGTTCATAGAAAAAGACTGAGAAAAAATATACCATACAAACAGTACTTAAAACTGGAGTGGCTATACTAATATCAGACAAAATACACTTTAAGAAAATCCTAAGAAATTCACACATACAAAAACTCCAATGAGAACAAATAAATTCAGCAAGACCACAGAATACAAGATTAATAATAAAAAAATCAATTGTATCTCTATACACTTGCAATGAACAATCCCAAAATTAAGGAAATAATTCCACTTACAATAATTTTAAGAAGAATAAAATGTTTCAGGATGAATTTATCAAAAGAAGTGCCAGATGTCCTTTCTGAAAACTACAAAATACTGTTGAAATAAATTAAGTGAGACCTAAATAAATAGACATCCCATGTTCATGAACTAGGAGACTCAGTATTATTACAGGGCAATAATCCCTAAAATGATCTACAGATTCAACATACTCTCTATTAAAATTCCAGCTGGCTTTTTTGCAGAAATTGACAAGCTGATCTTAAAATTCATAAGGAAACCCAGACTTGCCCAAACGATTTTGAAAAAGGAGAACAAAGTTGGAAAACTCATACTTCCCAATCTCAAAACTTACTACAAAAAGCTATGGTAACCAAGATAGTGTGGTACTGCCATGAGGATTGACATACAGATCAATAAAAGACAAAGTCCAGAAATAAATCCATACATTTTGACAAGGGTGCAAAGACAAGTCAATAGGGAAAGAGTAGTCTTTTAACAAATGGTGCTGGGACAACTAGATATCCAAATGTGAAAGCATGAAACTGGACCCCCTACCTCACTATATATAGAAAAATTAATTCAAAATAGATCAATAATCTAAATACACAGCTAAATCTATAAAATTCTTAGGAGAAAATACAGAGGTAAATCTTTGTGAACTTTTACTAAGGAGTATTTTCTTAGGTATGACACCAAAAGTACAAGAAATAAAAGAAAAAATAGATAAAATGGACTTCATTGAAATTACAAAGTTTTGTGCTTCAAAGGACACCATGAAGAAACTGAAAGGACAATCTACAGAATGGAAGAAAATATGTGCAAAGCGTATTTCTGATAGGAACTTATATCTAGAATATATAAAGACTCGTTATATATAACAACTACAATATGATATATACCAGGAACAAATATATTTTATTTCTGTGCAATAAAAAACCAAGGAACCCAATTAAAAATAGACAAAGGATTTAAACAGACATTTCTCCAAAGATCACAAATCACCAGTAAGCACATGAAAAGATGCAAACAACCTCAGCCATTAGGGAAACGCAAATCAAACCATGGGATACTTTTCAGGTTTTGATTCTCAAGTTCATTATCAATATAAGAATTTATTTTCTTGTTTCGAATGAACAAAAACAACTATATATTATATATGTCTAGTTCATTGTGGCTACTTTGAGGAGGACACAAGGAAAACCTGAATGATACAAGATTCTCAAGTTAATTATAAAATGTAATAGAAATACAGAAGCACAGTATAAAATTTTACATTTTCTCTCACCTGTTACACTTTTATCAAGCTCTGTAGGACTCTGAGTATTACCTCTGTAAGAGCTAAAGGGCTGGCTACTCAAAAGGTTATCACACTCCAGGCTGTGGCACAAGGTCTCAAGAAAGCGAAGGGCAAATGATGCACTATTCACTGGAGGGAGCTGGACAGAATGAGTCTCCCCATCAAAGGAGGCTATCGGGGGGAAAAGAGATGTCAGTTACATCATAGAAAGATGAAAACTACAACAACGAAAAAAAGCCGTCAATTTAGGGAATGTATTATAAATGTAATTTGTGGTTTTTGTAATTTACAAAAGAATAATCTTAAATTATAAAGTTCCTCTCATTAAAACATAAGAGCCTGTATTGGTAAAAGCATTCTCATTTAAAAATATTCATAAGGCAAACAACAACAGCAGCAGCAGCAGCAACCCAATGATGTATAATAACACTTCTGCTATTCCAAGCATTCTGTGGGTATAAATATAGTATCTGATCAGACAATCATGAAAGCCAGCTGTATCTTATCTCCTAAGCTTTCTTGAATCACATTTTCATTTAGAGCCTCTTATAGATCAGTCTGTTTTCTAAAAACATTAAAATATATTATCAACCAAGTTATTTTGTCTATAGTGAACTTAATATAGCATATAAAAAAAAACTTTTACCTCAATTTACAGTATGACTCTGACATTACTTGTCTATTTTGAACATAAAGTTAAACTTTTCAAACCAGAGTTAAAAGTTTATAGACATATAATTATATAAATATTCTATTATATCAATATAAGCATGCCAATATTATAAATAGCTCATAGACTATAAGTATTATACAATAATCTGTATATTATAAAATCTTTGCCTTCTCAAAACCTAAAATCAAATCTGGAAGAAAAGCTGAATAAAGGATTAGATGAGCATACCAGTTATCACTTCTCCTCCACGATTATCTGGCTTAAGAAATCCAAAAACAGTCTTGCTTTGAAAGGCACAATCCACACAGGCCTGCACAGTCCTCCGGAGCACCACATTCACTGGGCCTGGACCAAAGTGGTCAGGCAGTTGCTGGATTTTCTTCTGATCCAGGTGAGGACCAGAGTTTCCATGTTTGTTTACATAGACACAGACTTGAGGAAACAGGTGTATACAAAAATAACAAACAGACTGGTTAAAAGCAACATAAACACTACGTAATTACTATATCCCACTAACCACACTTCAAAGAGAACCCAAATATAGTTAGTATCAATGACCATTTCTGCTACCTAAAAATACATATGTAAACGTCTTTTCACATTTGTATAAAGATATTCAATCTAGAAAGAAATAATCCAAATGCTTATTCAATTTTCTAGAATTCTGCCTAAACTTATAATAAAAACTATCCAAGTTTAGTAGCATCATAAAACAATACTTTACACATTTCCACATCACATAAAATGGTATGAAGATAAATATTTTCACCTTTCAACTGTACACATAGTGTAAGAATTTTCTTTCAAAATTGGTCACAACTCCTTCTTAGACTGGTTATTTTAAATCACCAACACCGCACCTTCATTATATTTTCTAAAGTAACCCAAATAATTTAAGATACATGCCACACAGTAAGTTCTAATGACCTAGAGCAATTTTTTTCATTAACTTAAGGAAAATAAAAATGGTCTTTATATATATGTCAAGGTTCACTGAAGAAAATCCAAAATTAAATGCTTTCCTTAGTATAATAAAAGCTTATGATTTATATTTTTTAAATGTTTATTTATTTATTTTGAGAGAGAAACAGAGTACGAGTGGAGGTGGGGCAGAGGGGGAGAGACAGAATCCCAAGCAGACTCCGTTCTGTCTGCACAAAGCCCAACACAGGGCTTGATCTCACAGACTGTGAGATCATGACCTGAGCCAAAATCAAAAGTCGGAGGCTTAACCTACTGAGCCACCCAGGCGCTCCAAGCATATGAATGAGAAACAAATCATCTATAATCATGCAAATGTCACGTATCCCTAACAGTTCTTCCCTGGGAATCGATAAATCTAAATCAACATACAATGTAACAATATGAGGTTGTATTATTACCAAACACAAAATATACTGTCCCCCTAAATCAAGAAGCACATTATTTTCATTCATCATTTAATTTATACTGCCCAATTTTATATATAGTCTATATTCAGTACAATAAAAACCCATTAATCTCACTTTCACTATTTTGAAATATATGATAATTCAACTTTGTGGCAACAGCCAGAGGAAGGATGGACTCTTATCACAGAAATGAAACAGCTATTAAAAACTTAACCCATGGTGGGGCACCTCAGTGGCTCAGTTGGTTAAGCATCCTGACTTCAGCTCAGGTCATGATCTCATGGTTGGGGAGTTCGAGCCCCATGTCGGGCTCTCTGCTGTCACTCAGAGCCTGGAGCCTACTTCGGATTCTGTGTCTCCCTCCCTCCCTCTCTCTCTGCCCCTCCCCAACCCGTGAGCACACGTGCACTCTCTCTCTCTCAAAAATAAACATTAAAAAATCTTAAGCCATGGACAAAACCCTACTGAACACAAGTGAAGCTAAACAAAGATTTCAATGTTTTATCTCCTTTGCATTATACTCATTTAGTCTTTCCTGCTAATGGCCTAAAAATCGGAAATAATAAACTGAGTATGTTACAGTAATCTTTAGGTGATCTTTTCTACTTCAAAAAGTAATCTCTTTTTAGTGAGGAAAGTAAAATTGGGAGAAAAATCAACAGAACAGAAAAGTATAAGGGAGATAAAGATCTAGGAGAAAAAGCAATAGTACATGCTTTTAAAAAAAGGAAGGGAACAAGAAAATGTACAAGAGATGACAAATAAAAGGGGGATTGTTCAATCTAGGTCTGTGTCATTTCATACTCTTCACATAACAGAGAATAATTTAAAGTCATCATGCCCCTTGACAGGCAAGGATCTGTCAAGATTTTAAAAGGCATTTTATTTTTTTTAACGTTTATTTATTTTTGAGACAGAGAGAGGCAGAGCATGAACAGGGGAGGGTCAGAGAGAGGGAGACACAGAATCTGAAAGAGGCTCCAGGCTCTGAGCTGTCAGCACAGAGCCCGACGCGGGGCTCAAACTCAAGGACCGCGAGATCATGACCTGAGCCGAAGTCGGCCGCTTAACCGACTGAGCCACCCAGGCGCCCCTTAAAAGGCATTTTAAAAAGATTTGAGGTAGCTTTAAAATTACACACAAGACAAAAAGACATCGTGAAATAAGGGAAGACAAAAACAGATCTGACAACGATGTAAATTTTGTAAATCTTAGTAAGATGGATAAAATACTTTAAAAGTACTGAATTTTCAACTGGTTTGTGTATTTAAACAGTTTTTCCTTAACATCAAAATGAATAACCAGAATTTAAAAATACTTTAATATGAAAAATGCTTCAAAAATGTGATTATCAGCATCTTGTTCTCCTCTTATTTTAGTCCTCAGACTTCAAAGACACTAAAATAACACAGAGTAAAAGATTAGTAATTTTATAGTCTCTAAAAAATACTAATTTACCTGTAGACATCACTATTTTAGATGTTCCAGGAGTGGCATCCCTATTATAAGCACGACGATCTCTGATCAGGGAATTTATAGAAGCTGAAGATGTAGAACACAAAACAGGAAAAAATTTTTCCTGTAAAAAAAAAAAAAAGCACAAGTATACATTACACATTTTTAAAAATTCCTAAAGACAGAGGTCAAAAAATTATCAGCCTCACTGGTTCACAAATGATCAGCTGTCTGAAGTCCTTAGGGTTGGAAACCCCTGTGTGTGTCACAAGCTACAGTACTTTCCAAACTGTGCTCTCAGAAGGGCCCATGAGCTGGTCAGGTAGGAGAGGAAGAGACCAACAGGCTGGAATTCCCAGGGTTATCCCTCCTCCAACTGGTCACGCCTTAGCCAAAATAGTTCACTCTATAAAACTTGTTTTATTTTCTGAGGTTCCCTGTACAACAATTTTTTTCACACCACTAAAGAAAAGCCTGTAAATCTAATCCAGCAATACATCAAATGGGGTAGGGGACCTCAACAAAGCAGAGGACAGAGTTTGTCTTTACAAAGCAGTCACTTATCTGGTTTTTACTGTATCTAGCCTGCATTTCTCCATATTATATGTGATAATTTTTAAAAAATTATAAGTGGCTTGCTAAAGTCCATATAAAATTATGTCTATTATATTTGGTAAAAACCAAACGCCTTCTGGACATTGTTAAATATCACTCGCATTTTGTTTATTTTGTATCAACTCTTGGAGTTTTCTTGGAGCTACCTTCAAACATGGCTCTCCAATGTCAGAGAAGGAGCTCTTATACCTAGAAAAGGTAATAATAGAGGATATTTTTATTTTTTAATGTTTATTTTTGAGAGACAGAGAGAGACAGAGCACAGGTGGGGGAGGGGCAGAGAGAGAAGGAGACACAGAATCTGAAGCAGGCTCCAGGCTCCAAGCTGTCAGCACAGAGCCCAGCATGGGGCTCCGACTCAGGAACCAAGAGATCTGACCTGAGCTGAAGTCAGATACTTAACTAACTGAGCCACCCAGGTGCCTCTAATAGAGGATATTTTAAAAGCAGGGATAAAGGAGGATAAAATAGGATAACATTCAATATTGTTGGATTTTCCTTATTTGTTTAAATTAATGACTGTCATTGGGGTTCTCTGTATTCCAGTAAATCATATTATTTTTAAGTACTGAACTATAATTACTGTGTTGATATATTATTGTTCTTACAGTATTTTAAAAATCTGAAATCTGAATCCTATGTCTTAAGACATACCAAGATATAGTATGCTTGCATTAGCTATTTATATTGAATAAAGGTACATTTATTTGAAAAATGTGCTTCTATACCACTAGAATCCTTAAAGAGGGGGTATGTGTGGAGAGTGGACAAAGTAAAGAATAATTCATACTCTAGTTCAAAGGTTTCCTAAATAATTAAACTATGGCATGACAGTACTGAAACAGAGATATAGGTAACCACATGAGAATCTTCATCTTTTCATGATGAAATAATAAAGACAGTGAAGATAGTGAATTAAAATTCTTCCTCTGAGGGCCATCTGGGTGGCTCAATCAGTTAAGTGTGGACACTCTTGACTTCGGCTCAGGTAATGATCTCATGGTTCGTTAGATTAAGTCCTGTGTCAGGCTCTGTGCTGACAGTGCAGAGGCTGCTTGGGATTGTCTCTCCCCCTCTCCCCTGCCCAGGTGATAGCACTCCCTCCCTCTCTCTATCTCAAAATAAATAAATAAGCTTAAAAAAATTTTTTTAATAAAATTCTTCCTTTGAAACAAAAAATAGATTATCAAAAAAATTATAAAATCTATCAATCTATCCCTCACCCGACCCCACCATCTTATAAACAGTATTTTCAAAAACACCTTTTCAAAATTGTCAAATTAGAACTAAAATTATTTGAAAATAAAGGCATAAAGAGAAACTTCATGTAGTTTTATCTTCATCATTATACCAACTAATCACAAAGACTTTTTTCAACAGCTGGAAAATACACATTAAAAATATGCATCATGACACCCTTGATAATTTTAATTTTTAAAAAGCATTTAAAATAAAATATTATTTCTGGGGGTGCCTGGCTGACAGTCATGTGACTCTTGATCTTGGGGTCCTGAGTTTGTGCCCTATGTTGGGTGTGGAACCTACTTAATTAAAAAAAAATTATTTCCCTTTAAATATTGTAACTTTCCTTAATTTTATGCAATTAAAAAAAATTCTTTTTAATGTTTATTTATTTTTGAGAGAGAGAGAGAGAGAGAGAGAGAGTGAGTGGGGGAGGGGCAGAGAGAGAGGGAGACACAGAATCTGAAGCAGGCTCCAGGCTCCAAGCTGTCAGCACAGAGCCAGACGCAGGGCTCGAACTCACAAACTATGAGATCAATGACCTGAGCCGAAGTCGGAGGCTTAACCGACTGAGCCACCCAGGCGCCCCTATACAATTTATTTTGAATTTTAAAAATTTAATCTGCTAATGATTTACATTAGAATAACCTGCTTATTTGATTTTTTCAATGTTGATGATTTTATATTTGAAATATATTCACATTTATTGACTTTTAATTTTTATTTAAAAATTCTGAATGCTTTTTGAAATAAAAATACCAGTATTATTTTAAGCATTTTATTTATTTATTTTTTTCAACGTTTATTTATTTTTGGGACAGAGAGAGACAGAGCATGAACGGGGGAGGGGCAGAGAGAGAGGGAGACACAGAATCGGAAACAGGCTCCAGGCTCTGAGCCATCAGCCCAGAGCCTGACGCGGGGCTCGAACTCACGGACTGCGAGATCGTGACCTGGCTGAAGTCGGATGCTTAACCGACTGCGCCACCCAGGCGCCCCTTAAGCATTTTATTTTAAAGTTTTTATTTATTTTGAGAGAGAGAGAGAGAGAGGCAGGCAGAGAGAGAGGAAGAGAGAATCCCAAGCAGGCTCCACACTGTAAGCAAGAGCTTGATGCAAGTCTCGAACTCACAAACCATGAGATCATGACCTGAGTGGAAATTAAGAGTCAGACACTCAACTGACTTGAGCTATCCAGACACCCCAATTTAAGAATTTTAAAATCAAAATGGTATTGTCATTTTGCTCCATACTGCAAACATTAGATAAAACAAATGTTATATACATATATATACATACATACATATATATATATACACATACATACATATATATATATATATTCAGATGGCTAAACTCAGAAATGTTTAAGTAATACTGCCATTTTAGTTCTAATCCATCTAGGAAGATTCTATGTTTTTATATTAAAAGTGTATCACTTGTAGACCAGATACATTTGGGTCTTTTTAAAATCCATTTTTATAATCTGTCTTTTAAATGGAAAGTTTACTCCATTTTTTTAAGTTTATTTGTGAGAGAGAGAAAGAGCAAGTGCACATGTGTTGGGGCAGGGGCACAGAAAGAGAGCCTCCAGCAGACTCTGCACTGACAGTGTAGCAAACTCAGGAAACAGAGATCATGAATAGGATGCTTAGCCAAGTGAGCCACCCAGGTGCCCCGAGTCCACTAACTTTTAAAATAATTAATATGTTTGGGTCTTAGTATACCCTTTATTATTTCTTTTCTATTTGTCTCCTTTGTGTTTTATTCCTCTATCCCTCTTTTTTTTTTTTTTTTTTTAGTTACTTGAATATTCCTTAGAATTTCATTTTAGTTCTCCTATTGGCTTTTTAGCTATACTTCTCTGCATTTGTATTTTTACAATATGCCCTGGGGATTATAATGTATAATCTACATAGTTAACATTGTACTACTTAACATAAAATGTTGAAACCTTGCAATGATATAAATCTGTATCCTCCACTCAAAGCCTTTATACTAAGTATTACATGTATTACCTCATGTTATGTATTGATGTTATATAATGATGTATTCTATCATGCTATATGTATTACATTACCCCGTAAGACCATATTATGATTATTGCTTTAGTCACATTATTATAAAGAAATTAAGAGGGGGGCACCTGGGTGGCTCACTTGGTTAAGCATCCGACTTTGGCTCAGGTCATGATCTCACCATTCATGAGTTTGAGCCCCGCATTGGGCTCTGGGCTGACAGCTCAGCGCCTAGAGACTGCTTCAGATTCTGTGTCTCCCTCTCCTTCTGCCCCTCTCCTGCTCGCACTCTGTATCTCTCTCTCTCCTTCTCTCAAAAGTAACATAAAACATTAAAAGAAAGAGACAGAGAGAAATTAAGAGGAAAAAAGCAAAACACAAAGTCATTTGCATTCACTCAGAGATAAATTTCCTTCAGCATTTCTTATAGTGCTTGTCTGCCAGTGATGAATTCTCTAAGGATGTTTTTATCTAAAAATATCTTTAGTTCACCTTCACTCCTGAAGAATATTTTTGCTGGATACAGAATTTTGTGTAACACTCCTATCTCCTGTGTGTACTCTCCTGAACCCACAGTGTGTCTGCTTTCATTCACTGTCCAGTATCTTCAAGTAGCTAGTTTTTTTTCCTATTATTTCCAGGTTTTAAAGTTGTTTTCTTTGCAGGAATCACTTAGGTGGTATGTGACTCTAGCATCATTGAATTCATCATTCTGATTCCACCTTCCATCTGCTTTACTGAGGTATAATTTATGTATAGTAAAATTCACTTCACTTTTAAAGTATACTGAGTTTTGGGGCACCTGGATGGCTCAGTTGGTTAAGCATCCAACTTCAGCTCAGGTCATGATCTCTCAGTCAGAAAGCTCAAGCCCGGCAACAGGCTCTGTGCTGACAGCTCAGAGCCTGGAGCCTACTTCAGATTGTGTGTCTCCTTCTCTCTCTGCTCCTCCCCTGCTCACATTCTGTCTCTGTCTCTCAAAAATGAATAAATGTTAAAAAAAAAAATTTGAAGTATACTGAGTTTTAAATAAACTGGCCTGAACGTAAATATACCCACACAGTATTTTCAATGTGGTTCTGAAAAAGTCAAACATTATTCAAAGTTTTAAGTTTACCCAAGAAAAGAAATACCAGGGGCACCTGGGTGGCTCAGCTGGTTGAAGAGCCGACTCTTGACTTTGGTTCAGTTCATGGTCTCATGGTTCATGGGATCCGGGCCCCACAAGTGGGCTCTGTGCTGACACTGTGGAGCCTGCTTGGGATTCTCCCTCCCTTTCTCTCTGCCCTTCCCACATGCGCACACACAGTAGTATCTCTCTCAAAATAAATAAACACTCAAAAACAAATACCAATCTTGATGGCTATGTGGGCTTTAAAAAGCCTTATGTATACTCTTTGCACAGTATATTCCTAAAAGTCCTCATCATACTGTTAGTATGATTCTAAACTGTATGTTATAATAAATAACCAGAGTACAACAAATCAGGAGGAGATACAACTAACCTTTTTTGGGGCTTTTTTCCTTGGTGTGGTATTTTTAGCAGAATTTCCCTTCTTGGGGGCTGAAGTAGGTAGAGGTGGTTTAATCCGACTTGATTTCCTGATCTGCTGCGTTGGTAATATTATAGCAGTTTTCTGTGGAGACGGCATTGAATGTGGGGCCGCTTTGGGAAGAGAAGACTGTGTTTTTGCTATACTCTTTGTAATGGGCACTGAGGGGGGAAAAGCACAGCACAAAAATAAAATTAACACACACACACACACAAACTATATTTAGTCCTAAAACCGTGTGTTCATAGTAGCCACAAAGTGAACAAAAACCTTTTTGAAAAAAGTATGTACAATATAGAAAGGTATACTAACCATCTTTAATAAAATTTTTATATGAATACCTAACCAAATGTACTGGTTCTTCAGCTTATCTTCAGATATAACAGAGAACTTCAGGTAAGAAAAATGTCCAGAAGATGAGAAGTTAGTGAATTGTGGAAATGCAGAAAAAATTAGTAAATTTTGGGAAACCATCAGAGGAAGTAAATAAAGTCAAGAGGAGGCCTGGAAGCCTGGAACAAGGGGAACAGAAGAAAGGAGAGAGATGCCAATATTTACTGGCTACCCATTACAGGCCAGGCACTTCAATATGCATTATCCCATTTAATCCACCCAACATTCCTGAGGTCGGTACCATTTCCCCACTTTATACATGAGGAAACTTCGGCTCTGCGAGGTGAGGTAACTTAGCCAAGATCACCCATTTGGCTAAGAGAGTTTGGTCTCCTAAGTGCATGCTTTTTCTAATATGCTACCTTGCTTTCTGCCCTCAAACAAAAAAAGGCTATTAAATTCACTCCCCTGAGTCAAAGTGCACAAGTTTTTAAAAAAGGGAATGGTGGGGGGCAAAAGACAACTTTGTGAATTCCTACGTGCTATTTTACTAGAGAGTCAGGAGGTGCTCTCTAAGAAGGAGTCTTAGGTTTTTAAAAAAAAACCAGGTGTGGAGCCATACTCACAAAGAGAAAACATTAACAAGTAAGTACAGACAAAAACACACTGGTAAAACTTTTCATGCCTGGGAATTTAACCTTGTTTAATATTTATTTCCAAATAGTACTCATTAAATATACATTTCTGCTGACCCATGAAGACACTTTATTATTGAAAGATAGTGCTTGCCTTCTCTGAATTGTGAAGACAGCTGCACACATAATTACCACAGAAGAAGAAATACACTTAGAAATGAACAGCAACCCCCTATTTCCAGCTACTGTTCCACATGTGCTGGTTTAGCTTACACATGGCTGACTGGAACAGAAACTAAAATGGATTAGAGATTTGAATTAATATGTATCTTGCTTTTGATCTAAAAAGACTTAAGAGGTATGGTTGCTTAGTGTTCTCCAGATTTTCAATCCACCATTTATTTACTCAATACTTAGTGCATACTTTTTACCAGTCTAGGCAATTTAGGAGATTCAGAAGAAATAGATATGGCCCCAGTCATACAGTTTGTGTATCCTGTGAGTGTAGTTGTGTATCCATAAAATTCGTATCTCCTTAAGTAGATCAATGATACATGATTTCCTTCTCCTCAAATAAACTGAATAGTGTATTACACAGCCATATGACAAGAAGAGCAGAAATTACTGTAAAAACAGATACCTTGAATTTGAGGCAAGTAATAAACAAAGTCAAATTCTGAACAGCCAAAAACAGAAAAGCAAGATATGGTCTGGAAAAACCAAAACTAAGTCAAAAAGAAAAAATCTGTCATTGGAAACATTTGACTTTGGAACCTTTTTCAGATTTAGCAATTCTTTCCAAGTCATCTTCCTTATTCTTAAAACTGCATGTACAACTAAACTATCATTTATACTAAAATCTTTCAAGGGGTGCCCAGGGGGCTCAGTTAGTTGAGCGTCCAACTTCGGCTCACGTCATGATCTTCCATGAGTTCGAGCCCTTCATCAAGCTCGCTGCTGTCAGCACAGAGTCTGCTTCAGATCTACCCTCTCTGTCCCTCCTCCACTCACGTGCTCTCTCAAAAATAAATAAAACATTAAAAAGAAAAACTTATGGGGTACCTGGGTGGCTCAGTCAGTTAAGTGTCCGACTCCGGCTAAGGTCATGGTCTCACAGCCTGTGGGTTCGGGCCCCACATCAGGCTCTGTGCTGACAGCTCAGAGCCTGGAGCCTGTTTTGGATTCTGTGTCTCCCTCTCTCTCTGCCCCTCCCCCTCCCTCCCTCCCTCTCTCTCTCTCTCTCTCTCAAAAATAAACATTAAAAAAAATCCTTCATACTGCTAACTATAAACCCAAAGAAACAATATAAGCCTCAACTTTGAAAAACATAGACATAGCAATAGAGATGGCTACACTTACACTATCACTATCCAACCTTGAGGCCTGATGCCTCTATCTGGAATTTTGCTCAAAAAGCTCACTTGAGGCACCCAATGCCTCTATCTGGAATTTTGCTCCCTGACTCACAGAACGAGCTCACATTGCCACAAACTGGTCGTGGGCGGCAGTAAGAGCAAAGGGGAAACCCCCTGATCTTCCTTCATTCACTCCTGCTGCCATCCCATACCAAAGCACCAGCTCCCTTGACTGGTGTTTCAGATTCTGCCCTATTTCTCCTCTCTCTTCTCCCAACCTGTACCAGAGGAAGCCACCCATGCCATTCCAGAAGCGAAACCCTGCTTGAGAAACTAAACATTTGATAACAGCCAGAGTCTGTTTTTCCTCTGAAATTAGCCTTTTGAATACCCAAGGACTGTTCTTGTCATATAAGAGTAACTTTCCCTTCCCATTAGCATGCTAAGTGTCTTTTATTATTTTTACTTATTTTTTTAATGTTTTATTTTTTTGAGAGAGAACATGTGCACAACATGGGGAGGGGCAGAGAGAAGGGGATAGAGGATCTGAAGCGGGCTCTGTGCTGACAGCAGAGAGCCCAGTGCAGGGGTTTGAACTCACCAACTGTGAGATCATAACCCAAGCCAAAGATGGACGCTTAACTGACTGAGCCACCTGGGTGCCCCGAGAGTCTTTTAAATGTATATTTCCTTA
The DNA here is from genome assembly GCF_018350155.1 of Leopardus geoffroyi. NCBI lineage: Eukaryota > Metazoa > Chordata > Mammalia > Carnivora > Felidae > Leopardus > Leopardus geoffroyi. The sequence goes on from NC_059343.1 coordinate 14,686,343, forward strand.
CCTTCAGCAATAAAAAACTCATTTTAGAAAGCCTCAAATAAGGGGTGCCTGGGTGGCTCAGTCAGTTAAGCGATCGACTCTTGGTTTTGGCTCGCGTTATGATCTCGCAGTTCCTGAGTTCAAGCCCCACATCAGGCTCTGCACTGATAGTGGCCTGCTTGGGATTCTCTCTCGTCCTCTCTCTGCCCCTCCTGTGTGTACTCTCTCTCTCTCTCAAAATAAATAAATAAACTTAAAAAAAAAAAAAAAGAAACCTTCAAATTAGCTAAGAAAAACTCTTTTTTAAATTTCTTTAAAATTTATTTATTTAGGGGCACCTGGGTGGCTCAGTGGGTTGGGCCTCTGACTCTTGGCCACGGCTCAGGTCATGATCTCATGGTTTGTGGGACCGAGCCCCCATTGGGCTGTGTGCTGACAGCACGGAGCCTGCTTGGGATTCTCTCTCCCTCTCCCCTGCTCGTACTCCTGCACTTGCTCTCTCTCTCTCAAAAATAAACTTAAAAAAATATTAAATTTATTTATTTATATTTTGAGAAAGAGCACAAGTGGGGGAGAGGCTGAAAAAGAGGGAAAGAGAGAATCCAAAGCAGGCTCAGCACTGCCATCGCAAAGCCTAATGCAGGGCTTGAACTCATGAACCATGAGATCATGACCTGAGTTGAACCCAAGAGTCAGAAGCCTAACCGAATGAACCACACAGGTACCCCAAGCTAAGAAAAACTCTTAAAGAAAACCACAGGGGGTAGTTACTAGTGGAAAGGAAAACAAGGAAGCATGTTCCTAATACCACAGCAGATATTTGGAAGCCAGAAGCCAGGTGAGGACTATGAATTTTCTCAGAAGAAGCAGAGTAGAGATCAGCTGGGCATGGGACTCCTGTACCAACTGGTCAAAATAACCTATTCCCTTCCCTGCTTCTCATTATCTAGGGAGAGACACTGGTTCTAGATTAATTAGGTTCAAATCCAGATTTACCACATAATAATTATGAGGTCTTGGGACAATTATTTAAATTCAGCATGTGGCACATGGTACATATTTCAATAAATGTTAACTGTTAATAGCAGCAGCAGCAGCACCAGCAGCAGCAGCATTACCATCAGCAGCAGGCCTGCCTTGATTCTCACCTTCTCTTTCCAGGCCCTGAGGGTGCTCCTGGCCCTCTTCTATCAATGGATGGGATATCAGGGAAACCTTGTTGTCAATGCCTAACAAATGCAAGAAAAAGTTTCATCCAAATAAGGATCTCCTATTTACCGACATTCTGATCCCTTTCCTCCTTCCTTTCATGACCAAACTTCTTAAAAGACTAGCCCATGTTCACTACCACTGCCATTTTCTTATTTTTCAACCCTCTGCAATTACACTTTTATTTATTTATTTTTTTTTTTAATTTTTTTTTTTAACGTTTATTTATTTTTGGGACAGAGAGAGACAGAGCATGAACGGGGGAGGGGCAGAGAGAGAGGGAGACACAGAATCAGAAACAGGCTCCAGGCTCTGAGCCATCAGCCCAGAGCCCGACGCGGGGCTCGAACTCACGGACCGCGAGATCGTGACCTGGCTGAAGTCGGATGCTTAACCGACTGCGCCACCCAGGCGCCCCTGCAATTACACTTTTAGACACCTCTTTTTAGGGAAGCTTTGAATGCTAAGGTAACCCACAACCTCCTAATAGCACTAAACACTTTTGATGATGTCTTCTTTTTTAAAATCGTTATTAGATTTCACACAGCCACTCCCTCCTGGTCCTTCTTATACCTCTGTCATGTTTCCTGTGGTGTTCCCCAGGATTAGTCACCTTCCCCCTACCCCCACCTCAGTTTTGAGTGCTTTTAGTTCACTCCCTTGATTTCAGCTACTGCCTACATATAATGATCACCAAATTGCTTGCCCTCATGTTCTTCTGCCCACTTAAGCATTCGTAAGCCACCCCCTACCCATCATAGGCCTCTCTCAAGTTCCAGAGCTGTGTTTTCAATAGCCAACTCAATAATCTTATATATAGGCATCTCTTACTCAACATGTCCAAAACCAAATTCATCACGCTTATCTTGAATGACATTACCTTTTACACTCAATTATCAGTAATCAGAAATCTTGAAGACATCTTTGTACTCTTCCACCATCGACATGTGAAACCAAGCCTACCTGAAGTACTTCCTAGTTGTGTTCTTCTTTATGCCCATGAAATGACTTCTCACATAAGCTATAGCACTAGCCTCTTTACTAGCATTCCTGGCTAACCTTTACAATCCATATTTGATAGCACATAATCATGATCTTTCTAAAATACAAACTATATGTCACTTTTCCTCTTAAAAATCTTCAGTGATGCTGGGGCACCTGGGTGGCTCAGTCAGTTAAGCCTCTGACTTCAGTTCCAGTCATAATCTCACAGTTCCATGGGTTCGAGCCCTGCATAGGGCTCTGTGATGACAGCTCAGAGCCTGGAGCCTGCTTCAGATTCTGTGTCTCCCTCTCTCTCTCTGGCCCTCCCCCGCTCATGCTCTGTCTGTCTGTCTCTCTCTCTCTCTCTCAAAAATAAACAAACATTGAAAAGAAAATCTTCAGTGATGCCACATTACCCATATGCTAAAATCTAAAGTCTTTGGCCTGGTGTCCAAGGCCCTCTACATATCTTCACAATCTCATATCCTCTATTCTCCAACTATCCTTATAGATTCAGTCATAATCATGTTTCAGGTCCTCAAATATTGTGACCCTTACTGCCTTGCAGAAGCTGATCCAGGAAAGGCCTTCTCTCTCATGTCAATGACGAGCTCAATCACGAGCACTGCAAAATTCCAGCACTAAGCTCCGAGGCAAACCATAGGACTTCATGCTAATAAACTTCACAGACTGCATTTATCTCTAGCAGCACAGGTATTACAGCATCTTATCTTTTCTTAGATATCTACCTGTCCCACTACACTGTGAATTCCTTCAGAAGAAGGAACTATGTAAGTTCAAACCATTATTATACCTCCAACATGTGGTTGAGGGCCTGCCACATAACAGGCATCCAAGAAATGTTTGTTAAATGAATAAATGTTTAACATCCAAGTTTTGTCTCTGGTCTTATATTCCCATAGAAACAAGTTGGGTAGCTTATGCATCAAATAGGCCACCATGGTTTAATAACAACATTTTACAGTTTGCTGGGAAAAAAATGCTTTACCTCAACAAAGAAGGTTACAGAGGGTACATACTTCAACTCAATAATAAGGGCCATATATGAAAAACCCACCACTAACATTATATGCAATGATGAAAAACTGAGTTTTTCCCCTAAGGTCAGGAGTAAGACAAGGATGTCTACTCTCACCACTTTTATTCAACATAGTACTGGAAGTCCTAGCCACAGCAATCACACAACAAAAAGAAATAAAAGGCATCCAAACTGGTAAGGAAGAAATAAAGCTTTCACTATCTCCAGATGACATGATATTATATATAGAAACCCTAAAAACTCCAAGAAACTACTAGAACTAATAAATGAATTCAGTAAAGTCACAGGATACAAAATCAATAGACAGAAATCCACTGTATTTCTATACACTAATAATGAAGTAGCAAAAAGAAAAATTAAGAAAACAATCCCACTTACAATTGCACCAAAAATAATAAAATACTTAGGAATAAAGTTAACCAAGGAGGTGAAAGACCTGTACTCTAGAAGCTATAAAATACTGATGAAAGAAATGGAAGATGTCACAAATGGAAAGATATTCCATGTTCATGGATTGGGAGAACCAATATTGTTAAAATGTCCATATTACTCAAAACAATACATAGATTCAAAGCAATCCCTATCAAAATACCAACAGCATTTTTCACAAAACTGAACAAATTACCCTAAAATTTGTATGGAACCCCAAAAGACCCCAAACAGCCAAGGTAATTTTGAAAAAGAACAGAATTTAAGGTATTTCAATCCCAGATTTCAAGATATACTACAAAGCTGTTGCAATCAAAACAGTATGGTACTGGCACAAAAAAACAACACATACATCAATGGGACAAAAGAGAGAGCCCAGAAATATATCCACAATTATGTGGTCAATTGATCTTCAACAAAGGAGGCAAGGGTATGCAATGGGAAAAAGACGGTCTCTTCTACAAATGGCACTGAGAAAACTGGACAGCTACATGCAAAAGAATGAAATTATACCACTTTCTTCCACCACACACAAAAATAAACTCAAAACAGATTAAAGATCTAAATGTGAGATCTGAAACCATAAAAATCCTAGAGGAGAACAGGCAGTAATTTTGTCTGACATTGGCCATAGCAACACTTTTCTACATTTGTCTCCTGAGGCAAGGGAAACAAAAGCAAAAAAAAACTACTGCAACTATACCAAAATAAAAAGCTTCTACACAGCAAAGGAAACCACCAACAAAACAAAAAGGCAACCTACTGAATGGGGGAAGATACATGTAAATGACAGATCTGATAAGGGTTTAGTATCCAAAATATATAAAGATCTTATACAAATCAATAACCCCAAAAACAAATAATATAATTTAAAATGGGCAGAAGATATGAACAGGCATTTCTCAAAAGAAGACACACAGATGACCAACAAACACATAAAAAGATGCTCAATACCACGCATCCATCAAGGAAATGCAAATCAAAACCACAATGAGATATCACCTCACACCTGTCAGAATGACTAAAATCAAAAGCACAAGAGACAAGTGCTGGTGAGGATATGGAGAAAAAGGAACCGTTTTTGCACTGCTGGTGGGAATACAAACTGGTACAGCCACTGTGGAAGACAGTATGAAGGTTCCTCAAACAATTAAAAAGAGAATTACAATAGGATCCAATAATTCCACTACTGGGTATTTACCCAAAAAATATAAAAACACTATTTTAAAAAGATATATGCACCCCCATGTTTACTGCAGCATTATTTGTAATAGCCAAATTATGGAAGCAACTCAAGTGCCCAATGACAGATGAATGGATAAAGATGATGTGGTGTGTGTGTGTGTGTGTGTGTGTATATACACATACATACACTGGAATGTTACTAAGCCATAAAAAAAGAAAGCTTGCCATCTGCAACAACATGGATGGATCTAGAGAATACAATGCTAACAGAAATAAGTCAGTCAGAGAAAGACAAAGACCATAGGATTTCACTCATGTGGAATTTAAGAAACAAAACAAAGAAAAAAAAGAGACAGGGGCGCCTAGGTGGCTCAGTCAGTTAAAGTATCTGACTCTTGATTTCAGCGCAGGTCATGATCTCACAGGAAGTGAGTTTGAGCCCCGCACAGGTTTCTGAGCTGACACTGCAGAGCCTGCTTGGAATTCTGTCTCCATCTTTCTCTCTGCCCCTCCTGCATCTCTCTCTCTCTGTCTCAAAATAAATAAATAAACTTAAAAAAAATCATTTAAAAAAAGAAAAAAAAGAGACAAACCAAAAAACAGACTCTTAACTACAGAGAACAAACTGGTGGTTACCAGAGGGGAGATGGATGGCTGGATGGGTGAAATATATGAAGGGAATTAAGAGTTCACTTATCGTGGTGAGCACTGAGTAATGTATAGAATTTTTGAATCACTATTTTGTACACCTGAAACTAATGTAACACTGTATGAAAAAAAAAACTTCAAATACCAATCAACCAACTTAAAAATCAACTTCTAAGAAAGGAGGAAATAAAATCTCTTATCTGTAGTGTTTCCTCTCACCCAGTTTCTAAGGTGCTGCTGTTATGGTAACCCCAAAATGCCCAAACCCATGGCATTGTAATCCAAGATATATGGAGTGAATGTTTAATTTTTTGTCTGTTTAAAGGAAAACACCTTGTCTCAAACCAAATAAAAGATAATCTTTGACAATGTGTTAAAAAAAAAAATCAACTTCTAAGAATACACTCCATTCAAAAATGAAGGAAGGACTGCAAATCAAAATCACAACTTGGTACCACTTTACACCTACTAAGATGGCTATTAAAAAGAAAAACAGTTAAGTGCTGACAAGGATATGGAGAAACTGTAACCCCCATACATTGCTGATGGGAATGTAAAGTGGTGCAGCTCCTGCGGCAAACAGTTTGGCAGTAGCAGATAAAGTTAACACAGAACTAACATTTGAACCAACAATTCCATTCCTAGGTATATACCCAAAATAAATGAAAACAGGGACTCTAATAAGAACATGTACAGGGATATTCATAGCAGCACTATTCACAGTAGCCAAAAGGTAGAAACAGCTCAAATGTACATCAATGGATAAATGGATAACCAATGTGTTACACATGTATACAATGGAATATTATTCATCCATAAAAAGGAATAAAGTATTGGTAGCTGAAATGGCATGAATGAACCTTGAAAACATTACACTAAGTGAAAGAAGCCAGACACAAAATCACATACTATATGATTCAATTTATATGAAATATCTAGAATAAGTAAATCTATAGCAACAGAATACAGATTAGTGGTCACAGGGTCAAGAGGGAGGAGAGAATAGGAAGCAACTGCTTAGTGGGTACAGGGTTTTCTTTTAAGGTGATGAAAATATTTCCAAACTAGATAAAGATGGTAGTTGTACAACATTATGAACGCACTAAGTGACTCTAAATTGTGCATTTTGAAATAGTTAATTTTGTATTATGTGAATCGCAGCTCATTTTAAAACACAACACTGGGGGGAAAAAGAAAGAAATCTGTATACTTCGAATGGGTCAAATATTTTGCATACATTATTAAAATTTGTTTCTATAATTTTGTAAAGCAAGTATTATTATTCCCATTTTACATATAAAGAAATAGAGGCTTGGGGCACCTGAGTGGCTCAGTTGGTTAAGCATCTGACTTTGGCTCAGGTCACGATCTCCAGAACCATGAGTTTGAGCCCTGCATCAAAAACAGAAGAAGAAGAAGAGGAAGAAGAGGAAGAAGAGGAAGAAGAAGAAGAAGAAGAAGGAGGAGGAGGAGGAGGAGGAGGAGGAGGAGAAAACAGAGGCTTAGTGCAGTAAGTAACATCTAATCCAGTATCACACAGCTAGTCTCATAGTGGTAGGAACGGGATTCACATTCAGGACTGTCTCACCCAAAAGCCCATGCTCCTTGCTTAAAGTGGGGTACTGTTTTAAACTAGTGAGGTAAGCAATGAAAAGACAATTAAAATATTTTCTTCTATAATCTTAACAAACTCAAATGCAGAATTAAATAGTTGGGTTAAACATTTCTTAAGGTTCAAATTTGAGGGAGCTTCTGTGTAAACCACAGATAAAAATATCTAAAGTGGTGCTAAAAACAAATTATCAACATGCCCTTAATAATCCAGTATTTAGGGGCTTTCCTTTTTTTAAATTCTCTTGGCTAAATAAACCCTTAAGGGAAAAATGCATCAAATATTAGAGGAGAACCTTCTGTACTCTAAATTTTCTTATGTATTTACTCAAAATGAAACATTTATAATCCAAACACATTTTATGTCTATTAATTATTATAATAACAAAGCAAGAATACTTAAGTAGATGGGACCAAACCAATACAGTTCTGTATACATGGAACAGAATACAACACATGCTTCTAAAGACATCCTCAGCTGGTCTCAATGACTACTGGCAATTAATTAACATTTCTGATTTTTTAATTAAAATATCCTAAGGTTTATATATCAAAATATTAGAGGATGGCAAGAATACTGGCAAGAATACAAGCAATTTTTAGATTTTACCCTATCGCTTTGTTTTCTAAATGTTCTACAATTCCAATTTTGTCATAAAGATTATAAAATGCCCTCACAAAGATAAACCTAGCCATTTGGGGGGGGGGTGGAGAGAAAGAGAGAGAGAGAGAGAGAAAGAGAAAGAGAGAGAAAGAGAGAGAAAGAGAATATCTTAAGCAGGCTCCAAGCACAGCACACAGCCCAATGCGAGACTCAATCTTATGACCATGAGATCATGACATGAGCTGAAATCAAGTGCTGGACGCTTAACCGACTGAGCCACCCAGGTGCCCCAAACCTAGCCACTTTTTTAAATAACAGAACAAGTCACGTCTCTAAAGAAAACAATTATTTGACATAAGCATTACTAATATTTTATTTTGATAAAAAGCCATACAACTTGTAAAGACATACAAGAATCCACTAAAAAATAACAGTAGAGATACCCATGCAGACTCACTGCATACTGGCAGTGACCTCTAGAATCTGCAGCTGTCTCCAGCAATTTCAGAATTAAAGAGTAGATCCCCTCAGTAGCCCAGGCTGACTCAGCAGAATAGAACTGTAAAAGCATCATTATTGGCCAAGCAGCTGACCAGCAGAGACACATGGTCTCTATTTTCATTCACAGTAGCAGGGGCACTCTTGGTCTTGGTCAGACACCTCCCAAAGGCCTCTGCTTATCACTCTTCCTTTTACCATTACTTAAAGACCTCTAAGATACTTTTTTACTTTTCTCACTTTCTCACTGTGCCCAAAACAAGTATAAAAGTTCTTTTTGAGACCTGCCCCCTGCCCTATCATTTTAAAAGGTTTATCTGTTTTACAACTAATCACTACAAGGAAAAAGAATGGCAAACACTGAAAAAGTTAAAAAGGAAAAGAAGGTCTCTAATTCTTAGTGGTAGCTGTCCCCAGTTTTTGTGGAAATGGTACTGTCTTTTCATATTTTAACCCTTATTGGACCTATTCTAACTTGAATGTTCTGCCCAGTTCCCTGCTCATTTACCAAGAAGAGATGGTTTAGTTGGCATTGTTGGCATCCAATAGTGTGAACAGGCCCAGCCCTATTGCCTTCGCTCCTCCACTGTCTTTCCTGAGTCTCCTCATGACCTAGGTAGGTTTCCCTCCCCAAAACCAAGAACCACAGTTTTACAGTATTAAAAATACTTTAAATATACAATAAGGGGCGCCCGGGTGTCTCAGTCAGGTAAATGTCTTCAGCTCAGGTCATGATCTCACAGTTCGTGAGTTTGAGCCCCACGTTGGGCTCTGTGCTGTCAGTGTGGAGCCTGCTTTGGATCCTCTGTCTCCCTCTCTCTCTGCCCCTTCCCTGCCTGCACAAGCTTGCTCTCTCTCTCTCCCAAAACTAAACATAAAAAAAATAATAATAAAATAGGGGTGCCCGGGTGGCTCAGTTGGTTAAGCGTCCGACTTCAGCTCACATCATGATCTCGTGGTTCGTGAGTTCGAGCCCCACATCGGGCTCTCCACTGTCAGTGCAGAGTCCACTTTGGGATGCTCTGTCTCCCTCTCTCTCTGCCTCTCCCCAGCTCTCTCTCTCTCTCTCACTTGTTCTCAAAAGTAAACATTTTTAAAAAGCTTGTTAAAAAATAATATAAAATAAACATACAATAAAAGATAACTCCCACATAAAAAGAAAAACAAGCCATTCACTCACAAAAGTAAAGATCTGATTTAAAAGAGCTTGTTTTGGGGTGGTATGACAGAGCATCCCCATTTGGGAAATGCTGCTATGTCTTTTCTAGGAGCTTTTAAAAATTATGTCTGGACAACTAAACCAAAACCAATATACTGAAAGTCTTTGTAGCTTTAATTTCTGTCTCCCCCATTTCAAAATAAGACTTGGAGATCTAAGACAAACAGATTCAAGAAGAGAAAAGACACCCTTTACACACCTTATAAAACATACCTTAATCTGTATAGGATATTCTATAAGGTTACTGAAAACTTACAAAAATGCTACAGGGAAAAATATCCCAAACACAATTAAAAGGTTAAAGGATAGCTCTCTAAATTAAACAAAATACAAAAGTCCAGTTAAAGTTATTTACCTTGTACGCAAATGACACTGCCTTTTTTCTTGGCATACATGCTAAATTAAAATAAAATCTAATTTAGTGGAATTTATATGGTTTTCCTAACTTGTTATATAATGATATAAGCATTCAGCCTAGAAAGGAAACCAAAAAAATGCAAGAAGCAGCTAGAAATCACAACTAAATTTTAGAAGGGCCTTAAGAGCGTTCTTTTAACAATACTTGCCCCATCACAGACGCTCTGTAAACTACTCACTTCAGCTTCATGGGGGTGCTTCCCATGAAGACCATTATATTTCACAATCGCTACTCATATCTGCTCACTTCAAAAGAAACCAAGATTTTGGTCACAATGACATTAAAGAAGATGACAATTTCCAACACCTTTAATATTTTCAGAAGAAAGTTCACATGAAAAGAAGCAACTTCAGTTGTTTCAGGTCAATTCATAATTCATTTAACAATTCTGAGCTTTTAAAAGCCACTCAATTTTTAAATCACAGCACCTTTTTTCTTACAGAATGACTTGCATTATGCTGTTAAAAAAAAAACAAAAACATAGCAGTCACTGCTAGGATTTCCACAAACCAAATGTACTGACACGATATTTAATTAGTAAAATGTTATCCACATCTCTATTACTGTACAAATACTTTTACTAAGTCTCAGGTAATTCTAATGAAAAATCATGTCATATTCCTCAAGGCTATAGAAAAATATATGATAACACTTTCCATCACAAACTGGAGATTTAAATTATCAAGTTTGAGTCACAATAGGTTTGTTCTTTCTTTATTTAATGCCATCTTTATGGTAAAAATAACCAGACTGACTTTTCCCTTCTACCATAAAACAATTTTTATAAAAGACTAATCAAATAATAGTACCACCAATTTCAGTAAGTAATATTTAGAGCAAAAAAGAGAATTTTTTGAGATAATAGAAATGATTGGATATTTAGTACACAAAAGCTAACAAAGCAGACAATGAATTTCTTTAACCGTACTTCAACTACAATATAAAGAAACTTTGGGGTAATTCCTACCTTTAGAAATATTCCAGAGAAACAAGCTGTTGCTATATTTACCATTAAAGTGACTTAGGTTCCACTTGATAGCCTTTCTCTTTTACCAGAAATAAAACTGCCTTTCTGGAGAAAGCGAGTCAACAACAAAGCCCATGTTGCCAGAGCAAGCCTAGATTTCTAGCAAATGGGGATGAGGCTATTTGCATTTGTTGGTTTAAAGGGAGGAAGAGTGGGAGGAGGGACTAAGAGGACTGCTAAAGTAATTCGCATATTGTCTGTGGGCTGTATGGACAGTGATCATCAGTCACCTGCTCAAACTTCCCTCACTCCTGCCTTCAGAGAAGAACCAAAGGTTACCCTGGGTCAGAGAATCTGGAAAGAAATGAGAAGACTTGCAAAATCTAACTGCTAACCCATTGCGTCTGTAGACAAAGTTATCCCCGCCGAACCACGTGTCCTAAAACCAAGACATTTTAAAAGTCACAAGAGAACTTGTTAAAATATATCGCAGAACAGAAACAAGAAAGAAACTCCAGGCTCTGCTTACAATTATTGCAGTATTTAACTGAAATACTCAAAACAGAGAAAGGACATTTGGTTTTTTTCAAGATACTTCTTTGCATCACAATAGCCATCTCATTTGCACAAGCAAAACATTTGTTCCAAGCTGTTAGTATGAAAAAGAAAATATCAGCTGTTTTAAATTTCATGGCTTTTGAGTGAATAATTTGGGGTGATAGCATTTCTATTTCATTTATGCCAAACAAAAAGAGCACTAAATAAATTAAGTATAGCCTGTATTTTATCATAAGCTACATTAAGTGCAAAAATCTAAACAAATACTTAAAATTAAGTGTTCATTCAGAAGCTTTCTCATGGCACTGACACACCTTGAACTTTTTACAGCCTTAATTACATGTATGTCTGTTACTTTTGACCCATTATAACATAAAGGAAAAAATGCTGCTTTATGTGGTTTTTACTAAACATACACAGTTGTATAAAAAGAGGGGAATGGGTGGTAAAGATATGTCCTAAAAACTATAAAATCTTAATTTTAAAACTTAGAGAAAGGTGAAGACCAAGTTACAGAAACCACATACTCCTCTATGCACCCCTGAACAAAAAACAAAAGCAGCCATAATTTCTGGTTTTGCTTCTTAAAAAAAAAAAAAAAATGAGACTGAGGTGAGGGTAGGGGTGGGGGATAGAGTATTTGTTTGCTCAATGGAAGGTCTGAAATGTTTCTCACAAGACTAACTTTGAAAGGGTTCAAAAGGAAAATTCTACATAGGAAGGGCTTTACAAAATAAGACTACTATATAAAATGACTAGTTACACTTTTTAAAAAGATCAAAAGTTCAGATTTTAAAACCCACTCCCTTAAAATTTTAAATTAAAAAAAAAAAAAAAACCTAAACCATATACACACCACACACACAACCACAAAATAAACCAGCATTTGAAGCAGCTAACAGTGCCCAAGACAATCTCATTTAAAACCTATTCAAAGCATTTTACTTTACTCTTAAGAAACAAGTTCCTATTCATACAGTTTGTATCTGAACTACCAACAGAGAAACTCTAATATGCCAGTTCTATCAAACATCATCAAAAATATTTTACAAAGCTATGGAAGAAATGCCATGTTACCACCGAGTTCTACCTAGAAATTAAAGCTTTTTCTGTGAGAGGTGGGGGCTGGGGAACCCAATAAAACTGAAGGATTTTACCAAGAAAGGAGCTAAGATGGTCACTGATAGGCTATACCACTAGACAGGAATGTTTCCTGATTCTAGGTTTTCCCCTCCTCCACAGTTCCCTATGGACCAGAGGAATTCCTCTAAACCCTCGGGACCCTGCAACTTTATACTCAAAGCATCTCGAAGTTTGCTGCCCTCCTTCCTGGTTGGTCTATGTGGTCACAACTGCATAAAGAATTAGGCTACAATGTGACACTTCACACCAGCGTAGGTTGTTAATTTATAACCAGTGATGCATAAATCTGAAGCTAAGTTAAATAAAACTAATTCATTAGTGTTTTAGAAATTACATAAGTTGAAAGTTTAATTTACATAGTTAACTTAAAAGTATTTAACTTTAAGTACCTCTAAAGCCAGGTAGAATGGTTTACAATATAGCAATTTATTTAAAAAAAAAAAAACTTTCAATATACCACAATATGAGAAAAAAATTAGTATTAGGGTAAATATTTCTAAGAATCCTCTGCCTCTTAATATATCCATTTTCTCAAAGACTAGAAACCTACATTTATTATGTTCATAAATAAAATCATAAAAAATAGCAACCTATTTGTTTAGAAACTTTCCCAAATAAAGACAGGAAACATTAAAATATTAAATACAAAAAGCACACATAGCCTTTAAAATAACATTAGTTCCAGTTGTGATCCTAAGTTGTTAGATTCCGGGTCTTGCTCTTTCACATATTAAATGTGTGAACTTCAATGAGATGACTGGCTATGTATCCTATGTACCAGAGACAAAAGAAAGGTAATATGGGAATATATCAATAGCTTATAGAACATTCCTAAATTTCTATCATTTTTTTTCAGAGAGAATGAAGTTGTAGGATACAAAGGAGGTGGGGAACAAAATGAAACAGAAAACAGCAAGACCAAATAAATTCTTCAAGAAGAAAAAGTCTACAATGGGCCTTGTTTTAGTTTACTTGACCCAGCCTTCTTTAAATTGTCAAGGACACAGCAGTACACATACTTCTTTCCTCTTTCTCCCCAGATACCCTGTACAGGTCCAGAATAAATCTGATGAGCTGTGACAGCACCAACCAGCAGTGAAGGACTTTGAAAGACTGGAGGGTCATAATGAGAGCCAAGAAACAAAAACAAGAGGAAAAAAAAACCACACAGCTTGCTCAACTTTCTATCCAAGGTAAGTTTCCCAGTGGATTTTTCAACCAATGATAAGCCTAAAAAGAACTTGGCTGTTTCTGATTATAGAAGTGTTAACACAGGGAGAAAAAATTTTGTTAGAGTAAGCTTTAAAATATATTAAACTGTATTACTATTTTTGAAGAAAAAAAAAAGTAAAGCTTAAATAAGTAGTTTTTTTATGTAAAGTCAAACCAAGTGGCATTCATGGATGCCTCATTACATTTCTTTAAGAAATTATCCAAGTGAACTGTCTTTAGTCATTAAGTATTTGAAAAAGTTTTAAGTGTTATATGCTTAAAAAATGTTGGAAAAGCAATTATTCAAAGGTTGAAAACCAAGCATTTACGTGTGTTTAAGAAATATTCAAAATGGGGGCGCCTGGGTGGCTCAGTGGGTTAAGCAGTAGACTTTGGCTCGGGTCATGATCTCACAGTTCATGGGTTTGAGCCCAGCGTCGGGCTCTGTGCTGACAGCTCAGAGCCTGGAGGCTGCTTTGGATTCTGTGTGTCCCTCTCTCTCTGCCCCTCCCCCACTCACAGTCTCTGTCTTTCAAAAAATGAATAAAAATGTTAAAAAAATTAAAAAAAAAGAAATATTCAAAATGAACCAAAAAATACAGACTTTTTAAAATTTATGAAATTCAATCAGTTTAACATTATTTGTGTGCCTTTTGAAATTACTTAGCTAAGACCCTTAATTTAGACCCTTATATTATTTAATGTTCAAGTCAATAAAATTAACATTTCTGTACATTTTTAAAGACCATAAATAACATTAAAAAGCAAATGAGAGGGGCGCCTGGGTGGCGCAGTCGGTTAAGCGTCCGACTTCAGCCAGGTCACGATCTCGCGGTCCGTGAGTTCGAGCCCCGCGTCAGGCTCTGGGCTGATGGCTCAGAGCCTGGAGCCTGTTTCCGATTCTGTGTCTCCCTCTCTCTCTGCCCCTCCCCCGTTCATGCTCTGTCTCTCTCTCTCCCAAAAATAAATAAACGATGAAAAAAAAAAAAATTTTTTTTTTAAAAAATAAAAAAAAAAAGCAAATGAGAAAAAAGTTTTTACTTTTATGCCACCATACACAAAAATAAACTCAAAATGGATTAAGATTAAGGACCTAAATATGAGACCTGAAACCATAAAAATCCTAGAAGAGAGCACAGGTAGTAATTTCTCTAACATCTGCCATAGCAACATCTTTCTAGATATGTATCATGAGGCAAGGGAAATAAAAGCAAAAATAAGCTACTGGGACACATTAAAATAAAAAGCTTTTGCAGAGCAAAGGAAACAATCAACAAAACTAAAAGACAACATATGGAATGGAAGAAGTTATTTGCAAATGACATAACCTATTAAGGGTTAGTATCCAAAATATATAAAGAAGTGATATAACTCAACATCCCCCAAAAAGAAATAATGTAATTAAAAAATGGGCAGAAGACATGAATAGGCATTTCTCCAAAGAAGACACACAGATGGCCAACAAACACATGAAAAGATGCTCAGTATTTTTCACCCATCAGGGAAATACAAATCAAAACCACAGTGATATATCACCTCACACCTGTCAGAATGACTAAAATCAAAAACACAAGAGACAAGTGTTGGCAAGGATGTGGAGAAAAAGGAACTGTTGTGCACTGTTGGTGGGAATGCAACTGTGGAAGACAGTATGGAGGTTCCTCAAAAAGTTAAAAATAAAACCACCCTATGATCCAGTAATCACACTACGGGGTATTTGCCCAAAAAATACAAAAACACTAACTTAAAGGAATGGGGCGCCTGGGTGGCTCAGTCGGTTAAGCGTCCAACTTCAGCTCAGGTCATGATCTCACAGTCCATGAGTTCGAGCCCCGTGTCGGGCTCTGGGCTGATGGCTCACAGCCTGGAGCCTGCTTCCGATTCTGTGTCTCCCTCTCTCTCTGTCCCTCCCCCATTCGTGCTCTGTCTCTCTC